>NC_064758.1:10074548-10388866 GCF_011397635.1 Epinephelus fuscoguttatus | reverse complement strand
TGAACAGAAAGGGATGGAAGAGATATGAATCCCCAAACCACCAAATAAAACCTCCTTCATCTGGCAGGCTCCTGCTGTTGTGTCTGCCTGCATTTCAGCGCCTCCAGTCTGAAAATTGATAGTGTGCCACGTGGATGAAGGGTGTTACAAAAGAGAAGAATTCAATGATGAATGTACAATGATTCTGAAATTCAAGTATTATTGAAGGATACTGCTATTGCTCTTAACCTTTCAGCTGCTTCGGATCTGCCACTTAAAAGTTACAAGGATGAAACCACGGTAAGTATCGGATATTCTCTCGTCAAAAGAATACCTGCATTCGATCCTTTGTGAATCTAGATCTAGAAAAAAATGAATATGTGCATACCTCTGCTCACAGCCAATCACAGCAAGCGTTCTTCTATTTAATGACTGCCCCACAACCACAGCAGCTACAACCCATACAGTCTGTGGTGTGGGGAAGCTGAACATGGTGTATGTGATAGAGTTGGCATTTATTTTCTTTAATTATATTTTGGGTAGTTTTTACCTTTATTGATGGGACAGCTAAGGTAGACAGGAACAGTGAGAGAAAGAGGAGATGACATAGAGCAAAGGGCTACAGGTCGGAATCAAATCCAAGCCGCTGCAGGTGAGCTAGAGGACGCCCCATGGAGTTTGCAGTTCAATGTGTTGAGATGTTACCAAATTGTTTGAAAGTATGATTATACTACATACTTGTGGCATCTCATGAAAATAAATGCATTAAATGCAAAAGGATTATTTCAGATTAAGTCCTCCATTGGTGTAAGTGTCACATTAAGGATACTAGTACTGGTATTGTAATTTTATAAACCATGCCCAGTCCTGTCCAAAGTCCTCAGTGATGTTGGATATTGTATCAAAAACCAGCAATATCTATATCAATACAGTATCTGCTTTTTAGTACCAAGCAATATGTTCTTTGATACCCTAGTTTATTTACAAACATGTTTCAACTCTTTTTCACAGCTCAGTGTATGAGTGATTGATACATGACATCTAAATTAAAGATAGGAAATTTTCCTAAATTAGATTAGGAAGTATCTGATCAAAGATTTGTGGATTTCTTGATGCTTTTTTGATGCTGTTTTTAATCAGTACTCAGTACTAATATTAACATTCGACATCCAGTCAAAATGTACTTCACTGGAAAAGAAATAGTCCCTATGAAACCTTTTGGCACTGTGTTAATAAGAGCAACCCAAAATGTTGAGTAGTTACCACTAGATACAAGTAAGAAAATGTTTTTTTGTTTTTGCAATTTGGGTGAACCTACCCTTTCAAGAAAACCCTTGCATGCCCTATACACTCACACACAGCATCAGCCAACTGCATGTATTACTTACAGTAAGTCACTTGCCTATAATGAAAGACTGACACTTGTAATCACACATTTGCTCTAAAGATAGAAGTCAGCCAACCAAGCAGCAGGCAGCAATCATATCATTTCCTCAGAGGCCGAACACTTTGGGAGGACTGTCTCCAGTTTTTTTCCCTCTTTACTGGCTTCTGCGTAGGTTGTACCAAAATAGAAAGCAAAGGTCCTTAGCATGGAGCTGCGACCTTGCTAATTAAGACCAGTATTAAAGGGAAGCAGTAGTTGTTGTGTTCTTGACTGGTTTTGGGAGGGAGCTGATTGTGCTCGAGGCGTACACTAATTAAATCTCCCATATGGCAACTTGTACCATGTCCACACTGGAGGAGTCACTCATGTGAGAGATTGCTCCCTGGCTGGCAAAGAAGACAAGAAGAGGCAGGAAACGAGGCTTTTCCTCAGTTGGTGCCTGATTGTGGAGAGCGGGGTGACAGCGGGGCGGGTGCAGGACAGAGCAAAGAGTGCAAAGGATGAAAACAAAAAAGGGGAAAGGGACAACGGTGGAACAGAGGTAAAAACTAAAGTACCCAGACTTTGGAGTCCGTATTGACATCTACCATCCAGGCAGGATTCACTCTTTAAACAAAATGTGCCACACAGATGTGGTGACAGGGGGATCAGCAGGGAGGATATACGGAAGGAGCAACAAAGAGATCCTTTCAGTCTAGGTCTCGCCCCAACAAGGCCATTCTCACCCAGGGTTGTATTGGCTGTCTTCATTGTTCCATCACAAAGCACACAGGTTTATTTGAAAAGAAAATTGGAAGCTTTCTCTGTCCACCAACATAACTGAGACACTGGCTTCAGTAGAGCCACAGTAGACAACAGAACAGAGCATAAACTAGGCATGCACACCAAGCATATCTGAGTTTACTCAAACCCAGGATTTCTTCAGTCTGGAATATTTTTTAAAGCGTGATGAGAATCCACAACAGGAAATGGCCCCAAAAGAAGGTATTATTGGTATAATTGGAAGGATGTTGACATCTGATGGACAACAGTTCATTGTGCTTGGAAAGCCAAGCATCATAATTGGGCAACTGATTTTCATATTCAGCTGTTTCTTGAATTCTCAGTAATGACAGACAGTGGAAGTAACTCCCTGCCAAGAGAACAGACCAGTCAGTCATACTTTGCAGAAGTTACAGAGCCTGGGTTCAGATTTGTTTTGACTTCCTCCACAGCTATCTGTAACTTTGCAAGATGACAGGTTACCAACATTCGGGAGCCCCTTTTGCTGAAGGCAGAAATGTTGAGCCGTTTTTCCACCTTGCCATTCTGTATAAGAGGTAAAGGTCTGCCTTTAAGAGGCAGAGTGTGATGGTTTGACCACGTGTTGTGTGTGCAACCCTCCACTAGGAGATTTAAAAAGCAGCCAGGAGCAGTTAGCAGCTAACTCAAAGAAGAAGAGCAACCGAAAATGTCCGCCAAATGGGGAGACCATGAGGTCCAGGAGCTCCTTACCCTCAGAGCAGAGGACCAGATCAACCACCATATAACAGAGACGGCCATGTTATGCCTCTGTTATTTAGAAAGCTGTACCAATGCATATGTATTATGTCACACTAGAAGCTGACGCTGTTGTGTTACACATCACACCTCGAATGCAAAATGCTGGCATGCTATCTAAAATCACACACTCTGGGACTGCATTATGCTTGCGTTGTTTGGTTCTGTATAAAAAAGCAAAGGTGGCGTGATGATAGGTCTTCACGGCTGTGTTGTGTGATCTCTGTGTAAAAGAGCTGCAAACAAGTTACATTTAATCTTATGTGACTATTGTTCATGTGTCCAGATTGGCTTTATAATTTGCTAGTGTGAACGCAATGCAAAACAGAGTCAATATGTCCCACTCTGGTTTGGATAACACAAAAAGAAGCAGATGTGACTGCACCCTCAGATAACCCTCAGCACATTACAAGTCATGCATCATTTGCGCGGGGAGGACAATATTACTTCAGAGCATTGCATGCACATACATGCATACACACACACTTTCATTAAGATATGAGATGAATACTCAAAGAGTCGTCCTTTTCACGGTACGGAACTAAGCCAGTTGTTATTGGAATAAAATCAATCAGGATAAACAAACACAGTAGTCATGACGAACACTGCATCTCTACCCACTGGACACAGTTCATGATCTCATTACTTTTTAATCAACATGCTGAGAGGCAGCACGATGCGAACGACAGTCCTTGTTTACTTTCAAATCTGCGTCTCAGGTGACCCGTCTGCCTCTTTTCTGACATCAGCACATCGTCATCAGTGAGCTGAGGGTGCATAATCATGTTAAGTGGTGGATCAGACATTGATGAATATTTACATGAATGATATATAACAATAACTCTGTTTATGTTGGTTAAGATGGATAGATTAATCTTTCAGTTATTGTCTGAAATGTGATTCTGCCATAGGACAGCTTTTGACCCATAGTGCCTTTGACTTTGATGGAGATGAACTAGGGGATGTTTTGAAAGTCCACTGCCTAAGGCAAACTGTGGTCCTTGAACTGTAAACACTGTGGGCTTTCCTGCATAGGTTGCCCTAAGCAACTCACAGCAGACTGTGTGCATACGATGACTGGTTACTTTCTGATACCTAAAAATAGAGATAATATCAAATCAATGTGTTAATAATAGTTGGTCAGATGGGACACAAATTCATTTTTTGATACCCTTGGACTCATAATAATAGTCAGAGTGGGTGTCTGTGCAAAGGGGGCTCAGCTGGTGCACGGAGCACAGCAGAGATATTGCACGCAATGGTCTCTTGCCGCAGGGGTGATGGGCTTTTAGGGGAAACTGCTCATGATGCAATCCCACAGGAGACTAGAGACACAACCATGGAGCTTCTTGGTAGACCACAAAGTAGCTGCCAAGTATGACACTAATGCAGAATTATGCCGCTAATATTTCAGTATCATTATCAGTAAAGCCAAGAAAGTCCAACTAAGAGGAAGTGGTCAAAAGCCACAATAAAAACATCAAATTCACATGTTCCAAAAGGCAAAATATATCAAAATGCTATAATTAACAAAGCAGGTTTTTGTAGCCATGAATAGTTTATACATTAGTCCTGTGGCTACTTTTTTCCCTGAAATATTAAACTTTAAACTTACATCATCATGGAGGGCATTAGAATCTTGAACATTTTGCTACATATTTCAGTCGTCATACTAACTTCCCTCAGTTTCAGGGGACAGAATTATGTAGCTTTTGCATCTCACATATACTCTTGTTTTGTTTTTTTTTTTATCGATTTTTCATAAAAGCAATGTACAGATAAGTCTTGTTTTAGCCCTAACTCTTGGTTCTTCCTTGGTTAGGAAGCAATACTGTATCTCGTTATGGTCATGCCAACAAAGCTACTTGAACTTTTTTCTATTGCTCAATAATTGTTCTAAATTATTTCCTTCTTACTCACCCTTAAAAGCCAGTACATGTCAAATCCATTCATAGCAGAAGTATCTGCAGGGGCCCACTATTTAACCCTGACAGCATTAAGGATTTATTAACAGAATGTTGCCTGTTCTTAAACTTTATTGGCTTGGTCTCCACTTATGTATGTACTTAGAGTATCACAGATGGGTGAAACACTTTGTTAACTGTATGTGAATGCTCCAAAAGCTACAAAGGTTTTAACGAGTTAGAAACCAAGCAGATGAAGGTCCTGGCCCACAATATGCAGTTGGACATCTTCATTCCAGGAAAAAAAGATATTAAAAAGACGGAGTGATTTAACTTGAATTGCAAAGTGCAATCTTACATGACCCCAAGCACCCAGAAACAAGAAGTTTTTCTTGACTCAACGCTGTCTGGCCCAAGAATTCAGTAAGTTTCCTTAAGTGTGAATTAACCCCCTGTCAGATTCAGGTGCAGTTCAGAAAAGCACTCTCAGGTCCAAAACAAATGTGAAAGCAAAGTTCTAAGGCCGATCACTGCCGTCACTTTACCTCTGTGGTGTGAATGAATGCAACAAGCACAGCACAAAACACTCGTCTGGTCAAAGTGTGCACTGTTATGAGCCAACATTTGAAGTTGTTGCTCAGTGCACATGGTGCATTATGATATGAAATGACTGATCCTGATGCGGAAAAAGCCCTGACAGCCAAAGTGCTGGTCTTACAAAAGTAGTACATTAGATGTAACATAAGACAGCGAACAGTTTTGTCATGGACGCATGTTGCACAATGCAGCCTCCCAAATTTTTGAAGACACGCCAGGGTCTGTACTCAAGTGAACTGTGTTTGACACTTCCCTTACATCAGTCCACTTGGGCCACTTGCTGAATGGGCAGGTGAGCAGACTCAAGGGAGGTTGGGGGATGACACCAAGCTGAGTCACTGTCCATTTTATTGCAACTACTTATGTGCAAGTAAAAGTGAAGACAACTTAAAAAACCCCAAACTGCAACAAAAGAAGTGCGCACGCAATGCCTCTGTCCGTGTGTTTGCGTGTGTAGCACTCAAACAGGAAGTGAAAACAGAGCAATCACACTGAACAAAGGCCAGCGCTTTTTTAGACACCCAAATCATTGACAAGAATTCAGTTCAAGTAGATACGCAGTGGTTCAACTCAGGGGGGAAGGAAGATAAACAGTCTGCAGAATGAAGCAGTGCCTCTCGACACAAAAGCAGCAGATGTTGTTTCTGAACAGGAAGTGTGGTTTTTGTACAAAGGAAGTATATGACATGTTTGACTGGCCGCTAACTCAACTGTGTTCTAAGTAAAGTCTGACAGTGTTGTGCTGGCGTGCAACCAAACAAATTGTAACAAACAAATAAATCACACTGTGCTGTATACAAGATTTAAATTATGGACTTTAACCTTAACTTGTTAAACTGTTATAAGCCTGTGCTTTCTTTGTATTAGGCCACCATTGATGGTGAAAAAGTGGAAGAACGTAAAACTCACTGCAATGGATTTTAAAGAAATGGACAGAAATGTAAACCCTCTGTCTTCATTATTTAATTGTCACCCATCATAATACTTGGCAGGCTGAAAACCCAACATCCACCATCACCTGCCACCCCAGACATTGCAATCACTGTTTAACACCAATAACTGGTCTTGTGTCATATGAGGCATCGGGCATCATCTCATATGACCAACAGCCAAGGGGTCAGACTTGGACTGGAGGGTTTGCTAAATGTTGAGGTTTATCAGAGCGAAGAGGGGCTAGACAGTAAGGTGTGAAGATACAGACGGACCATATGCTGGTGTAGGTTCAGTGTTCGCTCCACTGGGCAGTGAGTAAGAGGCCTGCTGCCTTCACGTCTGCCTTGTCTGCTTCTGAACAGAGCTTTCTACCTGCAGCTAAGCCAACTACGTAACATGACCCAACAACAGCTTCACATTTTTGACTCAAGGTCCTCACTTCGGTCTATAACCCTTTTAAATGGCTGGCATTCATGGAGTTCACAAAAATACAAATAAACACCACTGTAAAATCCATCAAGCTATGAAACAAGCACAAGCATAATGTGCGTCTATACTTTTTTCGTGTCAAATCTTAACAATTAAAACATATTTCTTAACACAAGAAACTCTCCACAATCGTAACTACAATAGGGAAATAACTAGAGAGAAGTAAGACACAGTCATATCTGCGGGTCAAGTTGTGACACGAGAGTAAGTCAGGTGTATAGTCATAGGTTTGAAGCTGTTGGAGCTGCTGTCACAGAGCTGGCAGGGGATGTTGCCACGAGGGTCACTCAGAGTCAGGTGCAGAGGATCCTTTTAATTTGTATGTTTACCTCCAGCAAAGGTTATCCTTATTAAACAGGGATTAATGGGAAGATGAATATCTGTGAGAATATGGTCACATGGCACCTTGACTGACTTTTAGGAAACTGTGGTGGAAATGTTCTGGATTGCATTATACTATAAGGTGTTTTTAATACTTTATACAAAAAAACAAGTTTGAAAGTACCAAACAAAAGAAGTTACTGTATGAATAACAAGACAAACTTAAGAAATAAAGAGGGTTCAGTAAAAAATTCTAGCATTTTAAGTCCACATCCTTAACCTTATTAAACAAACAGATTTGTTTTCTAGACCTAGAAACATTTGTCTATATATTGCACATTGACCTGCTAGACAAAGAAGTCAATAATTGGAATTAGATGAAACATCAACCCCTTTTACAAAGCCTGTTTAAGGCAGAAATGTTGCGCTGTTATTCTACCTTGCTGCTGGGTATAAAAGAAGAGATCATGGAATGGGGGACAGAGTTGTGTTTCAGCAAACTGTGGAGGTAGAAAAAGAGACAAATTGATGTCTGTGTAGAAAGTGTGGGGTGGCAGAACAGAACACGTGTGACATTTTGACAAAGTGTTATGTGTGTCACCCATCTCCAGGAGATTTAAAAAGCAGCTAATATCAGTTAGCAGCTAACTCAAAAAAAGAAGAACAGCAACCTAAAATGGCCGCAAATTGGGGTAACAACAAGATTTAGGACCTCCTTATCCTCTGATCAGGAGACCGGTTCAACCACCATTTAAGAGGGAAGGTAAACAATTGTTATTGTCATATTATGCCATTGTTAATGTTTAGAAAGTGCTGCCCAATGCTTATGTTATATGTCACACTAGAGGCTGACGCTGTTGTGCTTCATGTCATGCCGCTTTTGCTTCTGTGATGCTGGCATTCTATCTAAAATGACACAGTGGAGCGGCACTGTGCGATTATGCCCTTGTTTCTATATAAAAAAGTAAAGGTGGCCAAATGACGGGTCTTCCTCATGACAGCACTGCAGATCTCTGTGTAAAAAAGACTATTAGCATAGCCTACCTGTGTGTATCACTGCTGTTCACTTTATATCAGTTCACTCATGTTCATGAAGTCACTTATGTCAAATGTTGCCATGACAATTTCTTTGATGGGACAAGTCATTTATAGAGTAGCCTCATAACTGCATTAGTCTGTGTGTTTGTTGGCCAATTAGATTTTACTATCCTTGGCACATCATTGCTTTAATTTTTAAGTATCATTCTTCATTGTCTTCTTTGGGAGCAGACACTCCTCACATTCTAGCAGCTTCTCCTCAATACGACTAAAGATGCTGTTAATGGGGACAAAACTTGGGCCATTTTTTCGGATTGCCCATGGCTACATCAGCAATCAGCAACAATGCTGGGCCATCTCGCTCAATTCAGATATCTCACAAGAGACCCCGTATATCAAGCACAAGCTCTAACACTTGTCAGGGTTTTTCCAGCAGGCCCTGAGTGCCCCTTTTCAATTTGCTGCGGTTCCCACACCTACTGAAACAACCCTTAAACAGAATCACAGATCCACAGATTCAGGACTTTTCTATGCGAGTTCTCAGGTCACCAGCCTCAAACTCCCTACCCCTCCTTATCCAAGAGAAAACAACAACAAGCTAAAAACAATGCATCCATTAAGGGTCTCTCTTTTTGGGGAGAGGATTGGGGTGGCCAGCCACAAAGGGGGACAGGGCAGTTTTGGAGAGGGAATGGGGGCCATTTTGGGGTCGACGTGGCATGAAATTGAATAAATAAATGAAGAAATCCCCTCTTTGTGGCCTGAGTGCAGCGGAGCCAGAGAATGGCCCGTGGCGTTGCCACAATGAGGGACCCCAGCAAACCTTAGCAGACTACTTTCTCTCTGAAGCTGTAATTCACATCTCTCCCAAACCCTCCAAAAACTCCCTCAGCTCCCCTTCAGTCGCCAACCAGTCCCTTGCTGTCTTCCAAGAGAAACCCTTTCTGGCAGAGCCAATCACCAAAACACAAAGTCTTCTTTGAGTTGTGTCCAGTTTTTTTTTCTTCCACTCTCACTCACTTCCGCTTTGAAGGACTTTAAACTTCGGGGCTCTTTGAGTTGCTCACATGGGCGGAAACTAAACACTACAGGGGGATGAGACAGTGTCTCGACCACAGAGGACAGACAGTCAGCACTGGACCAGAGACTTCCTGTTTAAGATTGCCTACTCATCAAGCCCTCATTGGCTCTGTTGCTTTCATGAATGTATGATGCACATGATGAATATGCGAAATACAAATTTTCAGTAACACTTGTAGTGAAAAATCTCTCAGCCTGGATGTGGCTCAGCAAGCCCTTTCAGTCCATCAAAATTCTGCTTTCAAAGGGTGTCACTGCTGCAAACATTTAAATCTTCCAAGCATGTCCAGTTTTTATTGGACAAGTTGGCACGATGCATTTTAAACTGAGGAGAGGCATTTTAAACACCTCATTTATCTAGATGCTCCTGCTTTCACAGTGGCTGCACGTAAGTAATGTGTTATAAATATCCTTTGGATATCTCATTTTTTTCAGGTTGTTGGGCAGCTTCTGTCACACAATTATAGACTCACTCTTAATTCTGTCACTCATCACACATTTATAAGCACAAAAGACAGAGAAGCACACAAGACCCGACTCCTTCTCACATATTCCCCTTGTGATAACAGAAATGTGAATAGCTTGTGATGCAAATTAGTGTGCTGGAAGACATGTCTATATCTATACTGTCCCCATTTGAACACTGAGGACACGATTTAAAGGATCTATAGTGCATGGTTGTACAAGTGCATTTAGGGTGTGTTCAACTTCTTCTAGTTAAATGGTGTGATACATAATCAGGGCGCAAAGTAAGGTGCAAGTGGCAAAGGGGCTGTATTTAGTCCCCTAGGTGTATTATGGGCGTAACATGAACCAACATATCAGAGTGTCATCTTCCATTCTCTTTAAAAGCCAAGTGTGCCTGTATCTGGCATACCACTATTTACATGGCAAATTGGAGAAGTAGGAACAGTGATGTCACTGCAGCAAATATCATGGGACATTTAAGCAGCCAAACTAAGAACTGTCTTTATAGACTTGGCAAACGATACAGAACTAAACTTTTTGCTCCTGAAATAATCAATTTATGTTTATGTTATGTTTATGATTTACGTTGCTCCTCATGCATAAATGTGCCAAGCATCTCTCTTAATGGAGAGTCAGACAGCAGCTCTGCTCTACTCTCTGCAATGTTTACATTTTAAAGAATGTAATTATTATTTTCTTTATTAATGATGTATTATTTCACCAACCCATAACCCATCCTTGTATCTCTATATACGTAAGACTGTCCATGTGTTGTGAACCTGCCTATGTAGGCCCATCTATATAATGCACCCTTTCAATAACAGTAAAAAAGTTCAGCTTTCATCTTGGCTAAATAATATCCTAATTTCATCTCTACCAGTGCTTGACACTTAGCCTACGTTTGTCTGTGGGTCCTTTTTCTAAGTGGCTTTCCTGTTGAGGGGTGACATGTGGTGATCAGGAGGTAACATCATGGACCAGATTGCAGAGGCCATCTGGACGTTTGGATGCGAGTTTTTTGGTGCCGACAGACGTAGGGAATCACAGACTGGATCAGAGTGTGGTGAGTATGGTGTTGAGTGAGCCATCAGAGACAAGTGAGGCTTGCGACAGATCAAAAACCAGCTACAGAAAAACATGTAACAGCGGATCATTTAAGCTACAATCAGTTAGCAATTACTTTCATTTTTCCATAATACCTGCACACATGTGTTTTTCAGAACAAAAAAAAACACGTGTTTGCTTTTATATGGACATAACTAAACAAAACCAAACTAAAAATGCCACACCTGGCATTCAGCTGGGCAGACATAAACAGTCATGTGCACAGACAGACAGAAAGTGGTGATAAAGAACCAAATTAGTGTCCCATACCACACAATGATGGTCATTTGGTGAAGCAGGGGGAAGATCATAGAAAACACCCTCTAGATCTGACTCAAACAGTATTTACCAACCCGACAGAGAACAGTAATTAATGGACACACAGACTGTAGTTAGTTAAAGCCCTCTCTGTCTGAAAAACTCTTATTCTAGCTCTGAAAACAGGGATGCAACTGACCTACATTACATCTCAACTTCTTGTTTTGGCAGCCACTAAGGCGACTAACACACATTAGTTTCCACTTTTGAAAGTGAGGCTTCTAGGATCCTTTTGAGTCATAATATTCCGTCTCAATTCAGGCAAAAGTACTGTAGAGCGATAGCAGAGTGTGGAATTTATACCGTGAAACTAATTCACATGTAATCACATGATGAAACGAGATGTCCTGTCCTAGTAAAATCCCCATAAAAACAAGGGCTCCATTCACTCGCAAGCTGTTTTTTTCTCTTACGTATCTTATCTGGAAAGGGTTGCGTAAATTCGCAGCTGGAGGCAAAAATCTCCGAAAATTTGGTATTGTAATTCATCATGACAAAACATGATGCAATTTCCTAAAATGTTTCCTGTCAGCATGTGTGAACAAAATCATCACAGTAACAGCTCAAGCATGTATGACTCAAGCCTTTAATCATGCCATGTTAGTTGGCAAAAATGTCACCATATTGAACAAATGCCAAAATAAAAACCCTTCAGCAACCAGGCCCAAGAATCTGTCAGCAGCTGTCGTGAACAGTTAGTCAGCGTCTGCTTTAACTCGTGGGGTTAAATAACATCAACAGGCAGAGATTTCTACTAATTGCCTAAGTGAAATTGTTTATCTTCAAGTTAATTTTACAAAGTTACAATCATTACAAGAAAATTGCAGCATACTCCTTCCTCTTTTTCAGCTGTGTAAAGTTCTCTGTTCATTGTTGTGACAATTACCAAGAAAAGTGAACCCAGCAGTGTTCCCCTGCATCTTCCCACCACCTTTACATCGTTCCACCACTCACTCCGGCTGTCACACGCTCTAATGGCAGTCTTACTCCGAACAGGAGTAGGCATCATTAGACACACTTTTCATTCAGCTTTGTCAAAACAAGTATACCAACAGTCTTTCGGGGGAAGTGAGAATGCTACATTGAGACTGACATTAAGAGTACACCTGAGCCTGCAGACCAAAAATAATGGACAAAAGAGACCAGAACGAACTGGAGAGGAAGCACCATTCATAGCGGCATCTCCCACCCCTGCACATACCTCACGTAAATACAGTTCTTAAGTCCATTTGCTTCACTCTGGATGACTGGACACCAATTTTATTTGGAGGAAAACATTTCAAATGAGATGGACTGCATCGGTCCTCATAGTGTTAACATTCATTAAACATTTGTGAAATTGCTTCCACACCAAGAGAGACAAAAGACCTACTTAGGACTGCGTTGGGCAGTATGTGATCGGACACTCCTTTTTTGTCCCATTGTGTCGTGTGAGCAGCTTCCTGGCTGGACAGCATACAGGCATTTACTGTGACCCGCCCTGATCGGGCAACACTTCAACAGTCCTGTAATCTAACCCAGGCTTTATCAAACATCTTTGCCACATCCTCTACATTTGAGAAGCTTTGTGTGAAGTTGTTCTACGGTTGTTTTGTTGCTCAGCATTTTTCTACGGGGTAAATGACCTCTGACCCCAAAAGAAGCCACACATCTGGTTGTATTTGAGAAAGCAAACAAACATTGTAAGCCTGCTGCCACAGTACGTAAACCAAATCGGAAGCTCCCAAGGGAAAACTCCATGCCAAGTCATACTGCAGGTATCCATCCATCCTATTCATTCACCCTTCAAGAGTGTTCTCAAAAACATGCTGCACAGTTACCTCACCCAATATCCACCCTGAGAAAGTACTTGTACCAACTTTGTCCGGGTCATGATCTCCAAGGGGACATTAGAGATCTCGTGTTGCCGTGCTTTCACAATTCAGGCCAGGTCACCCGCTGTATCAAATATCAGCCTGTGGACAAGCACTTCACAGCACTTTTCAGACACACAGTGGTAGTGCCTCTTATTTGGTGTTTGTTCCAGTCAGAAAAAAATACCCTGTTGACCAAACAGTGCATCTGTAAAGTCCCTGCACACTGCATGGTCTGATATTTGACACAGTGAAATCAGTAACCTCATACAACACTAATGACTTCTGGTGCAAGACTCTCTTACCTCCACACACCCTATTCTCAACAACGCCCAACCCTGAATAGATTCATATCATTAAATGCAAAACTGAGAACTTCTCAAAGAGCGACATTCAAATTAGATACCTTTTTTACCAAAAAGGATGGCAAAGTTTACATTTACAAGACATGGCTTTTCTCCTATGCTAATTCACAGCTGTAAGAATCTACAAACATCTCCTGTGGAGGGAAGAAGGGGAAGGGAGGGTGGTGTTTTTTTTTTTTTTTGACATCATGCCTCCGGGTGTTACAGTGGTTTAGACTTGTTAACTTGAATTCTTAAAATTCCTACTGCAGTCTTATGCCTCAAAGAAATGGCTTATCAACACACATGACTTTAAAAAAAGCACTGAGATTAAGTTGGAAACTGGCATTTACCCCATTTATGTAACACGCTACATTGTAATGAGTCTGGCACTGTAACTGTGGCAAAAGCTGCACTGCGAGGCACCAATTGTCCAGAGTGGGATGAAAGGGTGCACACTGGCAAGTTAAACACTGGTTTATCATTGACCTCAGCTAAGAGTCATGCCACGAGTCTTAGTGTGCAAATGGGCACTAGTTTTGGAAACAGACGGCCGACAAAATAAGTCAGACAAGTTGTTTTGAACTCTCACCAAAAATCAAAAGCCTGTAGATAACATCTAATATGATTAATCACATAGGAGGACACAGTATTTTTACATCAAAATGTTTAGTCCTCTCTCTTTTGCTTCTGTTCCAACTTAATACCCCCCTCAGCACTTAAAGGTTTAATTAATCTGGGACTTACAAGATATACTTGTTGACGCTCTGTATCTCATCTCTTTCTAAGGAGCAGAGTTTAAAGTCCAGTAATAATAAAAACCCTCACAAAACCCAAGCACTAGGCTACAGTAACTGTTCTACCTGCTGTTCGGACTCCACGGGCTGTTTTTCCCCTTCACTCTTGCTATATATGTGATGTGTGCCTGTGTTTGTATGACTTCAGTGGAGCTGAGGTTGCAGTGAACTGAAACCACTTGCGCTGTGGCCAAGATGAGAGTTAGAATCTGAAGCTATTTATACCCCCCCTAGCCCAGAGAAACTCAATGCTGGTCTTTCCCACCAAGTGGGGAGGGCTGGAGAGATGGAGAGGAGAAAAAAAGAATAAGAAAGGAAAGAGGTAGACACAGGCTTGAGTTTGGAGAGGAAGTTCAAGGCGGGTTTCCTGCATGTGTGTCTTCCTGGGCACCAGTCGGATAATGTGTTTGTATGCATGTACACGCGTCATCCTGTTTGCTTTGCGAGCCCTGTCAACACTAACTACAGGTGGATTTATAGAGAAGTCAACAACAGCAAAAGTAGAGAAAGAGGTGGCAAGAACTGCAGCTACAAAATGAATGTGCAAAACACAATATCATTTATCCATGTAAACACAAAACAGTATTAGACGTGTAATTTCACTTGTGTGTGGTCCAAAGCAAGGGTCACAGAGGGCAAGAAACACAGATGTTTCCTATTATCCCACAGCACTGACGAGACCTTCCTGGTCACCCTGCTTTCAGTCTCACACTTCTCAAAATCAAGAAGGAAGGTCAAAAGCTGACTAACTTAATGGCCACACGATTCCACTGTTTTCTTAACTGGACAGGATTCACTAGAACCCAGGTCAGTGTGGTCAAAACAAAAAAAGACAGCAGCTTTCAAAATGACAAACCCCCATTTTTATGGTTTGGAAGGAAAATCCCTTACGTCTACCGGGAATGACGCCACTGACCGTATTCTTGTCACAGATAGCCTACTTCTGGTGGCTCGTGACAGGGAAAATCCAGTTGCCTGGATTAAATCAACAAAGCACTGCCTTGAAGAAAATCCCCATTTATCTATGGCACTAAGAAATGATCAGTTCAGACACAAACAAGGGAATCGGTTGCAACAAAACCTTGAAAAGAGCAGTTATATCACCACAAACTTGGAGCTGAGAGGGAATCCGCATGTTTGAATGAGAGTGCTTCCACTCTACCTCAGAGCATCAATAGATTTGGAGATTCGTAATGATAATACTGAGCAAAATGAATCCTCTAATCCCTCTTTTCACACCCCCAACCCCCTTCTTCACCTCTTCTCCTCCCACCATCCCTACATGCTTCCCTCCAGCACATTGGATGAGCTCGCTGGCACTGATAATTGCCAGGGGATGAGTGACACGCAGAATGGCTGAGATGCCAAAGCCAGATAACCATCTCTTTTGTGTGTCATTTGCAATCATTGCGATTGAAAAGTGATTCTGTACGGGAGCTACAGATCCAGGAGGTTGTGGAAGAGCACAAAGGGAGGTGGAAAATAAATCAGTGATAAGGCAGGCAACGGAGAGTGATGTGGGCGGTCAACAGCAAGCTGCCATTCAACCTGCTACTGTTCAATTTCTACCCTGGACGTGGGGGAAAAACCCCAATGAGACTGAGGAAAACAAAACTGCCAGGTGCCCACAGATAAGAAAGCAGCTGAGGGGGTCTACAGAAGAAGAAAAAAAATCTATGTACTAAAACACATGGCAGTGGTCATGCATTTTGGATTTAAAAAGTGAAACACAGACACGTCCAGATATCTCCAGTGTGACAGCAGAAAATGTTTCAGTGATCTTAACATCAACAGTATGTCACGCTGTGGTATCAGATCCGCCGCAGAATCAAATCTTGACAGTCTGCACTGATGTTCAACATAAAGGACAGCCGCATCAGGAGACTAGAAAGCATTGCAACCTCAAACCATATCTTTTTCAGTCATGGGTGCAGTTCACTTTTCTTGACTAGGGAAAACACCTCACTCAGTCTAGCTCTTACTTTTTCGTTCCCCTTCTATGGGTATAACTCACACATGATGCATAAGTGATAGATGTATAATCATAACTAGATACTGGACCCCAAGATGGCACTCATTCAGTCCAACGGAATTTCTTGCATGGCACATATGCCAATACAAAGTTTCTAGCTTCCAGGTTTACTTGGCTAGTATGCAGCCTACTGAATATGCGCAGTAGTGTTTCTCCTGCTGGCTCCACCGAGGAGTTCCTGCTTGGCCCATAGACTTTACATTGTGATGATGTCATGGATTTTTAAATCCGTTGTCTCAGCTCAAGGAAAGTTTAACAAATATACAAAATTCAGAATGGAAAGAGTCACAATTGACCTTGTTTGCAATTCCAGGTGTCCTATCAACAGTTTTACAGACGTCTCTTTTTTAATGGCAGTCTATGCGGAAAATGCTTTTTGGGCCACAGGGGATTTTTCACTGCAATACCATGAGTGACCACTGGGAAAATTTAAAAGCAAGGCTGAGTGGCGTTCATGGGAGCCTGGCTTCATGATACCAAACATCCTCTGCAAGCTATCAAAGGGCATTTTGAGAAATGGAGGAGTTTTCTAAATGAACCAAAGGAGGCAGGCTGAGAGAAAGTAGACACTCAAGTATGTGAAAACAAGTCTTGGAAACACAAATAACTGCTTAGAGAACAATCTGATTCGATAACCACTCTCACTTTTCATTCCACATCACTGCTTTAGCCTCTTCACACGGAGGGACTATGCACCCCCCACCCCCCACCTCCACCCTGAACTACTCTATATCTTTATTGAAACCATATGTTCTGAGCTCCCACAGCCAGACTTCCCTTATCAACACCACAGAGAGCTGCATGGTGACAAAGCCTCGGCTCCCACTGAGGGAAGGGGGGCAGGCTAAGCTGGACCCTGGACAGAGAGCATGGGAGGGGATTGGTGTCGGTGGAGCAGACTGATGTTTCTTTTCTCTTGTCAGTGTACTCCCTTAGCAATCTAAGCTAAGCTACTGAACCCCATACCACAAAGTCCTCCATAAGGAGATTCAGTGGATTTTGGAGTGGCCTCAATGTATGCACAACATACATATACTATCACATATAGGCTACATTAATACAGAGCAGCATGCTTTGGCATCAAGTCTTGTCTGCACAGTATATGCCCATATGTGAAGATGACTAGTAATGAGGGTAATCTTATGCATCTATTTCAGCCTACAGAAACACTTCACAAGATGACGGAAAACAAAACTGCCATTTACACAGTACAGAGGAATGACACATAACTGGCGTATCCTTTTCATTTTGTACCGGGAGAAGCATTTATTATCAAACTGCAGATGTGCAAGAGTTAGTATACCATCTGCAGCTTACCATGAATTCCACAAAAAAAAAAAAACTATGGCCTTATCATACTAAGAAAAAATGTGGACTACATCTTGAAACTCCATGAGACTTCAGCCCTCAGTCTACAAAAGGGCATTGTATGCAAAGACACAGGTGATAACAGAACTTCTCTAAAGCCTAACTCCCCTCTGGCTATACACCGACCGTATGGCTTGAATCAAGACATGCCAATTGATGTGATGATGGGGAGGAGCATGGTGGAGGGCACTGGCACTGACAGCTTTCAGATGTTCACAGGAAAAAGCTCCCAGACTTCTCTGATAAATCATCAGGGCTTCGTCTTTATCATTATGTCCGAACTGGGTTTGGTGGTGAGGAGGTCAAAACATGTCCCCCTGCTGCCTGGTCTGTCTTGTAATAGAAGATAAGCCTTGGCTGCTTCTTGTTGAGCTGAGAAAGGAAACAGCGCCACGGAGATTCCAACCACAAATGTTGTAGAATTGAAATTCATTCAGTAAACGAGTCCAGGCTTGGGTTGCATGCATCATCTTGAAGCTACATTAAGTGGGTATAATTTGGAGAAAGTTATGCATCACTGACTTGAAGTCTGTATGATCATTTAGTATCTTTGTGACACTGGGCTACTGTGAACTGTCTGTACAGATGAACATAATTATTTCAAGAACTTTGAGGAAGTTCACGTGACAGCACAAAAGAAAGAGGGAACCATGGCCATGTTTGACAAATGCTTGCCATATGCTGAAATTGAAAAATGAACAGAATCATAAGCATGTTCATAAGAAACAGCAAGTAAAAATCATAACAATCAACAGCTGCCTTTGAAACCTCTGATTCAGCAGGGTGGCAAAGCAAACAAAAAGAGCCTGAATCCCCACCAGCTTAAGGGTTAGCCTATGTTTTGTAGCTGACCCTGACCTTTGACCTTGTTGTGGAAGGGACAACAAAAGACCGGGATTTCCTACAGCAAGCCGTAAAGCATAAATAAAGTCACATTATTGCCGTCCATTAAATGCAGTCAATTTGGATTTAACCGCACACTGACTTTGACTCAGCTGGACTCAGAAACCACCTGCGCTGAGCAAGCACCACAGATGACAAAGCAAGGATGAGGGGAGGAGAAAGACAACGAAAAATGACAAGGAGAAGTGACGAACTGAATCGTATCCTGCGGGTGGGAGCCATCTACACTCGCACTGTGACTGAAAGGAGCGTGTAAAATTACCAGGACGTCCATTCATCAAAGGCAGCTGATGTGCAATGGGTGAATAAGTAACTGTGCTGAAATGGCTCCTTATCTCCGTCTGGAGAGAGGAGGTGTGGTGGTGTTGAATGCTCATGAATATCTATTTATTTGCAAAGCCTGGGTAGATTGGGCTCTCCTTTGATTGTTTTGAACCTGAGCTTTAGCACACAATAGAGAGGTGTGAATAATGCCCCCTCACTATTGGTTGCTCATAAAGAAAACCACATGCTTCAGGGAACATATTTCTGACATTATCTTGATATTTTCATTGATCACATGAGGCTAAGATGCAGCAAGTTAGACACATCTCCAACAGGCTGCTCTCTCAAAATAAAGCTAAGAGTCTGTTTAAAGGGAACCACATAATGCAGCAAACAAAAGCTGTAAACCACAGTCGCGAGGTGTGTCTAACCCTTCAGCCTGTTTACATTAACAATACCATGAGATTAAAAAGTTGAGATACAAAGAGAGAAGCTACTCGTGCGTACAGAGCATCACACCAAACCCAATACGAAATACTGGTGGTTTATTTTCATATCCAGCCCGTAAGCTACAGAAGGGACAATATTAAAATGTATTTTAATCTTGCACCGTGAGCCACTTAATGTGCTGTATCCGTGCCGAATTGGAGACTGTAGCCTGTAGTCATTTCATAAAATGTCACCAGTTGTCTGATACAACGTGCGACACGCGTGTGTCAGTCAAAGGGAAAGGCAGCCTTGAATTGAGAGATTTGTGACTGGAGTTTGGCGTGATGATGCCCGTGTATGAGAGAGCGGAACGTGAACACAGGCAACGTGAAAGGTAATGTCAAACTTACCGACTGAAGGAAAAGCAATGTCCGAACATAATCCCTCTCGGTGTTGAGTGTTTCATTTAAAACACAAAGCCTGAGCCTCTGCTGTCTGTCCGAGTCCTTGGTGGCGTGGATACCGTTCTCATGATGCCCGTCGTCCTCTTCCATGATGGTAATTCAACCCTCAGAAAGGTGGCTCTCTACACAATTACTCTTCTTTCTCTAAGTATCCACACTTTGCCGAGTTGTTTCTTCAGTCCATCTTGCAGCGGCAAGTTTTACCCCGAAAGCCTCACGAGCAGTGATGCGCAACGCACCACACGCACCGGAGATAAAGTTCGCCAAAAGTACCAAACAACAAGCGGAGAGCCTGGCTGTGTGGTCGCAACACCAGCTGAGGGCGAGCAATGCAACAGTAGATGAGTTCAGGCTGGAGACACGGCGGAGAGCAGCAGCAGCAGCAGCAGCAGGAGGAGGAGGAGGGACCCAGCGCCTGAGACACACTCAGTCTGGGGCCACAGCTCACTTCTGCAATGAGCACACAAACAAACAACACGGCCACAGACACATCTGTACCCGCGGTCACTGTAGCTTACATTAGCTACTGGAGTATACCACAGAATATTATTACAATATATCACTAAGTAAACTCATGAAGTGCCACAATGACCCTGTTATAGTAGCTCAAAAGAAAACAATATAAAGGCTAAAAATGACAGCTGCACTGAAATGATTCAGCCTGGGGACTGCCTTCAGCACAATATGAGCCCATATAAACAGTGGTACACTAGAAAGATATATATGGGGTATACCCACATATTTTTCTGGCCGTTTACATTATACGTAACTATCAGACAAAAAGCCTTTGGTATAAATAGGAGAGTACCCCCACTTCCTTCTCTGTAATCTACCCAACTTCCTAGTGGTACACCTACCTCATCAACCACCGCTATAAATGTATTAAAATGTGAAATAAAAGACTGTAATGCACATCATAAAGTCTTAAACTGAGTCCCACACTCACTACATTGTCTCTTTTTGACCTTTTGACTCCAGCAGTGAAATATAAGACCAAAATGCTAATGCTAGCTTATAGTATGTTAAAACAACAATTCAAATGTTAGCATCCCTCCATCTACGTGACGCAATACATGCTAACAACTTAAGACTGAAATACAGGATGGAAAAACAAAACTTCCAGTTTTATGAAAAGTTGACTTACATTTTTTTGGAAGAGTAAGTCTTTTAATTGCGGGTCACAACCTACAACGCTGTTAAATATTAACAGGAATGTTAACTGAGTAAATTAGCTAAATGTTTAGGCCCCTACCTGTCACAGTAGTATCCCACCTGTAGCTACCGTTAGCTGGTAAATTTAAGAGGAAGGTGCCCTCTGGTGGATACAGGCACAACTGCAACGCTCAGCACAGGTGATGTGATGAACTGTATGAAAGTGATAACATGCTCAAGTACAAAGAAAGCTCCAGAAAGCACTTTAAATTACAAGTTTTGTACAGCAACTCGCCTCGTGCCTATTTTGACTAAATATATTGAAAGCAGGCACACTTGAGTCTCGTGCCTAATATAAGACTGCTCGCGGCTACTATTTGATGTTGTCACTTTCCCCAGGCAATCCGAAAATTATGTGTTATCTAGAGCATGGATGGTTTTATTTTCAGTATAAATATGAAGTCAAATGCTCTTTTTTTTATTTAAACCACTTCTATGAACAGTGTGAGGGTTTACACCTGCTCTTGTTGAGTGCACCCATATATGAAGAAGGGGGAAGTTTTAAAGGGGAACACCACCTAAATTAAGAATTTAAATATGTTATTTCCATAGCCAGGAAAAGTTCAGTCACTGTTTGTGAACATGAGTTACTCACCCTCAGAGGCAGGAACCAGAGAAGTAAGTCTCAATCTTGTGATGTCATCAAGTATAAAGTCTGGAGCTGCTCCATTGACAGTGAATGGGAGGCTGATTTTATGGACCCACAAAATATTTTTCTTTGTTCCCAAATGAGCTTGATTCTACTATAGTGTTCTCAGCTCATATACTCAGAACATTCCCCTGGGTGCTCTCAGTGTCATCCAGTACACCTTTCACCATTCATCGTCTTTGGAGCAGATCCAGATTTTATTGACTATGACATCTTAAATTTGAGTTTTAGTACTTTAGTTTTGGGATTTGGGAGAGTTGTTTATATTTGTTAATATTTTTGGACTGTCTAAGACCATATGATCAACATATGAATGTTGAAAATGGGCGTAGTTACCCTTTAAGCTCACATCAAAGACTTGTCATGACTGACTGGGTGCAAATAGTGTTTTCGGTTACAGTACATTAATATTTCATTAGAGCTTCAGGACATGGAGGCACACCTACTGTCACAGGTCTCACCCCCGAGCTGCTGACTGTTTTATCAAGTTAATATCCGGCTTGTTTCACTGCACTCATACACCAGACCACCGTTAAAATGCCACAGGCCACATTCACTCTGTTTGTATTGCAAATATTCATAAAAGAATAACTGAAATGTTTGCATTTTATTCAAGGATAAATTTGGCTCCTACTAATAAAAGTAACTGAGATCTAAATATAGAGCTGCTTCTAGAGGTAAAAATATAAATTAAGTATTAAAAAAGTAAAAGTGGAACTTAATTTTATTCCTCATAGACATCCTGTTAACAAAAAAAATCAGATATTAGGAATGGGAGAAATTAAAATGTCAATAATAGTTTTAATCGATGCATGTTACATTCAATACCCATTGTGATGCTCCCACACATAATTGCATACATACATAACTTTCCTCGCCAACTCAGATGAGGAATGCAACAGACAACTTGTAAATGCCTTACACTATCATATATTTACATATTATCCTCCGCTTCTGTACATGGCAAATCTTTAAATATGATCAAACATCAGAGGAGTAACATAGGATACAATGTATGACTGATTGTATGGAGTTTCTTTGAAGCATATTTAATGTACTTTTTCCTTCCAAAAAAAGGCAATGTGCATAAAGCACGGTCATAAAAAGTGAGTCACACAATTAGACATGATAGGTTAAAAACTCTACGATACCTCTCCTTCATTCATATTTCACAAGATAAAACTTTTCCTTCAGCAGGGTTTTTCTTTCAAAATGCACAAAAGTACAAAAGGACACGTAAGGTAACCAAAGGGAATAGAAAATAAACGTAACATGTGCTCAGTGCATTAAGACTTTCCAATATAACAAAGAAACTAGAGGTGTTTGCCCTGTTCCATCGCTGTGATAAATAGATTCACATTGTTACAGGCAGACAGTGAGAGGGCTTGAATCAAAAACCAAAGTACAGTGAGTAAACAAAAGTGAAAAAGATTGTGAAGCCAAAAAAAAAAAGTTACTAAAACGTGTGAAGGCAAATCAGCACATTTGTGTTACCCAAACTAATCTGACAAGTTAAATGATGCTCTTTCTGGGTCAAAAAATTACAGCTTTGATCAGCCAAAATGCAAGCTGTATATAATGCTGTTAGCTACATTTAATGTTTTGGCCTTTGAATGCATCACCATAGATTTGTTTGGAGAAGCAAGACACTTAAAATGTGCTATAGTTGTGTTTGGTATTGGCAGAGACTTCAAACCTAAAATGTCTTTGCGGTCATTTCATAATAGCCCTGCAAACACCGAGTGCAAACTCCAGCAGCTCCGTAACTACAATTATATCAGTAAAGTCAAACATTACAAAGCATTAAAGGGAGAATTCAGATTTTTTGAAGTGGGGTTGCATGGGGTACTTATCCATAGTCAGTGTATTACATATTAGTTAGTTAATTTGTGTTATTGTGTGACTTTGTTGAATCAAAACAAACTCTGTTAAACACCAAAGTCACACAGTAACACAAACTAATTGATCGAGGCAGCAATAGACCAGCAGCTCCTGTGTTCAGCAATGTTAAATTACGTTTTTTCTCAATGGAGTCTGGCTGTGAAGAGGTATGGCAGCTTAATTTTCCCGCTGGAAAACACTGCCTGACAGCAAGTTAAAGCAGTAAAAATAGTCTCAATAGAGCAAACACTGAAACTAATATTGATGTTTTTAGATGGGAGTTTTTAAGGTGGTTAAAGTACATTTTGTTTCCGACCCCTCCACAGCAGTAGGTTGCTTAGCTTCCCTGTCAGACTCTAGCCTGTCTCTCCAAACTGGGGTTGTGTCGATTGAAATCTACTGCATGCAGTATACTGTCCTGGGATAAGAATGTACAACACCACTTCCAAAAATTGGCGCTATCCCTTTAAGAGAAACCAGTTCTTGGGTTAAGTCTTGACCGAGAAAAATTTCAAAGCTGTGTCATCTTGAGATTTGTTTTAAGTTACATAATTCATATTTAAATGCCACATATGGGGTTTTTAGGGGTCACTGTGACTCCTTGTAGTGTAAGTAATTTGACTGGCTGAACAAGCATACATGTGGCCACATACACACACACATACACACACACACACAAACAGTGCAGTGGCTATTGTGAGATGGGATGACTTTCAGACTGGCACAGAGACAGCGCAGGTGTCAAAAATGACATCCACATACAGTAATACAACGTAGGAGTCCTAGAAATCATCTGCAAAAAAAAATATAAACAGCAATATCTGTGTGCTCAGTCAGCTGCTGCAATGGCCAAATGTGTGTTAGCGCGAGGAAGACTTTAGCAGGTGTCTGCATGTAGATGGCGATTTGTTGTCAAATTCAGACAAATGGGTGGATGCTGTCAATCATTTTCTTTGTTCTCTCGAAGCTGCTTGCTTTGAAGCAGCAGCGATGTATATTACAAAACTTTTTTTTTTATAACGCTTGCACGTTTATCTCCTTGGCAAAAATCCAACTATAAATCCATTTGATTAAAACAAAAACAGATATGCAGATCTGGATTTTGGACAGAACTCTGTATTACCAAACCATCATGAAATCCACTCGTATCACAGGGTTTAAAGGACAAACTTTTTACAATTTCAGAAAGGCCAACAGTGTAACTATTGTATTGCAGTTAATGACAAGCAGAAACTCTTTTGCCACAAAGCATGGACCTAAATGAGGAGAGACAGTCACTGTTGAACTTCAGCCATTCAAATCTTCAGTGAGTGGCTGCGACATAGAAATGCAGCTTTTTCCACCTTGGCATGGTTTTTGACACTTTGCTCTCTGAGTCAAAGGCAGACAGTGTTGATATATGTATTCATATAAATAACAAAACAGTACAGTATAAATATAAAGATTCTGTGTAAGTGTGTGTGTGTGTGTGTGTGTGTGTGTGTGTGTGTTTGTGTGCACGCACAGTTGTAAATGGTGTATGAGTATAGGATAAGAGTGTGTGTGTGTGTGTGTGTGTGTGTGTTGTGTTGTGTGCGCTTGTGAGCCAGTGTTAGGACAGGGCAGGTGGGTTAGAGGTGAGGCTTTCCCTCCCCCACCTCGTGGAAGAGCGAGGTGTAAAACTCGGGCTCCAGTTGCTTGTTGCGGTAACGCTGGACAATCTCTGTTATTTTCTGCTTCCGCCTCACGTGAGGCGGGTTGTACAAGTCACTTTCCAGACGCTTCCGTCGGCACACGTTGATGACTGTTTGGCGCACGAGAAACCCTGGGAGGAGGATGCAAACACACAAGCTTGTCAAGTCAAAGTAGTCAAACAGGAGAGTTTTGAGACTGTGTACAAAGACAACTAACTGAAAGTGCATGAAAATGTAAAGCTACAGTAAGTTCTTGCAGGTTAAAAGTAGTGACGATAAAAATCAGGGTGTGAAGGACCCTTTGTTTAAAGTGAAACCGCTTCATTCAGTGTTTTTAGCACTTCAAATTACTGAATCTGTTTGTTTTGAAGAGCAAAAAACCTCTGCAAATAATTTGGTTCCCTGTAAAAACCTCCTTAACATCTGGATACTAAGTTATCAGAACAGAAAGATGAGCACAGATGAGCAGGTGCTCGGTTAGCTGCCTGTGTCCAACATGCCAAACAGCATAGAAAAAAACCTCATTTGTAACATTAACTGCTTTATTCAGTGTTTTTACCAAGTGAATTCACAGGATTCGTATGTTTTGGAGAGGAGGAGACTTCTGTGGATAATTTGGCTCATGGTAAAAAAAAAAAAACAAACAAAAAAACTGAATATCTGGGTCAGAAAAAGGTAAGCAAATATGCAAGTGCCAGGCAAGCAGGCTGTCTGTGTCAGAGAAACACTGATTTGTAACATGAAACTGCGATATTATTTTTGACGGCATCACTCACCTGGACCACAGCTTTGAAGAGGCAAAGACTTTTGCTGATAATTTGGCTCCCGCTATAAACCTTCTGAACAAACACTAAAGAAATTCTGACCAGGAGAAGTTTTAGCTGGTTGCAATCTACAGTCCTCACCGCTAGATTCCATTACATCCCCATAAATCTTACTGGTGTGTTACAAGCCACAACTTCCGCACTGACAAACAATACAAACAGATTAAGTGGAGTTTGTTTCCTATGCATTTGAAACTCAAATGCCAGCTTTAAAATATTTATGTGAGCGCATTTCCAGAAGCTCATCAATGATCCTATTAGATTCCCTATGGAAACTGTTATGCATTTATACTTATTGTCTTTGTTCTTTCTGATGCATGGTAGGGAGGAATAAACAGAGAGAGAGCCATATAAACCATTACCTAGTGCTCTGCGGCTGACCACCATGCCATCCACCAGGGGAATCACCATGCCAAATTTACCCACGGCTCCATGCAGCCGGATCCTGAAAAGCCCCGTCTTCAGAGGGTGGATGAAGATCAGAGGAACATCCTTCTCTAGTAACCCTGACCTGCAGCAGGAACAATTAGAAAAACAGGGAGGATGGTGCTTTAATTATGATAAATTAATATAGAACAACTGAGAAACACTGGAACAATACAATACAGAAAAATAAAAGCACCGCATTTACACTCCCATGACCTCATTTATACTTGTCAGTAACATGTATCTTGACAGACACATGTAGAACTTAACTGAACTCAGGTGTAAATGCCAACAGACTTTACTCCACATTAAACAATTATGTAGGCAGAGAAAATGTGTCTATGCTTGATTGGTATTCTCCTGTGGTGCTGCTTTTTAGCATTTTAATTGCACAAAATAGCTTCTTTGATTGCTCTGAAAATAAGAAAAACTTAACAATCTTCACATATGCCACTCATTATCTTTAAGGAGACCCGGCTACTTAGAAAATTAGATATGTCACTTTTAAATGAGCTGCTGTCATGTATCAAATCACACACCTCCAGACAACTCTCTCTCTCAAAAGAGCATTGTGAATTTGGTAAAATACAAGCCATTTAAGTCTGTTTGAGGCTTGTGGTCTGTTTTTTTGTATTTGTTTATTTACCAGGGACAGTGCACATTAATTAATTATCAGTTTCCACCTCAACGTAAATGTGCCAGAGTTAGCTAATAAGCTAACTTCCATCTGTAGCTCCTAGGCAGGTTATTACAAAGTAATGTCCTCATGTCATTAATACAATGCTGCACTACAGTACAACACAAAACAACACAATACATAAAACATTACAAAAGCAGCAGATATGTGAAAACAAAAAGGGCATGTGACAGCAGTGCCTGAGATGAGGTGGTATAATGACTCATGACTGTAAGTTTGGTTAGCTTTAAGCTATCGCTTGAATTTATATTCAAAGGTTTGGTAATTAGTGCTCTCTCTTAATCCAATGGGAAGACTATTCCAATAGTACATGGCTCTGACTGACAAGAATGTTTGCCTAATCTTCCTACGTCTGTATTGGACAGCATAGTCCTCTCTGGTAGTTGCCAACTGTCCTTCACTTAATGTCCACTTAGCCCATGTAAGACCTTGAAGAAGCTGTATGCAACATTCAGAGCAATAAAATAAGACACCACCTTGAGCTTTTCTCCTTAAACAAAAACATCATTGTAGTGAATCTGCGGGTTTCTGTCTTGTTTATGTTATGTGGCTTCAGGTTATGTCAATCTATCCGATCTTCACAGTGAAGATGATGAGTAGCATGTTATCTCACCTCTAAAAAGCAGTGGCCAAAACAAGATACATTTGAATCATGTTTCGCAGAAATTGAATTTTCCTTGAAACAACTTCACACTTGTAACGGTTGTCACAGCTCTGCCACAGTTCCATTTCTCTGCCTGCTTTTGCACACGCTGCATGTTGTACTTCCTGTTTTTCAAGGTATGCTTGGGTACTGTGTGGTGTCCTGCATGTGAGAGCACATGCTGTTTGCATTTTTTTTTTTTTTTGTTCTTCCTTTTTGCACCTGACCAAAACCGGTTCATGTACCGTAAGTTCTCCATACTGGCAGCAGAGTGCTTTGAGTGTAAACTTCTGAATACCTGCAGGAAGTGCTGTTGCTCATGCTGGCTTCCAAGCCCGTGCTGGTTTCCGCCAAGAGATCAGACAAGGGGAAGTTTTCTAGAAACACAGAAACAAAGAAACTCACATACCTCATTTCATTGGTCACATACTTAAGAAAAGCTTATCTATAGCCACCTTTTAAGGCTACACATGTTAAGTAATTACTGTAAGATTTACTAAATGTACAAGAGAAAATGCTAGAGAAAGAAATAGAATAGAATCTATGGAGAGAGACAATAATTTTTTCTCCACAACTAATAGTCTCAAATGATAGGACAGAGGGGCAATATAAAGAGCGTGTGCCTACCAATATCATCAAAGCGCTCTACCCAGACCACAAACACCTTCGTCTCCGGACCCAGTGGTGGGAAGGACTTTCCAGTCGATGACCTCTTTGTCTTTACCAAAGGACTCAGCTATAGAAATAGTACAATTCACAATGAGTTTCAGCAAAGACTACATAAATCCTCATCAGTGCTGTCTGCATACAGTTCAGACACTCTAACATAAGGCAAACTTTACCTTTTTGGCAGACTCCAGGTTTTCAGAATGGTTGGGGAACAGCTCCAGTGTGAGATTAGGTTGTTTGTTTAAACCAGGCATGAGGTCTGTGTTCGTGTCTGCTTCCACTGTGGAGTCACTGTGCACTGATGACTCCTCTGAGAAAGAGCAAAGAAAAAATGGCAACTTTATCAACCTGTAACACCTCACTGGATTTTCATTATGGATGCACCAATTTCTCAGCCAAACATCAGTATTGGCCAATATTCGTCTTGTTGATTGTCATCAGCCTAACAGCAAAAATTATAATTATTTATTGTGTCACGTAAATTATGAGAGGCTAAAAAGCAGAAAACAAGACTAACAATGTCCCAAGGACAAATTGAAAGTGTACCTGGGACACCTTCAGGAAGAAAGGACACAGAAAACTCACTATCGACACATCAGGGGACACACCCAATTTTTTTTTGTGAACAAGAAGTCTGTGTTGAAATCAGCAGGAGAAGAGCTTAACGTCAGCTCTAAGCAGCAAGTGACTGGAGCTAGAAATGAGTACTGAGCAAAAGTAAATTGTAACATTATCATGATGTGTTCAATGTCATTTTGTAAAATGTAGTCTTTGCCCAGAAATGTGAACAAATACAACTGTTTGAAGGAGAAATATGTTGAGGTTTTCACAGCAACATGAAATAGGTATGAGGAAATGATGATATATAGAGTAAAAAGGCTTTTAAAGCAATTATTACAAAGATGTTTACATTCGAAAGGTTTTTCTAAAAGTTATTTCATAAATTTGTATGACTGAATTTATGCTCAATCAAAGACAGCGTAAAGTAGGGCTGAATGACTTTAAAATAGTTATGATGAAGATTTATTTGTTTCCCTGGCACACAAGGGGGAATATATAACAACAAAAACAAAATAAATAACTACAAAAAAAACCCGAAATGTTATTTTAAACATCGGTATCTGCCCAGAATTTCACAATCAGCACATCCCCAGTTTCCATCATATACAACGTCTATCATATCATAATCAAGGTAATAAATACTGACCAGAGTTTTCTGTTAGAGATGGAACAACAAAGGCAATCTCTGTCAGAGCATCAGCATAGTATAAAACTTTCTTCTCCCCGTTGAACACTGAACCTCCTGTGTCCTCAGGAGTAGCTGCATCATCTACAGTGAAAAAAAAATTAAAAGCTCAACAATGACTCAGTTACCATGAACATCGACCACGTAGATAAATAACAGATGCCATGACGTGCATTCATCCGAGGTCTTCCTCAGATCTAATGCTGTAGATAACTTAGTAGCTTACCCGTTTGTTGTATATCATTACTATCAGAGCAGGAGTTAAGGGACCAGCTGGTATCTAGGTGTCCTGTCCACGCTGGGTGGCGTCCCACGTCCACAGGCCAGCCCAAGGACAGCAGGAACTCCAAAAAGTGGGGCTGGACGCTAGATGACGACTCCACATTCCGCAGGATCTGATCGCCGCAAGCACATCAAAACACCCATTCTTTTTTTACACATTTTATGGTCAACACATGTACTACATTTTCAAGTTAAACTCAAGCCATTTCATTCCAGCTGTAGTTAAATACAAGCCAAACTGGTCAATCATTACACAGTGTATAGTTTTATTTTATACAGAACCTGTTTCAAGGTCCCTTACCTCGGGGCTACTTTTCTGTCCGGCCCTCACATAGAAAATAAAGACAGTGTCAAATGGTCGGCAGGGAAGCAGGTCCAGGTAGCTGATGTCATCAAAAAACCCTGGCAGGGATGACTCCAGGCCAATCAGATGAGGAGGTAGACGACTGTTGTTGGGCTCCTATCAATGACAAATAAATATACATACATTCTATATAAACTATATTAACATTAACAATACTATAAATGTATATATCGTTCATGCTTATGCTCATGCTTATATCATTAACGACATAATTTATTCAGATGACTTATTCCTCTGACTTCAATAGAATCACAGTGTAAAAGTACCAGCTGAAATAAAGTATAATTTAAGGTTTAATTTTGGAAGAAAATGCTTTTCATAACTTCAATCCGGGAGACTTTCGCATCAGCCATGATCAGACAAATTATGTTTGCCAACCTTGAGTGCCTCCAGAGACAGAAAGCCAAAGTGAGAGAGGAAGAGGCGTGCTGTCTGGAACTCCTGCGAGGGTGGAGGAGGTTTGCAGTCTGTCTGTGGGTCAGGGTAAGGCTTGGACTTCCAGATATCCTCGCTGTGCCGCTCCAAGGCATTCTCATACTCTATCTGCTTGGTCATCTGAACACGAAGCCTGTCATGCTGAACTTCCAGCTGAAAAGAAGAAGGGGCATTAAAGAAAGATAACTTTAAGAGGCTGTGGCTGATGAATGGCACTTGATTGCATAAACCCAGCATTAACCCACAAAGGGAAAGTCCCACGGTCAAAACACTGAGGTGTCACCTCCCAAAGAATCACTAGTGTTCACCTGTGCTTTAAAACATTGGCATTTGCTAAAACTATACGATCTCATCCAATCCAGTGCAACAGCTCTTCAATAAATTCAGTCTTTTAAAAGCTTTTAATGTTCACTTTCTCAGCACAGTGTCAGAGAGCCATTGACTCAACTCTGTGCTATTTATTTATTATTTATTGGTATTGCATTGGATTGAAACAAAATGCGCATTATCTAAGATCAATCATGTTTCCCACCAAACCAGATGATTACACCCTTTTTCCAAGAGACACCCAAGTGAAATTTCATCTCTCCAACAACTCACGTGTGGGTAATTACTCATCAGTGTATTTGTAGCTTTCGAATCATCCTGCCAGCCCATACAACACACCTGAGTTTATATAATAACAAATAATATGAGCAATTAATTTACTGCATGGCTCTACTTTTGCCATGACAACAGTCTTGTTGTAGCTAGTGCAAGAAGTAGGATAATTTAACTAGTCATTAGTTGTAACGGATACAAGATCAATAACAGGGTTCAACAGGAAGCAAATCTCACCTCTTTGCTGACAATGTCATCCAAGTCAGGAATGCTGACATCAGCTTTGACAAGAGGAATCTTATCCACCTCTTCTGGGAAGGGCCTCTGCTTGACGTTGTATCTGATACCCACATCATTGTTAGGCGTTGGACGGCCCTCTGGAACAAACATCTGCTGTGGAAGGAGAGAAGGAGGCGAAAAGGGGGCAGAGTGGTGTTATGAGCAAAACAGATGTGGAGGTTTTACAAAAGCAAAGCTCAAGCATGGCATTTTAACAACATTTCTGAAGTGGTATTGGTTTAGCATAGTTATGTTTTATGATAAAGAAAACTGCAGTGTGATCTGACCCTCTGATTGGCCCGAGCTCCTCTGGGTTGGTGGAAGAGCTGCATGGTCCAGGCATGTCTGCCAGCTGTCCCTCGGATCAAAACTGTCACTGATGGACTGGGGTCTGTGAGGACAGAGATGCTCATTTATGGAGAAACAGGATGTCCTGTTGGTAATTCATTTTATATAACTAGTGCTTGGTACATGACGGGTGACACAGTCTTTACTTTAGCATTCAAAATGAACCAAGCAAGACCACAAATCTCCTCAATATCACGACAAACTGTATGACGTCAAAGGATGGAGGACAAGCTACTGACTCTGCTCATTGCCGAGAGGTTGCTCCAGCATGGCCAGGATGACGGAGTTGTCCAGGACAAAGTAGCGGAAGTTGCTGGCTCCTGTGGCACTGAGTCTGGCATAGCGAATCAAGGTGTCTTCATTCAGCAGGCTGCAGGTGGAGGCAGGCCCGCTGGGGGAAGGGAATGCCCCCAACACCTGCATAATACTGGGGAACACCACAGCAAATTGGGTCAACAGGGATAGTACCTTTTACTTTCTAATAGCCGTCTGTGTGCTGTGTCCAGGTTCAGCAGGAAACCTGGGGAAACTAGGTCATTGTATCAGCAGGGAAATACATAATTCAGTACAGCAACTAAGACATGAAGTCCAACCAAGTTACAAAATTATTTTTGGGATAAAAAAAATTCTAAGCAATATTAAAATGAATTGCAAATAACATTTTATCATTGAAAAGAATAAAAACTTTGGGTGGGTGCTGCGCTTAGGCAACAACACTCTCCCAATATCGGTAGTAACCGCCATAGAAGCTCATAAAAACTGACTGATTTTGACATTTGCAGCTAAGTTTTTAAACTGGTGATGAACTGATTGTAGTATGCTTGTCTTCAGTTTGCAAATGCCCTGACATAGATATAATGTTAACTTTGTGATTGGCTATCTGCGTCATTGCAAGCAGTCGTGACTGCTACAGCAGACGAGCTAAGTGGTCTGAACTGAAAACTGAATGTCAGTTTGCAGGCTATTTAGTATGCAAAGGAACATTAGCAGTCCTAATGTGCTTTTCTACAATGGACATTTGTTTGCAAGCTTGTCAACGACCATCGTGCAAATTAAGATTACTGTCTATGCTTGTAGATAAGGAGACGCCACGGCTAGAAAGCTAATGTTTGCTGACGTTCCCAGTTCATGGCATTTTTATGTCAGTCACACAGTGCTGTCTGGATGTCACCAAGATGCAGATGATAGAATGATGTTGGTTTTATGAAAATATGTTACAATTTCTTTTTCTGAAGAAGAAAAATCTGTCTGTTGAATATACAGACAGGACACATTGTAACACAGTATATTAACCCGATTAACAAACTGTAGTTTCAGATCCATATTGTAAAAACTTTGAGGAATCTCACCAGGACAAAGTCGCCTCAGCAGCGTCCTTCACCCTCATTGAAGCTGGGTTGTGCTCCTTCTCCCCTTTATGTCGGACTTCCTGTTCCTGTCGGGATTTGCTGCCAGAGATTCCTAGCTCCACAATCTCCAGCACCTCTACTAAACAATCCTGATCCAAATGAAAAGGATAAGGGACAGAATCTCAGAGCAGGAGTGCAATTTTTCTTTCCACATACATGAAGCTAAGACTACATTAAACATAATTACCAACAAAGTGTTCCTGTAAAATTCTGAGAAAATAATTTCTCTGAGAAATGGCAAGCAATCCAATTTTCTGTATGTTCTTGGTTGAGTTAAATTTTACCAAACAGAACTCTACTATATAAGGGAAATTAATTCAGTCTTTAAAGGTACCTTCTCATCCAGCATGTCAGGATGTTCTGTGAGCCACACACACAGAAACTGGAAGGCAGCTACAATCATGGAGTGCAGGTCTCGGGACTGAAGAGGAGCTGGACGGCTACACTGGTACACAATGTACCCACATATAGAGCTGACGGCGCGTTTACGATCTGCAGAGTCCACTCCAACCTTTACCTGGTTAAGACAAATACAAAAAATACAGTACAATGTACAATACAATGTAAGCTACATTATGAAATACTTTCTTTTACGCATGTGTGAACAGGTTTTTTTAGGCTTTGCTGAGATTGGTTTCTTTTAGATATTGATCAGATATTGGTTATTTTACTGATTATGATACATTTGATCATTTGAGGTTTAAAATAAGTTTTTAAGTTAAGTTACAGTACTGTTAGGACTAGCATTTATATCAGTTTTACTGAAACCTCAATGTTACCTTGGCCTTGGCATTAATAATAACAACATGGAGCAGGGGTTAAGATCCTGCTGACATAGTTAAGCCCAGTTCAGACCACAGATTACCAACGAGACAAGCTGTAACTTGAAACTACTTGTAATGCACCAATTTACAATGTTCTAAAAACCTGCTAGTTTTCACCGATGCAACTAGACAAGACGATGTATCATCTCAATAGCAACAATTGTCTGTACTTCCATTCTGACTTCCAGCTTTTCAGGCTTATTTTGCAGCTGAATATAACATTTAGCCTCTTAAAATGTGAATGAGGATAGTGATAGTGAGATACTTGCTATAGTTGCATTTGTAATGGCAAAAAACAGCGAAAACATAAACAAAATGACCAGAGATTCAGATGGACAGTATTCATAATAAATACACCACCACAACCAGTGGTGATTAATCTGTTAGTGTGTATCTGTGTGTGTGACATGCTCATATGCAGGAAGCAGCAGCTACCCACTGTTCAACACTGACACACCGTGAGGAGACGGACATACGTGTCAACACCCACAGGAATGTTAAAGAGATGGGTTCGGTGGGGTCAGAGAGCTGTTGTCATAACATTAAACAGCAAGGTAGCTGACCTTGCCAGTGGACTTCACTACAATTTTATTGGCTGTTGAAACAGATGATGTGCCTTACCTTGTAAAACCAGCCACTGGCAACTTGAGAAGCTACAGTGCCCTCCAAAAGTATTGGAACAGTGAGGCCAATTCGTTTACTTTTGTTGTAGACTGAAAACATTTGGGTTTGACATCAAAAGATGAATATGAGACAAGAGATCAACATTTCAGCTTTTATTTCCAGGTATTTACATCTGGATCTGATACACAACTTAGAAGATAGCATTATTTGTAATGGAACACAAAATTTTTAGGTGAGCAAAAGTATTGGAACATATAAACTTAAAATAGATTAAAGTGAATGAGACTTAATATTTAGTTGCAAATCCTTTGCTTTCAATAACTGCGTCAAACCTGTGACCCATTGACATCACCAAACTTTTGCATTCTTCTTTTGTGATGCTTTTCCAGGCTTTCACTGTAGCCTCTTTCAGTTGTTGTTTGTTTTGGGGGGTTACTCCCTTCAGTCTCCTCTTCAGCAGGTAAAATGCATGCTCTATTGGGTTTAAGTCTGGAGACTGACTTGGCTAAGTCTAAAACCTTCCACTTCTTGCCCCTGATGAACTCCTTTGTTGTTTTGGCAGTGTGTTTTGGGTCGTTATCTTGCTGCATGATGAAGGATCTCCCAATCAGTTTGGTTGCATCTTTCTTTAAATTAGCAGACAAAATGTTTCTGTAGACTTCTGAGTTCATTTTGCTGCTGCCATCATGTGTCACATCATCAATGAAGATGAAAGAGCTCGTCCCAGAAGAAGCCATGCAAGCCCAAGCCATGACATTACCTCCACCATGTTTCACAGATGAGCTTGTATGTTTGGGATCATGAGCAGATCCTTTCTTTCTCCAAACTTTCGCCTTTCCGTCACTTTGGAAAAAGTTAATCTTTGTCTCATCAGTCCATAAAACTTTTCCCCAGAATTTTTGAGGCTCATCTCTGTACCTTTTGGCAAATTCCAGCCTGGCCTTCCTATTCTTCTTGCTAATGAGTGGTTTGCATCTTCTGGTGTAGCCTCTGTACTTTTGTTCATGAAGTCTTCTGCGAACAGTAGATTGTGATACCTTCACTCCTGCCCTCTGGAGGTTGTTGCTGATGTCACTAACAGTTGTTTTAGGGTCTTTCTTTACAGCTCTCACAATGTTTCTGTCATCAACTGCTGATGTTTTCCTTGGTCTACCTGTTCGGCGTCTGTTGCTTAGTACACCAGTGGTTTCTTTCTTCTTCAGGACATTCCAAATGGTTGTACTGGCTATGGCCAATGTTTGTGCAATGGCTCTGATTGACTGTCCATCTTCTCTCAGATTCACAATTGCTTCTTTTTCACCCATAGACAGCTCTCTGGTTTTCATGTTGGTTCCACCTCTAAATGCAGTCTGCACAGGCAAAATCTATCGTACCCAATCTGAAACTGAGCTCAGACATTCAGTGCTATTTATTGTTTGAATAATCAATGTAATTGGGAGACACCTGGGCAACAAAACACACCTGTCAGTGACATGTTCCAATACTTTTGCTCTCATGAATAATGGGTGGGTTCAAACAAAAGGTGCTATCTTCTAAGTTGTGTATCAGATCCATATGTAAATACCTGGAAATAAAAGCTGAAATGTTGATCTCTTGTCCCATATTCATCTTTTGATGTCAAACCCAAATATTTTCAGTCTACAACAAAAATAAAGGAATTGGCCTCACTGTTCCAATACTTTTGGAGGGCACCGTAAGTTGCATTCAACACTATCAGGCGACCTGAGTCGAGCTGAGACAGGCCAGTTCACACTGCTGCAACTTTTCCCTGCAACATTCTAAAACGGTTTTGTCTTGTTGCGATTCTTTGGTCTGAACTGGGCTTTAGTTTCAGGTCATCAGTCTCTATGGTAACAGGGTTTCTTTTTTCTATAATGTTTTCCGACAATGTTTTTGGAGTAGAAAATCCAGTATTCACCTGTAAAACACCTGTGGTTTTATAAAGTGAGTGTTTGCTGAAGTGGTAATAAACAGCTTCTGCTGTTTGAAACACAGCTGATCTGAAACTAAATTTAAGTGTACCAGCCTGGCCTGGCAGGCAAGTAATGACTGTAGATTATTATACTTATTCTTTGTGGTGTATCAGACGTTGTATCTTTACCTTGGCAAGCCCGGCCAGCAGCTCCAGGGCAGCCAGTGAAATGCTCATATCTTGCCTCCACTGAGAGTTGAGTCTCTGAGTGACCAGGTGGATGCTGCGCACCAGCAGGCCTGCCGCCGTATCTGGAAGAGCTAGACCATATAACACCCCGAAATACCAAACACCGCAAAGAACAGAGCAAAGCAGGATTCAGGCAACACAGGCAAGGTAAACAGGACAACAGGCAAAATGTCCTGGATGCCGCATTATTAGATATGTCTTGGTACTGAAAACATGCATTAGAATGGAGTTTGAAATCAGTACAACACACATTGTTGAGAAAAATGTTGGTAGAAATAGAAATAAACTGCTGAGGAAAAGAGCTGAGCGATCAAGTTTTGACTTTGACTAGACTTTTGACTTTAAGAAAACAGAACTCTACAAATGATATAATCATCCAAAACTGTGTATATTAATAAGTTACATATTTATTACACAATTACCTGAACCATAAATATACTGTTTTTATTATCTCATGGGTTTTCTGTGAATTGAATTTATATACAAATTTGTAAAAAGTTAGAATTTCTTGGGATATGTTATGTTGCTTCGTGTGCAGTTCTAAGAAAAAAAATCACCACAAAATTAAGGCTGACTTTCTGTTGAACAACCGTCAAGTTGCCTGAATAAATCCAGGAAAAAAGTATTAACCAGTTGAAGTCACAGAGCCTTAAGTAAAGGCTGTGACAAAAGTAAAATTTTACCTCTACGCAGTTCCAGTACCTTAACTGTTGTTAATTTTGTCCCATGCAGGGTAATCATTTCTAGCTGACTATCCATTTCAGAGATTCTAACTAAAGAACCTGAGGAGGTCTAAACACACAACGTAATGCTTTAAAATGTAATTATGGTGAGACTTCTGTATTAAACCTCTCTATCCGGCTCCATTTTTAATAATTCTTTAAATTTAAAATGAGCAAAAACATACCTCCTAAAACCCTAAATTGGCTATAGTGTAAGTAACATCTGTCTCGAGACCCATAGCCACTCTTACAATTCTTGATCTTCCTGTCCAGCACTGAGCCTCACAACACAATGTAACCATCCTCTCCCACAGGAACCCCCCCTCCCATTTCCTGCGATACAAAGTCACCCATATGTAGAAAAGTGTTTAAGTAGATATAAAAAGTAGATATAAACTTGTGGACAACATTAAATGAGAGCAGTCCTTATTAATTTATTATTAAAGAATAAATAAATTACATAAATGCCTCTAAAATCACAATGTCCAACATATTAATTAAGTCAAACGTCGCTCAGCCCTGTTGAGAAAACAACAGAATCTTTGAAATGCTTTTGATTAGGCAACACTGTTACAACCAATCAGTAAGAGAAAAAAGGCAAACAGCCCGAACACTCCATACATCCCAGTGCCAAACAGATGTTTAACAACACAGCATCACAGCAAATAACTTTGGTATCACCTACAAAGACATTTTACCCAACGCTTCTTAACTCTGCATACCACTTTAACCACGTTAGCTACAAAGAACAAATGTGTTAATTCAATAAGTTATATGTTTGATCAGCAAGTGGGGGCTGATCACATGAAATAATGCTCCAGCAAGCCTGTTATGCATGATCTGACCAAAGTTGGCATCACTGTGTTAATTCAGCGCACACAAGGATATTAGTGTATGTGGAGCAGCTGTGTGTCTTACCGTAGTCTCGGAGCAGGGCCTGGGCAGGACGCTCAGAGTCTGGGCTTGTGGCCTCCGTGCTTCCTCCGCTCGTGAAACTAATGCCACTGTTGGTACGGCTGTGACTCTGACTCCTCACCGTCATGTGGCTCCCATCTATACTCCCCTACCACCACAAAAACACAGTCATCTTGATGTCCAGTCCATCACTGCTGCTAGTATTATAAAATGTTAATCATTCATCAGTAGAGAACAGCAGTGATCTGAGCCTTACTGTTTCAGTCTGTGCACCTATGGACTCCAACAGTGCTGAGTCTTGAACAATATTTAGCATTGCACCTGGGGGGAGGTTTAAGGTTTAAGTAGGAAATATACTGCATAAGTAATATGGAGGAGCAAAGTAAATAGATAAAGAAGCTAGTAGATACCCAGGATGAGCTGTGTGTTGGTGGGGTCAGTCTCAGTCTGAAGTGCTCCTATAAGGACATTGACGAGACGTAGCCTCAGAGACAGAAAGGACACGGGCTGGTCATGAGGCCACCCATCCTCCTCATTGAACTTTCCTTCCAACAGAACCTAAAGCAAAACATTGACATGGTAAAAAAAAACAAGCATACCTCTTTTAGCTTTATGACACGGAAAATGTTTCAACAAGGATTTCACATAAGCTCAGGAAAAAAAATGATTCAATTCATACCACAAACCCAGAAACAAACTAGGGGTGTCACAATTTCAATTCTAAATCAAGAATCGATTAAAATGATTCCAACAAAAGAATCTGAAAACGTAAATGGCCTGGCAAAAAAACTTCAATCTGCTGATCTTTATGAATCAAGACTCGATAGCCTCGACAGTAGCATAGCCCTCAGTACTGGAAAAAAAAGTTTAAATCAAAAACTTAATCAAGTTGTGGCCTAAACATCGAAAGTCTAATTGAATCATGGATTTTAGAGAATTGTGACACCCCTAAAATATACTAAATGCTGCATTACAGTGGCAGATTTAAAATAAATGAAATGTTCAGATACTAAAGCTGTTGCAGTTACCTCTGATTTGATGTTGCCAAAATGATGCGGCAGTGGCAGCATGGCAAGCAGGATGTTGATGGAGGCTCTCCTCAAGTCGGTAGGATTTACATATATCTTGAATTTGGACAGCTCCCTGATAGAGTAAAGCAAATCTTATCAATTTCAATAAACTTAAGACAATATTCTCAAAACCTCTGATGAGAAATCTCACTAAAATCATAAAATCCCTGAATATTTCAAGTAAACAAGTAAGGGATAATGCCCAACAAGGTGTCCATTATTACTAATTTATGGCAGACGGGGGAGGCCATCAATTCCTGACATGGGACACCTCAAAGGACATTATCCCACTTATACCATGGATACTTGCCAAAGAAAAAAAAATATTCACTTATATTTTCATGAATATTGAGATCAAAATCTTACGTTTTTCACAAGCCATAACTCGGCTTCCCTGTTTACACCTGAGGGTTTAACTAATACCTTGAACAATCATTACATCCTATTGGGTTCTTATGCAATGGAATTGTTGTTCACTACTCCAATAAACACAACGAACATTAGGTATGATGTGGCAACGGAAGATATTTCTAGTCTGCTCAGCTCATAGATAAAAAGCTAACGTTGTGCTGGCAAGATTCAAAGTCATTCAATGACACTGTGTGCAGTTGACAGTATGCTAACATGAAGACTAGCTTCCTATTCAGCTTTGGCCTTGTCCCAAAATCAGTATCAATATTCTCATGAATATTGATACACCATATGTAACATAATGTCACTGTTGGCCACAGCTTAAATTATTGAGTTAAATAGGGAGCGGGATGTGAGATGATCGCTGATGTGATAAAAAGTTCAGAGGGCCAGTGTACTTCTTGCAGCTTGGGTGTCGCCAACCTTTGGTGTTCAAAGTATGAGGCACTAAAGGCCTGCACACAGTCTTGTAAATAAGTTGTAAACAGAGACTGCAACCCTGTTGCCATGGTTACTTTTATTGGATACAGATACATATTAGAAAGGTGAACAGACAATTTTACCAAAACTATTTAGTAAGTGTACATTATCAGGTTTTAATGGATACCCTATAGCCAATCAGAATCGAGTATGCATCCAAAAAAGCATCTAAAATATGCTAATTACAATCCAAAACCAGTCTCACCTGTCTGGTACAATAGTCTCCAGGGCAGCTATGAAGTAGGGCACCACCACATTGATGCCCTTCAGGTCAGTACAGAAGAGAGAGGAAGAGTTGAGTATGATAGAAGCCAGAACTGGTCTACAGATAAAATCAGAGATCTGGAGACCCTGAATCAGGACCATGTAGAATCTGCAGAAAGAGGAAGAAAAATATATATTTTGCACTTTAAAATCATAACAACCAATGTCACTAAAGCCCATTCCCACAGATATATACGTTACCTGGACAGATAAACAGGCAGAATATCTTCTCCAGTTTTCTTGCTACAGAAGATGCGGCAGAGAGTCCCGCAGGCCTCAGCCCGTCCTGCCTCGTAGCTCTCTGGGAATTCATTAGCGTCGAACATGGGGTTGGACACCATGGAGTCTGTGGACATTTGGGAACCCTTCCTTCTTAGCTCCAGACCTACTTGAGTGGCTATCGCTGTAGAGAGTACGAAGAGACAAAGAATGAAAGGACCCTGAATTGCAATGTGGTCATTAGTATTCATGCATGTATGAGAAACAGGCAAACATAGACATGTAGCTACTATATGCACACAACAATAAAAAGGAAACATAGTAAAAAATGTTTTGTTTTTTTTTTTTAAAAAAAGCACCATAAAGCAGATATTTAATCACTATCACAACAAGAGAGTACAAAGACCTCAATGACTGCAAACACACACTCACATCATTTAAATGCATTCAAAAGGGAACTCTGACACAAAGAGTTTGCTACAGGGGTTCAACCTAAAGCATGATAAAGTGTAGTGTGTTGGTAATAAAATGTTTTCAGCTGCATGAACACAAAGCAAAATCCCTGTGTCAGCTCCCTTGCCGTTGCGATTATATGACTGTCACTCAAGGTACAGAACATTCACTTCATGCATTGAGGCACCAAACAAATAAAATCAAAACTCAAGTGAACTGACAATACGAAAGGAAATTATAGAAAACAAAACATTAAAGCTGAACTTGGGGGGGGGGTCTGAAACTAAATAATAAGAATTAGTGTGACCCAAATGAAAGATAAATGAGAACTTAAACAGGGTGGCGTTGTCACAAACTGGCAACGTTATGGTCGAGACAAGTGGTCAGTTGGTGAAACCCATTCCATCACCTTTGGAGAAACGCTGAGAGAACGCTGGTGAACTTTTATATATGACAAGCAGTGGGAACAGAAAAACAATGGCGATAATGGCGATGATCATGAGGAACTCAACTTAAAAGCAGGAAGATTTGTCAAAAAAAAAAAACGCAAATCAAGTGAGGAAAGAAAGCTGCCGTTCCTACTTACAAGATTTATAAGAAAGGAGAATTTGGATAAAAGAGGCTGCAAGATAACAGAAATAGTGGAGAGACACAAAATCAAAGCAGATCCAATATTTTGGGATCAATTCATATCAGGCATGAATTGTTTTTTTTTGTTCTCCTCAATACATAACTTTTGACCCATTACAACTCTTTAACATTAACCAGACATGGTAGACACGTGCAGGACACTACACCAAAAAGAGAAAAATAAATGGAGAGCCAATGATGAGCCAAATTTCTTTCCAAATGCTAAGTACTGTATGTGCTGTCATTGACTCCTCTAGCGATGAGTTTACCAATAGGATGGCTGTATGAAGTCCTTAGCATATGGTTATAGTATATATGCAGTTTTAGCCAGGTTTAAATTGTTGGTAGATGTAAATGGATTAGAATCAGATGGAAATCTCATCCCAGGCCACTTCTAACCAAGCCCTCCACACACAGAAAGGCACAAAGAACTTCCAGAGAAAATGGTGAAAAAAGGAAAGGATATCCCAAAGACATACAGTAAAAAATAACAGACACCAAAAACACGGATAACTCCACAAAACACATACAGCACAAAACACCCACCTGCCCATGCATAAATGGGAACGCTATTAGCCTTATCGCCCCACTTCTTACCGGTCATGCTGGGGTCTCGGCTGAGGCCGCTGTGGAGCTTACAGTGGACGAGTGCGGCATCAAAAAGCCACTGGCCGAACAGGTTGAGGATGCTGTTGACTTTTGGCCGTGCTGGGGCTGGCAAGGGCCGAGTCTCCCAACTGCTCTGGTTGGGGCTTGAAAGCAGTGTCGGGGAGGACGAAGTCTGCTGCTGCTGTTGCTGCTGGGATGCTTTGGTTGGCTGACTACCGCTGCCCTGCAGGGTTGGGAGGGATATCTGATTAGGCTGCTGACAACAAGATTAGTGTAACTCACAGGTCACATAGAGATAAGACGAGAAAAGATACATGTATTGTGTAGTGCTGGGGCGATTCATCGATGTAATCCATTATTTAAATAGTTGATTTGCAAAACGTGCATTGAAGCGTCACAATATAGCAAGCTGCGCCCACTCAAAGCATGGATTTCTCCAGAGAACAAGCGGCAACCCATAGCTGTAACATGACTTATCACAGAAGTACAACTGCTATGCACAGACACTTGAGGCAAAAGTTTCCCAGAGCGCTTTGTCAAGACGGCAGCAAGACAGCATCGTCCTTTTTACTTTTTGTCTCCACCCAGTTATATTAGGATTATAAACATGCCAAACGTGTTTATGTTAGTAGTGGTCACTTCACTTGAACTGTCTGCACTGCTGCTAACATAACATCATGCGTCACCTAACATGGTTATTCCACTACTTTTCTGTTTACTTTACCGGTCATGCAGGAGTGAGAAAATGGTTTAAACATTTACAGTCTGTAAATCATTTCAGTTACTTTTCTTGCCCCACACTGATGCAAATATATATTTGCCATTATCTTAACTGCATATTACTCCAGCGATGAAATAAATCCAGGTCATAACCATTTTATGTTTAAAGAGAAGTGCTTAAGAAAATGTACTGAGTGTCAAGTTCAGGGAAATGGCTGCTATGATAGATAGTGATTAAAATAATGTGTCACAGCATTAGCAATCCTTTTGAGTTGGTGGTCCAGTTTTTTTCTGATCAGGCATCTAACAAATAGGGTACATAGGGATAGGGTTCAAAATATGCTGCAATTATCACTGATTTTAAGAGAAGATGATTGAATAAAATTATCTAAATATAAATGTGAAAAGTTTTTCATATTGATTTTAAGGTAAATTCACTGTTATATTGATCAAGTAATACAAATTTACACTTAAAATAATCTATAAATCAGTTGTCAGATAAACTGACTGATCAAAGAAAAAAACAACAACGTTAGATTCATCGAGAAAAAGAAAATCAAAAGGTGCAGCAGTATTCTATTCTTCCACACAAATCTTGGCTAGTGTGGCAACAAAATGTGTCAGAAATATATCTGCCTTGTTTTGTCTGTACAACAACTACAAAACAAACCTTTTCTAACTCAGCACTAATTATCTGTTATGGTTTAATCTAATGCTTGAACTTACAGTTGAACTCTTGCTTGTGGTTTTGGTGACCACCGCATGACGTTGCTTGCGGCTGTGAGGGGGCGTAGTGTTGGTGATGGAGGGGGGCGGAGACATGCTCATTCTGTTGACTGGGGTGGGCGGGGCACTGTCAGCTCTGGGGCGTGATATACCTGTGGGCAGGAAGGTAAAATCAGCTGGGGACTAGAGTAAGGTCTTTTTTCCCCCCATAGCAGGGGGAAGGGAAAGATTTTTGATTAGCAAAAAGAAAACAATCTTGAAACCCCCACTTTTCAAGTGGACAGACTTGTTATGGTTAAATGTAATCATATGAAGCCATTTTCCCCATTTCTAATGTTATGAGAGAGAGAGACAAAGAAGCAAATGAGATGGCTTCAGAATCTGTTACTTGATCATAGATAGTATTCATTGGTAGACAAGCACAACAATGGTTAGATACGAATCAGTGACAATTAATATCCATTAATCTTGATTGATTTTTGGCCCCCATAAGAGACCCCTTGTTCATGATCTTGTAGGTTAATCTGAATATGTGAACATATCATTTTGCTAAAGCAGACTGTTACGTTATGTTAATAACATCACCAACAATCCATAGACCGAATCACTGTGACATCGCGTGAACAACAATCACCTCCCTGTAGACAACTGGCAATTGTTTAACTGTAGAGATAGGTGAAATCGGACAACTTGCATATTTATGTTGCCATTTTCAGCCTTAAAACTAATGTTTAAAGATAGAAACATGATGGTCTGACCGATCTGATGTACTGTGCTGCTTTAACTGCGTCTTTGATAAATCAAATCTACCAGCACAGAAGCCAAGAAATGTACTGCTGTGGACACCGACGGCAGCATGACATATTTTGGCCACTTAATGAGACCCACCTGAACAAAAAAATAGCAATTTCAGTTTAAGTTTACGCAACGAATATTTTCTCCACGTAACATTAGACACTACCCAACTGAGACAGTGGTAGACCAACAACTCCTATGTTCTGTTAAGTAAAATTTCTGTTTATGTCAATGGAGTCTGGTGGCTTTGAGATAACAGCTTCAATTCTCCGCCAGAAAGGGCTGTCTGGCAGTAAGGTGAGGCAGTGAAAATATTCTACATATAGCATACGCTCAACTGAGATTTTTTTTGTTTGGTGGGCCCCTCTTTATGTGGCTAAAACCTGATCAAAAGAGGCAGCGTTTGCCCAGCACTGTTTTATTTTGTGTACGTGATGCGGGAGTATTCAATTCGGAAGTTAAACAAACGTTGTGATTCAGTCTATGGAGAACTTGATCATATGCCCATCTCATTACGTGACGTATCAGGTGATGTCTGTACCATGAGAGAGCAGCACTGGAGGAAAAATGAACACCCTCTCCCGTACATCTCTCTTTTCAACAGAGACACCTACAGTGTAAAGAGAAAAATCACACTGACATGTTTCTATTGAAATGTTTCAACAGGTATTTATTACTGACTGACATCCTCCACCTTGATTTTACTCAGGAATACAGTCCAGAGTAAGAACTGCAAAGGAGTAAAACTGTTACTTGCTTGGAATTGCTGTCAATGGTTAAAATGACTCTCAGTGCATATTATAGTACCATTTTCCCAACTAAATTACTATATTTTACATTTCTATTCATCCTTTTCTAAACAATACAGATCTTTTAAATTTTTAAATGTATTATCCTGCACTCCAGCACCAATTGGTATTCTTTGATTTGATGTGAACACACTTGGCCAATAAAGTCAATTCTTATTCTAAAGCCAAGAAGGTAGGAGTAACACATTTCAAAAACCTAAAACACAACACTATGCATTGCAAAATAAGCAGTAATGTTAACATGTTTTGTTGCGCTTTGGTTTAAAGGTACAAAACACTCCCTCTTACATGTCCCATGACTGAGCTTTTCATTTTAACTCTTACCCAAGAAGGCATCCACGAGGCAGCTGATACCCCTCATGGCCCTGAAGAAGATCTGTGGTAGCTGTTTCAAACATGGATGCAGCACCACTTCATGAGGGATACCGCTGGAGTTAAGAAACTGTTCCTGAAACTTTGGAGTGGTGCTCACTATCGCAGGGTTGCTCAGGTCCACTGGGTTGCTAGAAACAAACAGATAGAGGGGCAAATTCATGTTTTAGGCAAGAGCTCACAGATGCCACCAAAGCTGATTTGGATAGCTGATATCCGATTCTGCTTTGACCTGGAAATAATGGAATCAGTTCTCTGACATTAATATTGTCAGAACTGAGACGGGAATGCAGCCATTTTAAAGGCTGGAAGTAAAGCAAAAAGAGAGGGGAAATATTTGATTGTAAGAGGGATGTAAAATATGTGGTACTTCAGTTCCACTTTGTGCAACAACTTCTCTGTCTCTTATGACACGTGAAAAATCATTTGTGTGGAGATAGTTTGATGGGAAAAGAACAACTCTTTTTAAGGTCAGAACCAAGGAATATTAGGGCTTATGCACCTAAGCATGTGGAGAAAGCGGTACCACGTCTGTGCCACACAGTCATTGTCCATCTCTAAAGGAATCAGGCTGGCATCTTCATCAGGAACCTTAAAAGGTGGGAAGGATGGTCCGTGGGTAAAGCGCAAAAGCCTGGATTGAGGAATTGAGAGAGGAAGGTACAGATTATCACACTCAGTTCAAAATACAGATATTTATTTTATCATTTTTCCTCTTGTCTATATTTCAACCATAAATACACCATTTCCCACTTCAGAGGCTACTTCTCTTAACTAAAAATTAGGTTTGCTTCTTTTCTCTGCAAACACAGGTTAGAAAACAGGTTAGACAAGTCAAGTGACCCTTTATCTGAATTTCTATCAAACAACTCAGCAATACCTCAAGCATAAACAAAACTGTTTGAAACCTTTTTCAGCACTAAATCCAAGAGGTTCAGCTGATGCCTTTCTAACCTGGAGGTCAGGGCACAGGCCACTCTGCTCCACTGCTCTACAACAGGAGGGTGGTGTCTCCAGTTGGCCAGCATCTCCCTTGCTGTCTTCCAATATGGTGGCGTGGGAAAGCAGCGGGCACATGCCAGTAGCCACACCTCAAACAGCACTGCCATCAATTTCTCTGCCAGTTTCTCTGCCACCCCAACTAAAAGACATTGTGGGATTATTGATATTAGCAATCCTCATTAATAACTAAGTAAACACATCAAGAGTAGTTGTGTAGGGCGAGGCAGGGCATACCTCCAACCGTGGGTGGCGCAAGTAATGTGTCGTTGATGCGAAGCAGGAAAAGCAACAGCACCTCCCAGGTTTCCCTCACCATGGAAACAGACTCCCGTGCCAATTTCTGGACTGCAGTCAGGACCTGCTGGCAAAGCCTGATATGGTTCAGACTGTGCTGTTCAGGCCTGGAGGGAGAGACGGAGAGTTTGAAATAAGGGGACAGGGAGGAAATCAGAGAGAAAGTGGGAATCAGAAACAAACGGGTAAGAAAACAGCAGGCATTAGAAGTGACATTAGCAATCAAAAATGGGGTGCCTCTAAAAGCCACAGACACTGAGCAAAAACAAATGTATACTTTTAAATTGAATTAAATTGAAACTACACCTGAAACTACTGATGGAAGATAAAGGCTCATCTGTGAACATTTCTGACATACCTTGGTACGAAGACGTTGTAGAGATGTTTAAGGATGGTCTGGACGTACATATTGGGCTCCTTGACCACAGGCTGAGGCATCGAGTCTCTGGGCGACACCAGGGCCATCATCCAGTCTGTGTACACATCCACGCACAGCTTGACAGTGTCCCCTTCTAGGGGAAGGGTTAGGCCATAACACAGCACCTCCATGGTCCACTTCACCTAGAAAACAAAGCAATTTCATTAACTTCTGTGAATCATTTTAAGTTAGAAGTTTTTGATATTTGATATAATATTGTTCCTTTATGTCCATCTGTGCTCTGTGTCAGGTGAGTAAGCATAAGGTGTTTAGAACACCTGTTTTACTGTCTCATAACAAGGAAGGCCAAAGGTTTAGGGCAACATAATGATGGCAATAACAATACAACGCCTCTCCAAAGCATGTCTTTAAGTTTCTTGCTTAATCAAAAACAGAGCGAATACTCAAAAGGCAAATGATACATGAAAACCAGTTCATTATTCTCCAGTCAATGTCATATTTAAACACTGGTGTAAATGTATCAACGATGACAGTATCGACAGGGGATGTCCCAATTATGTTTTCTTGCCCATGATCCTGGTCAAAATCTCTATGTTCAGTATCTGTCCATATCAAACTTTTTTTTTTTCTTACATAAAAACAGCTACTTAGCCGAAAGTCAGCCTTCATTAAAAGCCTGTATAACAGCCCTTCCTTGAGAGTTTCCTGCAATATTTTGTATGATGTCCTGCAGTGTTTTGTATCATAGTCATGAAAAGAGTAAAGTCAGTTGGATCAGTAGTACTAGGACGATATATCTAAGCCTTATCCTCAGCATAAGAGAAGTTCAAAGTAGTAGCAGCAATTTAGATGAATAGTGCACCTGAGAGATATAGCTGAAATACTTGGAACCCAACTCAGCTCCTCTCACATCCCTTCCTGAGTCCCGAAGCATGCTGTCATATCATTAATTGAAACTGCTGGCTTGCTGTGAGCTCTGCGGCTCATTCGCTCACGGCAGTGTGCGTTAGCAGACGTTCCAGTGTTTTATCAAAGCACAAGGGAGACTTTTTTGACAGCTTTAATATGGCGCATACAAACAAAAAGGATCAAAAATTGATCTGGCTTTTTATAGCCAAGACCAATCTATCAAAAATGGTCCTGATCATAGAGAAGGGCCCTGAACATCCCTTTTAAAACACACTAATATTGTTTATCACTGAATATACAGTGTGTGCTTTGGAGGCTATAATAGGTTAGAGAAGTTGTTGTTTTTTGCATAATCCACATACAATATGCGGAGAAAATAAACATATATGGGTACCTAAGCTGTGCTCACTTTTGTTAACATGAAAGGTGAACTGAAGGGAGGAGGAAGTGTCACTTATGTTTCAGGCCAAGGCCTTCTGCAGAGAAAGGAGAAGCTGCCTCTGAAGCACTCCATCAGTCATGCCTTTATATACTAGCGTAGCTACACCACAGACACTCTTGAGTAAAAGACAAATGACAGCCCAACTGGGATTTGCCTAATGGCATTTAAATGGACTTTGAGGGCATGAGGAAAATATGGACTCATGATCTCATGAGATACAAATCTAACTCTTTGGCATTAATGTCAAGCATTACATCTGGTCAAAATCAGGGTCTACGGTATCATCCTCACAGTGACACATGCCAGTGGTAGCATCATTCCATTACTTTAACAGCAGGAACTAGGAAACCGGTAAGGATTAAGAGAAGGATGAACAAACTCAAATACAGGGGTCCTTGAATAAATCCTGCTCCACTGTGCATGCTCCTCATGACACAGTGGGATAAAACACAAATCCAACATAACACTGGTCTTTGTCCAAAAAAAATCTGACAGCCTAGCTAGGTGCATGATATACAGAAACACGGAAATGCTGTAGTGCAGATCATATAAAGGGAAGCAAGAGAGACAATGCACGAATCTAGGTGTGCAAACCTGATGACATGCTAAAGAGGAAGAATCATTGTGATGATTATTGTGCTTCTACAAAGTACTGAACAGCAGGGTATAAAAATGTTTTAAATTACACATCTTTAGGGGTTTTTTTTAAACCAAACATCTAAAATGTACTTAGTATTTAGTATTTACTGAGTATAATGTTTAAACTCCAAAATAGAACAGTTAATTTCATCTATCTAAAACACACTGACTTTTTTTTTTTTTTTTTTTTTTTAAAGGGAGGAGATGCAAATGGCAGTTACTTTTGACCATACGTACATTGGTTATCAAAGACGCAACACAGAAATCTGGATATAAAATAGAGGTGCAGTAAAGGCGGTGGACAAGAGCCTGCAGACACTGTATTTTTTTTCTGGTTTCTTATTGTACATGTTAATAGCCTAGTCAGTGCAGCTCACATATGGCACTAATGACAACACCAGCTATTTAGGAGGACGCTCCTACAACTTGATTACTGCTCAAATCGCAGCATATCATAGCAAACACTGATTGTGCAGAGCAAGAATAATTTGAGTGTATTCACTGTGATGGCAGTAACCTGCATGTGCACACAATTGTTTTGCATCAGATTCAAACTGGTATTAGTAGCTTAACCACAATTGAAGAGATCAGATGTCTTGAGTTTTTTGCAAACCCTGTTGTACAGCCTATCCTCGTTTTAAAATGTAACATCACCACATGCAAAAATATATTGACATTAACAGTTTTTACTTTAATTTTTCTAATGAAATGGTCAGCAATTTGTCAACAAATATAACCTAGTACAGTGATAGTACCATCAGACAGTGTAGTATACGCTGATGTAACTGATGTTGTCTAAAGCACATCATCTGATGGATCCATAAAGCCATTCCCCTTTAACTCATATGGGAAAAAGTTTTGAAGCTGACAGGCTCTCCAAAGTCTTGTCATGGAACTGTGAGCTTGGCAGGCTATCAAGGCACTAAAATGATTTGTCAAACATTTTTTAGTGCATGCACGGACCTACGGTACAACGGTGCTTCTTACCTCCTTGTCTGTCTTGAGGATGTTCTCTGTGGCAACAGGGCTTACAGCTGTGCCCAAAGGCTTGACCACAGCATTTGCCACCTCCGTGCCCACGGTGGTGGGATACGTGTGCAGGACACTGAGGTGGCCCTGGTCACTCTGCACCACCAACTGCAGCGAGCGCCACTCAGAATACATGCTGCTGATGTCTACTGCACTCTACACACACCTCCTGCCTCCACCTGCAGACACACAAATCCAAGAGTCAATTTAATATGACAAGTTGGGAAAACTATGGAAAGGCTACTTGGCTCATATCTAGCACTAATGCGGTTGTGTCCTCCGTCCCGTTGTGAGAATACTTTTCCATAGCTGTCAATATGTAACCCTGCTGACAGAGAAACACGTACAACCCTTACGGTGCAATATTCTTTCAGATTATCATTTTGATCTTGACGACTATCAAAGATCCATCCCGCGGCATAACTTTAACTTGGTTAACTAATTTATCGTCTTATGTAGCTAGCTCGTGTATTTTGGTGGAGTGAGAAAGCAGACTTAAAACGTAAATACCTTTACAACAACAACATTGTGAACAACAAGATGGAATTGTATTAAAACAATTGCCATGTGACGTGTTGATGCATAAAAAATAGCGTATGATAAAACCATGTAAAGAGTCTGAAGTCATGTTCATTGATATAACGTTAACGCTAGCTAGCTATAGTTTTGACAGTAAACAGGACCCATCAAACAGCCCAGGTTTTTATGTTGATGTTAACGTTATGCTCTCTACTTCCAGAAATAAAAAAGTATCAAGGCTGACATTACTTGGCACGACTTCAATAACGTTACTAGCTGGCATTTATGCCATCTAAGTGTAAATGAAGTGAAGCTTGGGTCGGTAACAAACCGAGGAATCACAACCAGGAAACGGTGCTGAAAATGATTAGCATGCTAACGTTAGCTAGCATTGACATCAAAACATCTTCCTCATCTTTCTGATGACATATGCTGAAATTAGCTGCTGGCTGGCTTCTGTGTTACATGTCTGTCTCTCTGGATAAGACAAGAAACTGTCGTTAAGAGAAACCGGCGGCTCTACGCGCTAACTTATCAGTTAGTTATCTCAAACTACGTTGCAGTTGATCCGACGTTGCTAGCTAGTTTAGCTAATGTTGGCTGCGCTAGCCCGTTCGTTGACATTAGCCGAGCTGGCTGTCATTTTGCTAGCTACCTAACTTTGCAAAGACGCTAACGTCTGCTCGCTTGCTACGCAACCAAGGGAGTTTCAATTTACCTTGACGAACTGGAAATGTTGTCATAACAGAGCTCCGAAACTCGCAGTTTGTGCTTTCTATGTATCCTTGTCTACACCATAACAGCGTCCATCTTCGCAATGTCAAGGCTTGAATATTGCAGCTTGATGAGCTAACGGGAAACAGGATGCGTAGGTTGTCGCCCCCTGCTGTGTGGGTACAGCAACTGCACCAGACATGATGCTGCCTTCAGGTGCTCCTTCTGGCGAACACAAGTCCCCCCTAAAATCCTCCCTGGTGCCTATCCAGGTGCTCTTGGTCAGATTTGAACCAAGAAGCTTTTGTCTTTATGATAGCCATTGTTTAGTTTCACAAAAAAAAAAAAAAAAAAAATGGTCTGATTATTAATGTTGTCATCTCTCTTAGGTTGATGTGATGTTCAGGAGCTATGGTAAAGGTTTCAGAAAGTAACAGGATTTTCTGAATAAAATAAAACAAAGAATCAAATGGAAGATTAGGTTAGGGGAGACATGACAGATTACGGAGAATAGTATTCACGCAAAGTGTCTTAAAGCCTGCCTGATTTCATTCTGGTGTTGCAGTCTTAGGCGAATACTACATGATGAGATGAAACTGAAGTTAGGCCTACATAGTGTTTTTAAAAGCAAGGTATGATTTGTACTGCAGTCCCATATAGTAGAGTACCCTGATCCAGTTTGGAATTAATTAGGAGCTAAGAGAAGGTCCTAAACTTGTATTAAATGGTCACCCATAGGATACAGCCACCAACCCCACATATACTTAATGCCAGCACACTCTATCACCTGCTACAGTCACCCACATATAGAGGATTCTATCTATATTTCCCTCAACATAATTTTTGAAAGGTTTGCCTGGTTAAAATGCTCTTCATAGGGCAACAAGATACACTGAACATCCTCAATACTTGCATTTGATCCAATATTTAGACCTATGGGTTTGAATTATTGAAAATGAAATTCTGCATTTAATAGACCCATCTTTCATTGAGAAAAGACTGACAAATTAACCACCAATATTCATGAAATGATAACTTGCAGTTAATACACCGGCTGACCAGTTGAAGGTGCTTTCATCCACCTGCAGGGGGAAGCCTTGATACAGAAAAGTTTCCTACGCTGTCACTTGGTAGACAGTCAGTGCACTCCAGCCATGTTAGACTGTTATGTCGCCTATGTATAAATTCTGAAATGATAAATAAGACTTGACTCATGAAGTTCACAGTATGTGTCACCGCATCGTATACAGATTCTTTTCTGTAGGTTATTCATACTTTTAGCCAAACTAGAAAAAAACTTTTAGATAACCAAAATGATGAACTTTTGCAAAAAGTTGGGGGACTTGCAAGACCCAGATTTATCTCCAGATGCCAAGATATCCTGAATTGTAGTCCCTGGTATGGGTCAGACTCCCAAAGTCTTTCATTAGACCCACTCAGCCTGCTGAATGATAATTTCAAGGCTCCTACAGAGCCACAGCAACACTACGCAGCTGTATTCACTGGCTGAGTGGTACTTCCTGTGAGTTGTAAACTGTCTTTGACAAGTAAAATGAGTGGAGTGCCCATTCAAAGAAGACTATTCATTTAGCCCTGATCTCAGTCCATGAGCCCAGACTGTACCACAACTGTAGGTAGGCAACCCTTAGCCCCTCTCAGTGGCTCCCTCTGGCTTTGACAAATAATTATATGGAAATTATTACATGGTTATTTATACACCCAAAAAAAATCGGCAACTAGATTTTATGGAAATAGTGAATGGACCTGCACTTGTATAGAGCTTTTCTAGTCTACAGAGCACTCAAAGCGCTTTAACACTACATGTCACATTCACACATTGGTGGCCGAGGCTTTCATATAAGGTGCCACTTGCCATCAGGAGCAATTTGGGGTTCAATATCTCGCCCAAGGATCCTCTGACATGCTGACTAAAGGATCCAGGGATCAATCCCCTGATATTCTGATTAGTTGACAACCTCCTGAGCCACAGCTGCCTCCTGCCATATGTCTATGGCCTGTGGCCTTTTCCTCTAAATGTTGCCCAACCTCAATAGTGGTGGCTAATCTTGAGTCTCCCTAGCTGGGCTAGCTATAGATTCCAATCCAGAAAAGGAAAAGTCAAGAGGAAAATGGAGAATTTAATAGTGTGTGGACAGATGTGTTTGCTCACTCAGCCAACACTGCGAAGTTTCAAAGTATCAAATAATTAAAAATAGCCCACAGAAATGGCCCCTTTGAAAGTAAAATATCCTGACTCCTGTATACTATGATAATAAAAAAATACAATTGTTATAAACAAAATTATTAAATGACTTTATTGCAAGCTCATGTTAAATTTCAATAGTGGTCAACAAACATTAAACAATACATTTGCTCTGAGAGGATAACAGCAAAAGATCATCTGTAAGCCTGTAAGGATCCTTTCAGTAGGGGGCAGCAGAGACTCACTTAAAAAAGGTAACAGTCTTAATATGTAAACAGCCTGTCTGTAAATACTGTAAGCTATTCATTATCATACGTATATGATTGTTGATTAATAAATATGAACGACGGATCTATACCCAGAGACCAAAACAAGGCTACTCTCAGTTATACACATTTGTATCAAATGCTGCATCCCCATAGTGACGGGACATGTGGATGGTCTGTTCGTAATTTCTTTCAAGTTCAAAGCAATCCTGAAGATCCTGTTATTAGGGACCTCATGTCTTTGCGCTCCACTGTGCACACACGTATATCAAGCATGTGCGGAAAGAGAAGTCATTTAAGTACAACTCGTAAGTATTCATTATAAATGTAAATCAGATGTTCTCTGTGAAAAAAAGCTGATTTGGGCATAAGGCCCACATATGGTGCAAAGCCTTTCTCCAAAATAAGCTACATAAAATATCCAACATTCCCAGCATGCCCTGCTCTGTATCTGCAAAACAGACCCAAATATTTTTATCGTATGCTTGCATCTTTAAACTGAAACATTATACATTTAATACAGGTGTAAACCAGATGAGACAGAGAAATGAAAAAGCAAATAGTCCTCTGTGTTGCAGATTGTAGCAGTCACCAGTGGCCATATTGTCCCAGACCACTCTTAAATGTCTATGGCTTCCACATGAGTGCTCAGTAAGCCAAACCACACATCTCTCCTGGATGATATCCACAGGGGGGAGAAGCACAAGAAAGAATTATGGATGAAAGTCAGCATTCTTCTTGCCATCATCCCTCCATGTTTGGTAAGGTGAACTTGCAGCTCAGGGCTGCTATGATTGGTAGCCGTATGCTAATGCATCTAAAGGGCAGAGGGAGAAAAGCAGCTGTTGAAACATTGACGTTAATACATTTAAAAATCTGTTATGTTATGAATCTGCTTGTATCTACAAACACTCCCATCAGTCTACAAATTAAATTAATGTGGAGCCATTCATTCCGTCCAACATAAACATTAGTCAGTTTAAAGGATCTGTTCACTCAAAATACAAAACTGAATTTTCTGACTTATCTCTAGTGTTACACAGACAGGAATACAATTTTTATTTGTCTATGTTTTTAACTAACTGTCTATGTGGTTTCTATGTCCATCCCAATGACTGTATATAAAGATGACAACATGAAGTCAAAACATCTTGATCATCTCCTGGTGGCTAACTGTAGTGTAGGTCATGAACCTCACTCCCTCCGGGTAAGTTAATGGGACATGGGCCAATCAAAAAATCTAAATACACATCAAATACATTTTTCTCAAAGATGCTCTCTGGCATTTTAGGTAGTTCTCAGGGGTTTACCATGCTGACCTATGTTCAAGTATTTTTTTTTTTTTTTTTAAATAAGTTTGGTTTTAACTAGTTATTTGATGCTATAAAAAGAGGGTGTGGCGTCATGATTGACAGCTGGGTGGGTCAATCTGTGTTTGTGATCAGTGGTGTTACTCATGACTCGGTCAGACTGGTGTATTGGCGGGAACTCGATACCGCGGCTCCACTTCCCCATCACTATTGTGCAGACTCTGGCTCCATAAGTGTAAGATGCGTAGTGCCTGTATCCGGGATATTTTGGCTTCATTTTTGCACAGTGGGAGGAAGTGGAGACACGTCGTCCATCTTTATATACAGACTATGGCCCAACCCAATCAAATAGAGGTGAATGTAATTTCATGTGTAACTCCAGTAGATAGCACACACATTAAAAACTGTGAGGTCTTTGGGTCCATCCACCTTAACCATGAAATTTTGTAGCTGAATTTTTGCCACAAACACAATTCCATCTACCTCCATTGTATTGGGGTTAAGGCAGAAATCTTACTACTATTACTTTATGTCTGCACATTAAAGAAAAGGTTCAACAACAGTGACCTTTACATTATATTTCTTATATAGATTTAAAAAACAAGATACGTTAAATTAATTAGTGTGTTTCTGATAAACACAAAACTCCGTAAGTATATTCCCATTGTCAAACTATTCCTATAAATATTAACCCAACTAACTTTTAAAAATTCCCTACATGGCATGAAATGGCCGCATACCCTGTCACCACTCACCTGAATGGAACTGTGTCGTGCAACACAGTCCCTCTCCTCGCGCCGTCCGGTAAATGGGTGACACACACACCCTAGTTGCTGGGGGCAGGTGTGTGAGGCGGGTTGACTGAGAGTCGGGAGGCAAATAGAAGGAGGAGCGTTGGCTGGGAGCAGAGCTTTGCTGTCCCTCCCAGGTGAGCCAGTAGCCCCTCAGACCGCCTGCACTGCTCTTCCAGTCCACCTGCACCGAGTCACTACCCACTGTGGTCAGCTGGAGGTCTGCCAGGGCTGGGGTCACTGGAAATGAAGACCACAACAATGTTAGCCAATATATATTTTAAAAGGAAAAAGAACTGAGAAGAGCATTTTAGAGAAGATGATCTAAATGAGGAGGAGAAAACAGAAATGCTTTAACAGAACTTGTACAGTAGAAAAAAGTGCATGATGGGCTCAAGCTCCTCCAGGTGCTCAGAGCTGCACTTTGAGTAGTCAAACCTGAATGAAACTGTAGTAATTATCTGAAATTTAAGACCCAGAGAGGACTAGGCTGCATAGGATTAGGATAAGTTTGCAGTAAATGGATCCTTGATCATGAAGTCCGACTGCATTTCTTTCATCCTTCATATAGCTCACCTTCCTGAGTACACACTTTGACAGACATGGCCCTCTCCTTGCCCGAGGTGTGGCGGGCACTAACGGTGACCAAGTAAGTGGTATCTGGTTGGAGGTCCCTGAGGAGCGTGGAGTTTTGCGTTCGGCTCACGGTGACAGCATGGAGCTTGCCCCTGGGCAGGGCAGAGTACTCGATGTAGTAACTTGCGACCTCCTCCGGCTGAGGAGGACCCCAACTCACCCGAACACTGGTTGGCCCCGACTCAGAGACTGTTACCACAGCGGGGCTCAACACCTCTGGTGTGTGGGGAGATCAGAAAACAACAGTCAGTATAAGATAATATAGGGGAAAATTACCTACACATGATAACTTTGCAAATAACTATTAAAAAAGAGAGACGATAAAAACAGTTGGTACACTTCCAGTTAATGAAGTCTAGTTAATAACTAGCATCACAAGTCTTTAGGAAAACATGTGCATACAATTCAATATATATGACAAGTTTCCAATAATAGGTGAATAATAAACAAATGTTTACTTAAGTTTAAACTGATCTTTTTACTGCTTTTACTGTAATTAATATCAAATTATTGGGGAGTTTTTGTAGTCTGTACAATAAAATGTTACTCTTTGCATGTAAAATAATTGTGATTATTGCCCATAAAAAGTTCCAAGAGTGCAAGAAGAATGTCACATCTTCAATTTGTTTGTCAGACAGTTCAAAACTGCAAGATATTTAATTTACACTTAAATACAACAGATAAAAGCAGCAAATTTAAAGGGACAGTTCATCCCCAAACCAAAACTACATATTTTTCCTCTTACCTGTAGTGCTATTTATCAGTCTAGATTGTTTGGGTGTGAGTTGCTGAGTTTTGGAGATATTGGCTGTTGAGATGTCTGCCTCCTCTCCAACATAATGGGGCTAGATGGCACTCAGCTTGTGGTGCTCAAAGCACCTAAAAATATATTTGAAAAACTCAGCAGCAATGTCTCTTTCCAGAAGTCATGGCCCATTCACTTAAGATAACAGGCACTATTTTCACTCTACCAAAGTACACCCTCCTACCATATCACTGCTACTGCTAGCTCACCTAGCATTACTGAGCTAGCTAATGTTACAGCTCAGCTGAGGAGGATGCCATTCATGTTTACATCTCGCGCTGTCATGAGCACGAGCCTCTCGCCGGTGAGTAGATGTATGCTTCCTTCTGCACTGTGATGCAGTTGGCGGGTGTAGATTGGTAGAAAGAAAATGGTTCCTACCTGAAACTGCTCACAACAAGGTCTGTGGGTTATTTTGAATAACTGGGTCATGATTTCTGGAAAGAGACATGGCTGTTGAGGTTTTTAAATTGATTTTTTTGGCGCTTTGAGCACCACAAGCTTAGTGCCATCTAGATGCATTATATTCTATCCAACACTCAGCTACTCAAACCAAAACAAGCTCAACTGATAATAGCACTACAGGTAAGAGGAAAATATGTAGTCTTGATTTGGGGGTGAACTGTACCTTTAAGTTTGAGATGTTGGAATCAGGGAATGTTTGCATATTTGTTCTATATCCAACCTGATGGAAATGTTAGAGTAGCAGAGTTATGGGTTATGACACAAAGTGTAAATGGGAAGTTATCAAACCTGGCTTTGTTGTGAAGGTGACGGAGAGTGTGTTAAATGCTTGTTCATTGGACTCTGGAGTCAGTGTGGCGGTATAGGTGGTGTCAGGCTTCAGGCCTGTTAGCCTGGCAGTGCTGGAGTCTGCAGGCTGGACTAGCCTCTGGTAATGAGTACCACCAGTGCTTGGACTGGTCCCAGTTCCCCCTGTTCCACCACCTCCTGCTCCTCCCGTTGGGACTGGACGGAAGCGAATCTCATAGTAGCCCGTCAAACCGGAAAGAACAGGTCGCCACTGGAGCATGGCTGAGTTGGTAGAGACGTCACGGACGTTGATTCGCTCAGCTCGGATAATCTCTGATGAGGCAGGAAAAAGATGAATGAAGTTACTGTGTGCATGTGGCTTTGTCAGGCTTTAATTAAATAAGTTAAAATTCTTCAAGGACAGAGAAAAAGGATGGTGACAGGGAAGAGGAGAAGACAGAGTGCTAAAAATGCCTCGGCTGCAGACAGCCACCCACATAGACAGCCAGACTTGGGTTTCTGGATGCATTCATAGCCCTTGCAATGAGACAACTTGAAATAGCCAACCCAGTGAGGCCCTGCAACAAAATAACAAATGCCACAGAGGCATTGATATCTGTGATCGGATCCTTAGACACTAAGCAAGGGCTGATGCATTTCTCCTTGTTGTGCACAAACCTTATTTATACTATGCATCATGTCTTACAGCTGCAGTATGTACTGTCTAATTGCTGAGGTGTGTCCCTTGTGAATGTTATGGTGGTTACCTAATCTGGCCAGAAAAGTAAGTGACCCCCTGGTCTATATATATAAATATGTATGTATGTATGTATCATGTCTGAAATAGTGTTGGAGGATGCAGCAAGGGAAGTTGAATCATTAATCCAATAATAGATCATCCTATCTCATTACACTGAATCTTACACACGCACACAGACACTCCCAGTGTCCTGGCGTCCTATTTAGTCTCACTGTCTTCAGGAGCATGTGTGGAATTAGGGACAAGCACAGAGACATGCGATACATCTGTAAATGGGTGGTGGACTACGAAGTGGAGAGCACTACATTGTGGAAGTGTTAGCAGTCAGAAAGTGGAGCACGTGTCATGCATGGACACGACTATTTTTGCTCCATTCTGGGAATTTTTGAGGGCACTATATAACATTACAGCACACACTTCATACTCAGCTTCAGACACTCAAATAAAATGAAGGACAGTATATATAGTGCACTATATGGTAAACAGGGAGTGACTGCAAACACACTTAGTTGATCCATTATTGATATAAAAAAAATTGCCAAGTGCAGCTTTAATAAAGTGGTAAATTTAAGGCAACAATTTGGAATTTATGAATGACATTTCCATTCAATGCTAGTGGGTAAGTAAATAAAATCATCACATGTGTCAATAATATTCTGTTTCTTTATTCTGTCTTTAAATAAGGAATTGATACTTCTGTTCCATCTCACAATTCATTTTTCTCCTGATTAATAGTTTCATCACAATACTATATTATTTTGATTTGTTGGACAACAATGCTGATATCACAAAGTCTGCCACGATTTCGATTTGGTTTCGATTTCAATTCAATCCAATTCAGGAGCCTGCGATCGATATGAGACGATATCAGTAAATGTCCTCATTGTCTTTTCTTGGCTGCTTACCATTATGTGCCTGGCACTAGGCTGCTAGCACTGTTTAAATGTTTAGGAAGCAGGTGTGCTTGTGCTGAAATCGTGACACAAAACAAAGACATATCTTAAAGATATCTGAAAGAATATTTCGATCCATATCAATGTATCGTTACACCCTTCTGCTAAACCATAGTTTCTGGTTTGTTATTACTTAAATTTAATAATGGGTCTTTTTCATGTGAAGGAGCTGTATGCAACATTCAGAGCACTTATATAGCTGATAACCACTATTTGCCAGGTAAAGATTTATACTGGAGTAATGGCGTCCTTAGCAGAGAATGAAGGCACGCTCCCTGTGTTATGTTGTAATCCTCTGTGGGTTGTTGTGGTAAACGGTCCAGCCACGCTTGCATGTTAGTGTATGTGAGTCTACTGACTAGCTAATTGCCAGTGCTCTGCATTGCACTCACATGGCAGGCACTGCTGATAACGCCGTCCTGACCCATAGAGGCAGTATTGCAGTATGGCATCTTTGCAGAAGCGTAGCATAGCGGCCACCGTGCGGTCCCCCCTGGTTAGGCCCTGAATAGACAAAGTGCTATTTGCAGATCGCAAAATACAAGGCACACCACACTGCCTTTTTTGATAAAGCCAGCAATTTAAAAAACTGTCTGTGCCTTTTTTGTTGTTGTTGCTAGGCAACCACCACAGACAGCCCACATATTAATTCATCAAACTGGACAATAGGAAAAACGCAAATGATGTCAGGCACTTTTCTGCTCTCAGTTGAAGTTTTTCAGCTTGAGGTGTTCCAGGCGCTCCTGCAATAACAGGAGGCTCTCAGCAATGCAAAGGCAGCGAACAAAAAGCTTAATTCTCATTTCAATCAATGACAAAAAGGCGACCCTGGCTGCTTAAAGTGCCCTGTCTGATTGGCCTTAGCTCTGTCATCACTGTTGCCATTCACTGCTAGCTGCTGGCTCATCCACCTCCATGTTGAGAGCCATGTGCAGGCAATCCTAGCCCAGACTGAATGATAGATATGCTCTGAATCTAGTATACAGCTCCTTTAACAACATTTGTGCAACATTTCTGTATTGAAATATTAATTCATCATTTATCATTTAAATATTACTGAACATTGAAAATCAATAATTATTTTGGTTCCATACCATCAACCTCATATATCACCAGCTAATCCACACCACACTCACCAATGATGGCATCCCGCAGGTCCTCCGAGATGATAGTCATGTCATCGATGTCCACAAAGTACAGGTGGTTTTCCACAGGCGGAGTCACCACTTGCCTCAACACCTGATAGTTGCCATGCCCAGTGGAGACCACCAGCACGGCCACGCCCTCCTCTCGCAGCTCAGCCATTGGTCCAATCACATCACCCGGTTTCACCCCATCTGTCAACCACACAAGCACTCTAGGGAGCTCTGCCCGGGCCCCATCTGCTGCTCCAGATCTCAGCACCGACTCCTTTGCCATTTTCAGTGCCGCCACTGTGTTGGTGTCCCCCCTGAGAGGTTTGATGCCCCTCAAAGCTCCCTGGAGGCTACTTTGGGTGCTGTGTGCATCAAAGCCAAACTCAAGGCGAGGTCGGGTGCCCACCTGCAAAAGTCCTACCCTGACCTGGTCCTCTCCCAGTGAGAAGGGGAGGAGGAGCTCAGACAGGAAGGTGAGCATGCGGGAGTGTTCATAGGATGACACACTCCCTGAAGAATCCAGTAAGAAGAGGACATCGCCCTCGCAGCAGTTCAGAACTGTGGAGGAAAAACAAAGATCAATACAGTCATTGATATACAAATAAAGAGGTGAAAATCAATACGGATGTAGAAACCCCCTCTATGATTCCTTTCTACTCCCTTTCCACAGGTCCTCTCTCAAGCTTCACTGACACACACACACACACAGATACACACACACACATTTGGAATCTCCCTCCCTTTCTCCGTCCGCCTTCCTGGAACAGCACAGTCACAAAACTTTTATATTCTCGACATGAAAGCAGCACAGTATCAGAAGCAAGTAATCACAGTGAAGATAAGCAGAAATCAAAATAAACAGAGGAAATACAAAATGATGCCGGCACTGTGATAACTTCAGAAGTGGATGACAGATAAAAGGCATTCAAGCACTGAGCCAGAGAGCGGATTTTTCCCCCCTAGTTTTCCATATTTCGTAAGAGAAGCACAGTTAAAAGCGAATGCCAAGAGCGAAGGACAGAAGGGGGGGAGAACAGTAGCTGCTGGGCTTTCACTGCAGAGGGAGAGGGAGTGGAGAGAGGAGGTGGGACAAGAGAAAATAAAAGGCGTTAAATGGAGAGGAGTGAGGCTGAGGGGGGTTGAGGTGGTGGTGGGGTACTGGCAGTTCCATGTGAGAGACGAGGAGGAATGTTGGATGGCCATATACAGAGCAGAGAGAGAAACAAAGAAGCTGCAGTAAATAAAGACAGCATCTAAAAGCAATATTTAGTAGCAGATTGTGCAGTCATCCACGAAAATACGCCCAGTGTTAAAATCTCCGAGCAAGGTTTAAAGAGAAAAGAAAATAAATAAATGTGTGAGAGGCAGATATAGTGAGAGATGAAGACCTTAGATTGCCTTTAGGTTACCACCATCTCAAAAGACTGCTATTACAGCACTGACTCAGACACCCTGACACCTTGGGAAACTCTTATTAATTCCCTTGGATGCCTTTTTTCTAAATATTTGACTTCTTAACACATGAGATGAGATGCTGATAAGACTTGGAGGTGCTGAAAGCCGAGAAGGCCGTGAGGCATGTATACACACACCAATCAAACATGTGCACACACATGCAGACTGCCTTTTCTCTCCATCAGCCTAAAGAATTCCTTACATCTGTCATGTTGTTTGGACTTTGGAGCGAAGGGGCCGCTCCGTACTACAGCTTCCCCCTACCTTTACCTATGTGCAGGTATGCCTTTATCTAAAAACCACATGTTGACGCCTGGACACTGTTTATCTAGAGAGGAGACATGTTTAAATGCAGCCTGCTGCTATGGATGGTAGGATAAATCAAGACTTATTGGGGGGTTCCAGCACTTGGGTGATGTGATGGTGGAAAAATGAAGTGTAAAAGCCTCACATGGTCCAAGTAAAACACTACGGGAGCAGAGCAGGTCTTGCAACCTGCTGAACACATGGGAACATTGCATGGGAGTCTAACTGACTCAGTCAAGCCTGAACAATATAGGTTTTGTGAGCTGGACGGGTGTGCAGAAACGTAGCATGAATATGAGAAACCACAAAAGACAACTTTAAGCATGTAGTGTTTTGCAGAAGATTACAGGAATGTGTATGTTTCATGTCCGGAATAGCTTGCAAAGCCAGACAACCAATTAAGAAATATCAAAACAGCCATCCAGTAAAGAATACAACAGTCAAATACCATTCTTGATCCTTAATTACCTTAACATTACCCATAATTACCCATACATATGGCGGCATGTTCCCTCTGTTTCTGTGGCTGTGGGCTCTGTAAGCTCTATGTCATTCAAGGATGAAAGTAATAGCAACAAGTGCACTTATAAAAAGCCCAATTACTGTAAGCTATGTTCAGTCTCATCAGGTCCCTATTAATGGAAATAGCAAAGTAAAAGCATCTCACTCACTGCTATGTTAACACAGTCACAAAGAGCCGCTCTTACTGACAGACCTCTCAGTGTCACCACCACCAAGTTTAGCCTCTCAGACGCTTCATGGTCATGAGCTTTGCAGCAGGGTAGTGTCATGATACTGGAATTTCTAACTTTGACACAATACCCGGAAAAACATCAACGTTGGATACCATTTTGACACTGAGGTCATAAAACTTACATTTTCATTCAAAGATGAATATAACAAACTATAACATAGGTTATGAGGTGTGGAGGTCCTTATGCAGATAATTTTGAGGGCTTAATTTCCTGTTTTGTTTAAATTCTTATACACTAGTTTGTGAATTTTTGCACAAATTCTGCACATTTAATTTATTGTGGAAATGTCTTTCATTTTGTCACAATAAAAGTCCCCTTCTAGTTTGCTGTTTTTAGTGGGAGCACAAATGCACATGTTCAAATGTATGAGGGGGGCGAGTCCCCCACATCACCCTTAAATCTTCACCGATGTTGACAACACTGCTGCAGGGTGTTAAGTCACTGCTGTGATAATGGTGATTTGTTTTGTTGCTTTATTGAATCACTAATCAGAACAGATGACAATTTGAGATGCATAGTATTAAAATCAGCCTTTAAACTGTGTCTCAACTCCACATCAGTGCAAGATAAAGAAGAAAAGATTTCATTAACCTACACCTCAGTGACCCTCATATTTTATCATACATATTAATTGGTACATCATATGTAGAAAACTAAAACTGCTGATCAGTTTTCTTTTCTCATTACATACTTTAAGCATACTTTAATGATATCATAATTAAACTGCACTGTTTCTCAGTTGATCTGGAGCCCGCTTTGCCCTTCCCTTGGAAATCCCTGCTTGAAATGCCAAGAGATTTCATCAGCAGACAATAATCTGGGAATTTTTCTGCGTTACATGGGGAGCACCTGAAGCCTGCCCAAGGCCGCCTGGGTGGTCCCTGCTTGCTGCCCCCCGTTTTGGGAACCCCTGCCCCAGGCTGTGAGATTTCATCAACTACAATTCAATACCTGGAGTCGTGCCATTTCACTGAGAACACTGGTGTAATATCAACCCCACCCTGATCCACCCTGAGCTCAGACAGTCTTCCACCTCCTGCAGCAGCATCTAATGGCAAAGTCATTGCATTCCGTTTAATGTGCCACCAATGCATTTAAACTCACTTTATATTAACTGGGGGACAAAGTTATACAATGACTGAGAAGATATTTGGTCATTGTGGGTAGTTTTTAGGTTACCACCTCATGATCTTAAAGTGAATATTGGTCCTGAAAATACAGATACTGAGTTTACATTTTTTATACTCTAATTCATGGCATCGGATAGATTTCTGGCACATTTCTCTGTTATGATGTTGAAAAAAATAAATTTGGATTCCACTGGATCAAAGGTGTCCATATCCATTTGAGGCAGCTTACCTCCTTCAGTTGCGGGGTTCTGTGCAGTTGACGGCCGCAGGAGTACACACAACAGCATCCATGTAAACAGCATGTGGCCCTCCATCACAACAGTTATGAGTTAAGTTCCCAAGAAGCAAATTATGACACAAATGTTCTGGGTTCTTGAGTCAACCATATATTCACCACAGCCCGGAGGAGCGCGCTCCCACTCAGTAAATTACAGTCAGAGGCATAATTCATATGAGTCACATCCAGTCCGGCTTTTTATTTTACTTCCTCTCTTTCTTCTTTGTTGAACATGATCGACCAATCGGTGAGTTGAGACGCTGGAAGTTCAGCTAAACTAAACTCCAAACTTAAGTCCGTGTGCGCAACGTCTGGACGCTCCCAGTCAACTCATATGCGCCTCGCTCGCGCTCGGGACAAGATTATCAAGCACGCGTCAAGTAAATGCAGATTTTCCGGGCAAAACTTTCAAAATAAAGGCTAATTTATTTTCTTAAAAATGATCATAATGTCAATATGGGCCAAAGTAAATCCATGGACTGGTCTCAGAGGGTCTGAGTTAGGTATTATAGTAGGGGAGAACGGGGTCGGTCGTCACACTTTTTTACTTTGATTTGGAGCCCTCACAAACTGTGTCCTTAATAGATTCCCTTTCCATGTGTGACAGAAGCCTGAAATGTCAGGTAGTAAAGGAGTGACCTTACTCTCCTCAAGGTTATTGTGTTCAAAAGGTATTGTACTGTCAAATCCTCTATGTCTTGTGCACTTGTGATAACCATCAGCATTGTGGGATTGGTTGTCACACAGTGGGGTTGGTTACGTTATTTTAATGTGGGGGAAAAAAAGGATGCAATCCTAAAAAAAAAAAAAATCTGAAATTTCTCATTGAAACACAAGAACCTAATACATTTCCTGCATGAGAGAACATAAGCACTTTCAATAAGTGCACTTTCCATCTTACATTGTACAGAATAAATAAAAGAACAATACATTTGACAACCAACTCCAAAGAGATTGTGACAAGCATCCCCCAAACATATTGCACATGTCCCACAGAAACATAGGAAACACCATGGAACTGTGAAATAGCTCCATGGTGTTTTGACGGGGGGTTGTGTGTTATAGTCTACTGTATTGCACTGGGGAGGGGGTATGTGTTATTTGTTGTTATGTTTACTGTACTGTTTGTCTGTGTTTTTATCGTATTGTATAATTTTTAAAAAATGAAAATAGTAATAGGGAGACTGGAGATGGTTGAAACTTTTTTTTTTGTCTCAGCTCCTTTAACCCCTTGAATTTTTGTGTAAGAGCTCTGAAACTTTGACACAAAGTACCCTTATTTCTCTACTATAACTATCAATGCTTCCAATTCCACCAACTATATCACAGAATTAATTGATTGATGTCAAATTGGAGTTCCATGTTACTACCTGCCGCACTACTGGGGTAAGTTGTAACAATAACAGTGAACGAATCTTTTGGCTGTAAAATCTGCACACTTCCTCATGGAGTTATACAATTTCACACGCAAGGCCAGGAAGGACCAGAAACTGAGTTGATTACATTACTCTCAGCTCATCCCTACTTGGTGAAAGTGATGCTGTTATTACCAACCATCCCTCTGTTACAACCATCCCCGGAAATGTTAAAGGTTGTTAGTGGAAAGTGTTAGGCCTACTCATCAAAATGCACTGTGTGTATCCTAAAGGCATAACAACAGCGTTGAATGCATTCCTTTTTGTAAAACATTTTTCATTTTCCCTCATTATTTACATCTGTTTTGACTGGCTAATAATCTTCTCCCTGGTCCTTGCCAGCACATTGCTGCGTTTCTTGGCCATTCCTGCCACATGTAGATCAGTGAAAAGGTTTGCCATCACTGGAGGGAATGTATGTCGAGTCACCTACGTGAGTGTGCATGTGCATCCATGCACAGAAACAAATTAAAGCAGGAAGTGCTAGTGCCCCCAGTGGTAAAATACCCCAGAGGCTGCCTTTAATCTGCAAAGCCACTCTCTAGCCATCAGATAAAAAAGTGAAGTAAAAATTATATTTACATTTAAAATGCTATAGTAGAAGCATAAAGTAGTTTAAAATAACAGGTTTCAACAGGGTAATCTGTAAAGGATTACATTCCAAAAGTAACCTTCCCAACACTGGTGTTTAGTAGATTTGAACTGGTTTGGTTGTAAATATTATATTCAGCAACTTTGTCACGTTAGTGTAAAAAAACACTTCACAGAGAGACTAAGCTGTACCACACCACCAAGAATGATGTCTGCTTATTATAGATGGGGGGGGGGGGGTTTCTTAAAAATAGAGCAGCAGATAAATCAGTCACTGCTGTCTCGGCTGCCTTTATTTTGAAGGTAAAGCTGCTTTAACTTCCCTCCAGCTACTCCTGTGTGGCTTGACACATCTCAATGTCTTGTGTACTTTACTCCTCCCTTCACCCTTCAGTCTCCCCAGTAACCCAGAATAGTAAATAGGGTGTTCACCATACAGGCGTCAACACCCTGGATCTGTGCCGCAATTAGATTTAAGCCTTCACATTACCGTATTAGCAGGGATATAAATGGGGAACCCACTAAATGCTCACTTTTCATTTTTGCTGATACATCTTTGAGATGAGTCATATGCACCATGCAGAGGAGCAAGAGCAAACACTAATACATCTGTAAAAATATATCTTTGCTGAAATGCCCACCTGCCCTCTTGGTATCTTTTTGAGTTAGTCATCAGACAGTGCACATAATATTAACTTTTACACTTGACTTATTTTCTCAATATTTGTTGGGTGAACACCACCAAGAATTTCAGCAGTCCAAAAGCTGAAGGACCTCTGGTTCACTGGGAGAGACCACAAATACTTGCAGTATTCAAACCACTGGGAGTGCATCTTCAAAATTATACAGCACATAGCGCTAGAGTGGAAAATGGTCAACAGCTTTGCATGTAGGGTATTTCCTGAGGTCAACCACTCAGCCTTTTAAAATAAAGTTACAGATTCGTGAAAAGTGAAGTGAGTGGGCTGCATGGAGTCACACAGGCCTGCACTGTATGATTCAGCACGGAGACTATTGATACTGTGTGTGTGTGTGTGTGTGTGTGTGTTTCTGTGTGTTTGTGAGAGAGAGAGAGAGAGAGAGAGAAAGAAAGAAACAAAGGAGGTAGGAGGGAATAAATGGACATGAGAGGATGCAAGATTTCAAAGGTCTGGATTCCTCTGTGACACATCGTGTCCAAATACTTCTATTGTTCCATTGAGATGTTGACAATAAACACACCCTTCCCGATACACACACCTAGTAACTAAACAATAAAACTTTAGTGCAGTTAGTGATTAAAAGCATTATGATAACTCTGTCTGACCTATAGTTCATTGCAGTCATCTGTATGGGAAACAATGTACAAGTACAAGCTCTTCATTATGCTTTATGTCATTATATGAAATACAATTATACCTGTGGCACATGAGTCACCCTTTATTTATTTTGGATGCATTGGAAATAATAACTTTGGCAGCCATGACATTTTGAAGGAGTAGTGTGTAGGATTTAGTGGTATTTCATTGTGAGGATTGCAGACTGCAACCAGCTGAAACTTCCTCCTCGATAGAATTTCTTCAGTGTTCATTGTTCAGAGGGTTTTTACCAAGAGCCGAATTATCCACAAAGAGAGCGTTAAACCAGTAAAAGTGACAATGGAGAAAAAACAAAAAAGCAACAATGGGAAAAAAAGCAACGTGTATGTATCTCGCCCGTTTATATTTTATTAAGGCTTCAAGTCACAATTAATTGGTGGCGGGCTGCTTTCAGTGTCAGGCTGTCTATCAATAGTGTCCTCGGCTTCTCATTCAGATCCACCTTCGCTCTTCAACAGCGTTAGCATGGTAAGACCATCCTGATGACGTGAGCTCAACATTCTGTTTTCCTCTCTACATCAGTCTGGACTTGGTGCTGCCCCAAACACGTACTGGCATACTGGCCTTGAAAGACAAACTCCTTTAGGCCAATCAGCGTAACAAACCATGGGGAAACATATCCTTCATCACCAATGTAGCCAGTTGATGAGTCAAGCTTTTGTCACATCCAGTCAGAGTAACGGCGAAAATGTCTTTTCCTCCAAGAATTCCCACAAGTGCCTACTCTTGTTCTTGTTAAATTGTTGATATTGATTCTATTTCTGCAATAACTTCACTAATTGCAGTGTTAAATCTACTAATGTTAGAGTAAGTGCTTGTTGCTTTGGGAGCCATCATTACTGTTCTGCAATCTGCAGCATGCATTTTACGCCATCAGCTACAACACAGTCCCTGACTGGCTGCTTATATTGTCAACTATGGTACGGATCCCTGATTGGCCCAGATTGGCCCCAGCAGGATTTTAATTCCTGGATATGAGGCGGGGCAGCACAGAGTCCAGACTGATACAGAGAGGGAAACAGAATGTTGAGCTCACATCATTGGGATGGTCTTACCAGGCTGCCACAGTGTCAGCCTCTCACATATATTTGGTCACTTCTGGCACTTCTGTGTATTTTCAAAGCTGTTCGACTTACCACTGAGGGGCTATTAACTATGGTGGCTGAAGCAAAAATGTGAATGGCACTCTATAGAGCCAGTGTTTGGTTTGTTCCTTCTGGGCTACTGTAGAAACATGGCAGTGCAACATGGCTGACTGTGCAGAAGAAGACCTGCTCCCTATGTAGATGTAAATGTCCCAGTCTGAGGTCACAAAGACTCAATTCTTATTATGTGATTATATGCTGGATAACATACTTAATATATTATATTCCATTATTTTCAAAGCTGTTCGACTTACCACTGAGGGCTATTAACTATGGTGGCTGAAGCAAAAATGTGAATGGCACTCTCTAGAGCCAGTGTTTGGTTTGATTATATGCTGGATAACATACTTAATATATTATATTCCATTTCTGTCAACATTTCCCCTTAAATCCTACACATTGGACCTTTAAGTCTGTGTCCGGTTTCTGAAGATTCTTGTTTTATGAACTGTTGCTAAAATTGAACTCCAAATGTCATGTTCCCTGCTTGCATCATGATCCATTTACATCCTGCTGCTACTGCACAACAGACATGCAACATTAATTTCTCTGTGGTTTTTATGTACCTCCCCTCCAGGGCTGAACAAGTTCCCACATGAACATTTGCGGCCCCCGAAGCCCACGGTCATCGACACTGTGCTATTTGGATATCACTACAGATGGGAGTTCTCTTCCTGTGCTTTTTTTTTTCACAGTCTAGTCAACGAGCTGTAAATCAGTTAGATACACACAGTATACCCCCACCTGGAACAACTTGGCAGTGCTGTGTGCGAGAGCAGTAAATAGCTGAACATGCATATGCACAGAGCATGCTTTGGGTGCAGATTCTTCGCATGAGCTTGTGCACGCACGTAAACACATTTCTGCATGCATTTCATCATGTCAAGCGGTGCATGAGTTGTGCAATGACAGATGACGTGCAGCTGACTGACCTGCGCCGAGCATATACACTGCAGGTCGTGTTGATGTTTGACATTGTGCTGAAATCCACAGACACTGCCGGCTGTTTCCACCCAGCACAGTCTCGTGTCAGCACACTGTCTCCACTGCCTCAATCATAATGTCAGATTACGCAAGACGAGCACTGATCTGTTTCTGCTCATTCTCACATACCATCATAGTCCTGGTGGGATGACAACTAAAAGTCCTGTAAAAGGGAAAAAGTGAAAAAGCAGAGTAAACCTGACCTTTAAGCTGTGGGCAAGGCAGCAGAGGGACTGGGAGGATCGGGAGGAGAGGTGCAAACAGTGAGATGTCATCCATGGAAGAGTTTACAACATTTTGTTCATCACAACATTGAGGGTGTGATAGCATGGAAATAAAGAAAAACAGCACACCCTTTGGAAGAGGATTCAAGCCTGAAACACTTTTTAAACAGCCTGAGTTACTGCCTCTTATACAGCTTCTTGTAACTTTGGCCCATAATAGCAGCCTAGTTGTAATTACCCATTAAAACTTTGGCTGCAGAGGATTTGGCAACGTATTGGAATGCCACTGTCAGTGGTGAAGTGAATTCCACAGATCTATATTTGCCAGTATTTTCCTACACTCTGCCAGTGTATGGTATTCGAGGTTTGGTTTGTAGCAAACCATAGTTTTCGTGTGGATTCAAGGATGAAAAGCAAAAATGTCTCTCAGTAAAAGAAACTGCATCACAAAGATATAAAACATGGAGAAGAAAAGGCTAGATCAGGGGTGTCAAACATACAGCCTGTGGGTCAACAGGCCCACCAAAGGGTCTAGTCCTGCCTGCTAGGTGACTTTGCACACCTACTATCAATGCACTTATGAAGGCTGAGAGGTGACAGGTTTCAGGAGCAAGTTCAACAGTGACTTCATATAAATCACCACTCCAGACAGACACTCTAAACAAAAGTATAAATATTGAACACTGAGCAAAATATTGTCAATCAGCAACTTCAGTCCAAAGGAATCTGTATCAGACATCTATCTTAAAGGAACAGTGTGGAACGGGGGGGGGTTACCAGGAGCTGGATTATCTGCAGAGATCTCTTCCTCTCCAAAACTTGCACGCTACATATCAGTATTTCTCAGATGCTGTTTGGCATGTCTGAGATTGGCTGCTAGCCCAGTACCTGTTAATGTGTGCTCACCTTTCTTTTCTGATAACTTAAGATCCAGACGTTCAGTGGGTTTTTACTGTGAGCAAAATTATTGGCAGAGGTCTCTTCCTCTCCAAAACAAATGCATCCGGCAATTGAAACCCATAAATAGACTAAATAAAGCGGTTTCACATTTTAAAAAAAAATTGAAAAACATGTTTTTTGATCGTTGTAGAGGGGCTGACACGCACACACAAGAAATGTGAAGATCCTAATGACCCTATGTAGAGCCAGTGTTTGGTGTTTCCATTCTGGGCTACCGTAGAAATACTGCAGTGCAACATGGTGCACTCCATGGATAAGGCCCTGCTCCTTATGTAGATAGAAATGGCTCACTCTAAGGTAATGAAAACACAATTATTATTCTTTTCAGATGATTGTACACAAAAGAAAACATACTTATAATATTATGTTCCATTTCTGCCTATATATCACTCTATATCTTACACACTAAACCTTTAAATAATACACCATACATTTTCCCGCATTGATTATTTCTTTATGGACAACAAACTTTTACCCAACCTTCAGCATTTTAGTTATGAGAGCATAGTAATCTCTGACCACGCTCCCCTTATTCTCAAATTGAAATTTCCACAATCTCCCCCTAAGAGTTATCAGTGGCGGCTCAACTCACTCCTGCTCTCAGACAAAAAGTATATTCAGTTGATATCTGCAGAGATCCCTTTATTTTTTGAAAATAATATAACTCCAGGTATGTCTTATTCTATTATATGGGAGTCTCTAAAAGCATATTTGCGCGGTAAATCTATAGCCTATGCAGCCTCTATTAATAAGGAATGCACAACATCTTTGCAACATAAGCAATTTAATTGCCTCACTAGATGATAGATATTCAAGAGACCCCTCGCCATGTTTATATACACAACGCCTCCTGCTCCAATCGGAGTATGATAGTATTACCACTGTACAAGCAGAGAATCTGCTCCAACGAGCTCGCTGTAGGATTCATGAGCAGGGCGACAAGACCAGCAAATTGCTTGCCCATCAGATCCGCAAATCCGAGGCATCGCGCCTTATCCCCCAGATAAGAACTAGTTCAGGTGCCATTACTGTTGTCCATGAGGAAATAACCAATCAATTGAAAGAGTTTCACACTTCCCTTTATACTTCAGAGTCCCCACGGGACCCTCAGTTAATTGACTCTTTTTTTGATGGTCTTGATATTCCATCAATTAGTGGAGACTCTTATAATTGTTTAGAACAGGGATTCTCATCAGAAGAAATAGAAGCCGCCGTATTGCTCATGCAGAATGGGAAAGCAGTTGGCCCAGACGGCTTTCTGAACGAGTTTTACAAGGCTTTTGCCAAACAGCTTTCCCCTTTTTTAACATTATTATTTGCAGAATGCCTTGAGAACTCATCTCTTCCTCCTACTTTTTATCAAGCATCCATTTCCCTACTTTTAAAGAAAAATAAAGACCCATTAGAGCCTGGGTCTTATCGAGCAATATCCCTCCTAAACTCGGACTATAAAATTCTGGCAAAGCTCCTAGCAAAGCGCATAGAGGGTCCTCTGCATGAAATAATACATTTTGACCAAACAGGGTTTATAAGAAATAGACATTCATTTTTTAACATTAGACAACTCCTCAATATACTGTATTCCCCAACCTCAAAAGATCCTGAAGTAGTAGTATCTTTTGACGCCGAAGGTGTTCGACCGCCTTGAGTTGGACTATTTGACAAACGCCCTACAAAGATTTGGATTCGGCCCTAAATTTGTAACATGGATCAAGATCTTACATCTGTCCCCTATGGCCTCAGTGCGCTCAAACAACATATCATCCGAATATTTCCCTCTTCAACGCGACACGAGACAGAGGTGCCCTTTGTCCCCCTTGTTGTTTGCTCTGGCAGTTGAGCCTCTTGCCATAGCTTTACGAGCTAACAATGATATCCAGGGTATTTCCCGTGGGACCCTGAAGCTTAAACTTGCCTTATACGCTGATGATTTACTTTTGTTTATTTCCAATCCAAGCGACTCCCTACCCAAGGCCTTAACAGTTATGGAAGCATTCGGCAAAATATCAGGATATAAATTGAATGTGGGGAAAAGCGAACCGTACCCAGTAAACAATCCTGCCTTGAACACTTCATTTTCACATTTTCAATTCAGAGTGGTCCGTGATCAATTTACATACCTAGGAGTAAAAGTAACACGAAATTACTCAGACTTATTTAAGGCAAATATTGCTGTCCTAGTTGATAGTCTTAAGCAATCTTTTATACATTGGAAGTCACTACCTCTCTCACTCATTGGCCGGGTAAATATTATTAAAATGAATGTGCTCCCGAAGTTCTTGTATTTTTTTTAATGTTTACCTGTTTTCATACCTTCATCTTTTTTTACTTCGATTGAACAAACTTTTTTGTCTTTTATTTGGAATGGCAAAACACCGTGCATCGGTAAGAAACATTTGCAAAAGTCCAAGGACCTGGGGGGCCTTGCATTGCCTAATTTCCAATCATACTAGTGGGCAGCAAATTTCAGAAGTCTTTTATATTGGATGGCACCAGACCAAGAGCACATAACTCCTCTTTGGGTTCAGTTAGAGTCAGAATCATGCAAACCTGCTGCTCTCTCCTCTTTACTATGTTGCACTCTCCCTTTTTCTTTAAAAAAAAAAATGTGGCAATAATCCAGCGGTAAAATATTCATGTAGGATCTGGAAACAATTTTGATTAACTTTTAATTTGAAACATCTTTCCATTTCAGGTCAGATATTCCAAAATTCTATGTTTTCCCCTTCATTAAATGATGGAGCCTTTAGAGTTTGGCACTCTTTGGGATTGACATCTTTATCACAGTTATATATTGACGGTACATTCGCCTCATTCGCACAGCTGAAAGAAAGATTCCAGTTACCCACATCTCAGTTTTTCCGCTATTTGCAAGTGAGGGATTTTGTCAACAAAAACACAGTTTGATTCCCCAATAGGTCCACATGAACTCCTCTAGAGGATATTCTGAGTTTAAATAAAATTCATAGGGGTGTAATTTCTTGTATTTATAGAATAATTGCCAACCTCCTGATCCCACCATCTCCCTTTAAGGCACAGTGGGAAAAGGACCTGGGGGAAGAATTTGATGAGGACCTCTATTTTAAATAGGATTCACTCTTCCTCCTTTAGTGCGAGACATTCTCTCGTTCGGTTTAAGGTAGTCCACCACACTCACTGGTCCAGGGCTAAACTTGGTAAGATATTTCCTAATACTGATCCTATCTGTCCTCGTTGCAAACTGGAACCAGCCACGCTAATACATCAATTCTGGACATGTCCTCAAGTTTCAGATTTTTGGGGATTTATTTTTAAATATTTTTCTGAGGTCTTTAAATTTGATTTTGAACCTTGTCCCCTCATAGCTATTTTCGGGATTGCACCAGTGGGCAGCCCTTTAACATATTCTCAGTCTGACTCAGTAGCCTATGCCACTCTGTTGGCTAGACGTGTCATATTGCTCAACTGGAAACTTACCTGTTTGCCTTCTCACACTCAGTGGATCAGAGACTTACTGGGCTGCCTTAAATTAGAAAAACTTAAATTTAGCTCCCGTGGAAAACCTGAATGTTTTCAGACAACCTGGTCTCCATTTTTAGCCTATTTCAACCGTATCACCCTGTGAGCCCTTTTGTTTATTCTCCCAGTTTTACCGTCCTGCCACACTATTGACGGTCATATATCCCATTGTAAAAAGCATTGGCTGACTTCGGCTATCCTGAGATACTGTTGCCAGTGCAGGGAGATTGAGCCACCATAAATGATCTGTTAGAATCAGAGTTCAGGAGTTCAGATTATGTTCAATTATTTTATTGTAGAATGAACAAACAGTTAATTCGGTGTGGTTTCTTTTAAAGAAATGAAACAGAAATAATTAGTTACAAACTCAGGCTGGTGACTGTGCAAAGGAAATTCATAATGGTAAATTATATTTGATTTAAGCAGAGGGCTCTTTAGCACCACCATAAGTGCATCATAAGTGACAGTCAACCATAATTAGCATTAAATAGAGCACCTAGTGGACCAACCTCCTAACATATGTGATCAACAACCCAACAGCATCTTCCACAGTGTGTACAAACCTAAAGTAACATCACCTCAACGAACACAAAGTCATGACAGTACTTACTTGAGCATGTACGCACACCATACTGAGGGACAAAGACTGGCTGTGAGGGAGAAGATTAGCTATATAGGGGGATAACAGGTGGCTTGATTAGGTGCACTGAAGTGGCCCATCCCCCGGAATGTACCATTTCTATGGGGGAGTTTGATTATCTTTTGAACACCCATAATGTGATGATTTATTGTGAAGTGATGTCTTTTTATTTTTATTTTTTTTTATTTTACTTTATTTGTTTGTTTGTTTTTACTATTATGTGGTAATGCCAGCTCTTCTACGCAGGAATGGAAATGTATGGAAAAATGCAGATGTGTTGACAGTGAGTAGCTGACTGACTGAATGTGGAAAAACTGAGACGTATTTTTGAAATTGCACTTATTTTTCTTAAGACATCTCAGGCTGCTCATCATCTGTTTTGCAAATGGATGAACATTTTCAGTACTTTTTTGAACTACAGGAAGGGGGGGCTATCATGGAATGGTATTACTGGTCTGGCCCACTTGAGATCAAACTGGGCTGTATGTAGCCCATGAACTGAAATGAGTTTGACACCTCTGGGCTAGACGAAACACTGATTGAGGAGAGAGAGAGAGAGCTGGGAGAGGAACAAGAGTGATGCAGGTATGAGAGTGATGGGAAAAAGAGTTAAGTCCAAGGGTTGCTGGATCAGAGTGAAACCCAGACAAAATATTTAGCAGAATTTACATTTGCACCTTTCAGGCAAGCAGCTGAAACGCAGAGCCAAGAAAGCTCTTTCACACGACACATAAACAAAAGTCATTAAACTAAAAATACAGACAGACAAGTTGGAGGGACTTCCCTTCACCGGGATGTGCAGGAGACCAGAAATGCGCCAAGTGCCCACTGCCTTCCTGAACAATGCTGACACCTCCGCTCCTGCGTCAGTGGTACTTTCCTGCCTTCACCGATCAGCATCCTGTATGTCCATAGTATGTCTTGCTTTTTAAGCAGTGTCTACAAAGGGATTTCCTTTTAACTTTTAGAACATTTTATTTTGCCCCAGCAAAGTGAGACAAAAAAATCAAAATATAAATGTTGATATCTCCTCGTGTTCGGAGAACTCAAGTCCTAGTTGCATCCTGGGAAATGCTCAATCTTTGCTTCCCCTAAACAAATATGACAAGTTAGATTAAACACAAGCAACCCTTGGGTTCAAGGCAGGACTGCATTTTCACGAAAGAAATCAGAGTGTGTATTTAAGTTTAGACAGAAGCACCCATGTCTGCTCACTGTCTTGGAGTAAAACTAGGTATATACACAGCTAGATCCATCTCGCTAGTTAGAACATCTGTTTTGCAATAATTGACAGTCAGAGAGTCTCCACACTGGTGAGGCCAACACCCACTGCAAGTTTCCACAGTAAAATGTCACAGGCTGCCTCTGGTTGTGCCAAGTTGGGTTGATGGAGGCTTGCTCTATAGCTGGCTCAGCTCCTTGGTGAGAGGTCTGTGCAGACAATGGTCCTATTGTACTGAGGGGCGGCTGGAGGGCTACATTTGTAGGTAGAGGACAAATGTATTCATCTTTTTGGCTCAGTATAAAGACAAACTTATCGGAGCCAGTTGGATACAAAAGTTGAAAAGGTGCCAGACTCAAAGATTTGATGACATCTACATCCTAAGGCAAAGGCCTTAAGAGTGCCTCTTTGCCCTTCAGAGTGACAAAGGGTAGTGGTTAAAATCGTCCCCAGTGAAATGTGACAACCCTATAAGAGCCTAATCAGCATGGCATTTACACAAACAGACATGATGGCAATAATGGTATAGAGTACTGCAGGAATGAGTCCCTAAAACCCAGAAATGAGTTAACATTTAGTACTCCCAGTTCCCTCGTCGCAAAGTCAATGGGTTTTTTTATTGCATTTTTTACTTCAGGCATCTGCCTGAAGTAAGGTCTGTGGTTAGCACAAGCTCAAGAGGCTTTTATGTTTTGTTTTATTACATAAAATACATAAGTAAATATCCCACTTGTCAATTTTTATGTGTCTTACAAAAGGTGTTTGCTAACAAGAGGCTAAATGAGACTACAGAACGTCATCACACCGAACATAGCTTTACAGCCTCATTGTGGCAGTGACACTAAAGTCATGCAACTGTAAGGTAGTTTTTTTATAGCCTAACATTAGCTTTTACTTCTGGCAATTCCATTTACCCTTCAAAAAGTCATAACAGTGATGTTCATTTGTAAAGATTATTTTGCTGAACAAAACATGTAAGTATCATTTTGTTTGCCACAGAGCTCATTTTCTGCAATAATCCAAAATCAAATAGAGATATCCCATTGGTTTATTGACAAGGGAACCTGGGTGATGCTAAATTCTGTGTCACCCTACAAAAAATTGTCATCCCAGCAGCACTCTGTTATCACAAAATTTGCCATTTATCTGATGGAGATAGAAAAGCATAAACACTTGCAATTTGCTCACAACTTAAATTTTACAGTTGTTAATCAATCAGAAAACTCATCAAATAAAAAAAACAATGCTCTGTGGGCTAACGTTAGCCATCCGTGCTCCTGTCCTGCCAGTCTCCGCTGATATAGAGTGCTCCAGGGGTGATGTTTTTCTGTAGGCTGATGTGGAAGTTAGCGTCACCCTGGTTCCATTGTCAAAAAGCCTATGGGATTTTTCCACTGGATTCTGGATCCTGCAGAAAATAAGCTCTGTGGCAAACAAACATTTATGATACTTATATGTTTTTGTTCAGCAAGATAATCTTCTCAAATAAGTAGCACTTCTTTGATTTTTGAAGTCTAAATGCAATTGGCAGAAGTAAAAAGCTTATGTTAAGCCATAAACAAAATACACGATAGTCACAGATCAACAAAAACAAAGTCTCTTAAGCTTGTGTTAACCACAAACCTTTGCTGCTGGACTTTAATTGAATTTCAGGTGTCATGTGTCATCAAAGGGGGTTGGGACCAGATGGAAATATCTCCAAATGCTTGACTGTCATGCACAGATCAGCAATAACAATGTAACGTTAGCTAGCTAAGCTGTTAGCTACTGAGACAACAGCATACAAGAGCAATTTTTTTGGAATACTTGTTATAAAGAAAAGGACCGTGATACACTCAGTTAACATTTAACTAAGATACCATAATGGTTTTTGTAATTTTTAAATGTTTAATAACAAAGAAAACACATTTGAAGGTATTTTTTTGGTGCTTATGCAGCCATGTTGCCACTATTTATCATAACACTAGGTTTGGAGTGTGCCTCTGAAAAGCTTCCATGTGGAGGGCCATGAAGCACTTAGATTACCCCCTACTCCTCTATCCCAGCAAGAACTGGGACACCCTACCCCTAGATGTGAACACAAAAAACGGAGTGGTATGGGCAAGGAGTGTAGAGTCTTGTGATTTATAAGGAAGCTGACTGAAAGAGCATTTTATGGATATTTTTTACAGCACAGTAGTTTCTGACTCCAGCAGCATGTGAGAAACTTTACCCCTAATGAGCCTGAGGTCCTCTGGAAAGGCTCTGGTTGTTTCCAAAATGTCTAAATAGAGCAACTGAGAAATAAGAATCCTGCTTTGTTGACTATAGTTCAGCAATATAAAAAGGAAATTCCATTCACAGCCTCAGTGTGCCCCCAAGTGCTCTCTTGTACTGTATGAAATGAAGGACTTCCACCAAAAAGCTCAAACCGCTCAAAGGACCTCTAATGCTCGCTATAATATGAGAAAGTCCCACTTATTCAGAAACCACATGAGAAAGGTCAGTGGCAGTGACTCATTGATGTCAGAGATCTCTGAGCTCTGGCTGCACTCGTGCAGTGGGAATGAGGATGGTAGGCTACAGTTGGCTGGATGTAACAGGCGTTTCTCACACACACAGACAACCACAATTCAGTACTGTGCTGAAGTGTGTTTGTGTCTGTATTCACATCACGAGGACTCTAATAAATCCTTTCCTCTCTTTCCTGCCACATGCTCTCTGCTTCTACTCATCCCTTATTTTGTTTCCGTTCTTCCTCTAATCATCCCCCTCCTGAGCTGTTTTTAATATAGCAGGCGTATCAGTATCCTTTTTCTTTTTCACCATCTTCCTTTCCGCTGGTCCTCCAAAAGTGTTTGGCCACAGTGGACAACAGCTGGATTCTCCATTCTCTCCTCCCTTTGTGATTACTTGGCCTCCTCATCCCACAACACTCTCTCCTCAACAGTCCCAGCTGCCTCCCACCCTTAGTAACACTCCTGTATACTATACAAACACACAAGCACACACACAAGTCCTCACACGTACACTGACAGAGGTGCACACGCATGCATACGCATATGCAGTATAAATGCACACACACAAAAGGTAGCTGAAGTCACTTTTGTGGTATGTTTGAAGGTTTAAAGAAGCATGGATGTGTTGTAATTACAAGAGCATCTGCAGTGGAATATGTCAGGGCAGGTTGAGTTGGGGGAGGACCTGGCAACCTATCAAAGATATCAGTAAGGAAAACCACCTCTTCTCTTGTATCTGCTTGCTCTAAAGGAGTGTACAAGTAAAAAAAAGAGTGTACACAAAGGCTCATATATAGTTCAGAATTCACAATCTGTCCACTTGGTCAAATCTTGATACCTGTGCTGCAGACGGAGAGGTTCAAATTTGGTGCAGAACGTTCTCTCCAACACTTCACCAGGTGTGATGAACACCCCATCATCTTCTAATGACAGGAAGATGACAACCTTGTCCGACCCATCCTGCCTGTTAACACAATCACCTGTCATCCACATCCGCTGCCTCCACCCCCCCACTTAAGTCTGTGCCTTTCACTTCCAGGCACGTTCTACACACGCTCAAATGTTTTAGGCTTTCCCTGTTATCTCTTTCCCACTTCCTGCTCTTTTCTTTTCACCGTACGCACACATAACACACCCTCTAAAGTGCCCCACGGGTCACACAGTCCACTCTGTCTTGGTTTCACTCAGCTCCCCTCCTGTCGAGTGTCAAGGTGACAGATAGGAGAAGAAACCTGACATTGTCTGTTACTGATATGGTATGGGGGAAGACCGGGGGTGTTGTGTTTGAACTTGTCTGGCTTGAGACCTGCCTGTCTGCCTGTCTGTTTTTCAATGAGTAATCCATTGTAAGACTAAGCACACACACACACACACACACACACACACACACACACACTGGCAGGTTGTGTGACACAGCTGAAGCCCAAGAAGGAAGATGAGTTTTAGCCCAAGGCAGATCAATGGGTGATGTCAGATGTGGAGACTGCTGGTTGGGTTAAAGAGGTTGTCTTCTTCTTATGGAAATGTTGCAAAAGTATCTGTGGTTGAAAACAGTAGCAATGTTGGCTGTGAGGCAGCAGCCTAATGTATACCCAAAACTATCAAAGCGTCACACAACTTGTAACAATTTCCTCCAGTTTCTTTTTATTAGCCAAGCTGGTCTGCACTGAAACATCCTAGCAACTACTGAATGGATTGCCATGACATTTGGTACAGACATTCACATCCCCTGTTATTTCATCTACCACCATCAAGTTTCAATTTTACTTTCAGTAGCTACTGTCTAAAAAACTACAGCCCAACGTCATTCACCTGAAGTGCTCAAAGTGCTTGAACAGCTGGTGGAGGACTGCATTCGCCCCTCACTACCCAGCAGCCTGGACCCAATACAGTTTGCCTACCATCCCAATCCATCTACAAAATACACACATCCGCCTCTCCACCCTGTTTTACCTGGAAAAGAAAGGGAGCCATAAAAGATTGCTTTTCATTGTCAACAGCTCAGCATTTAACGCCATAGTTCCCTCCAGGCTTGTCACAAAACTCAAGAAGCTGATTAAACACATCATTGTGCATGCAGATCCTCAACTTCCTGACAGACAGATGGTGAAAGTGGGTGGACACACCTCTTCCAACCTGATCCTTAACACTGGAGCACCCCAAGGCTGCGTTTGAGTCCCCTGCTGTACTCCCTGTACACTCTCGACTGTGTAGCCATTTCCGACCCCAACACCATCATTAAGTTTGCTGGTATCAAACCTGTGGTGGGCCAGATAACAATAAAAAGACCTACCTGAAGAACATAGAGAATCTGACCCACTGGTGTCAGGACAACAACCTAGTCCTGAACGTCAGTAAAACTAAGGAGATGATAGTGGACTTCCGGGAGAGGTAGCAAAGGAATTATACCCCCCTTAATAACAATAGCTCCTTGATGGAGGGGGTGGATAGCTATTACAACCTTGGCGTCCACATCACTGACAGCCAGTCCTGGGCGCTCCATGCTGACTCAGTGGTGAGAAACGCAAGGTCGAGACAGTTTTACCTGAGGAAATTCCATGTTTCCCCTTAAATACTGAGTGTCCTGACAGGGAACATCAGAGCCTGGTACAGAAACAGCACTGAAAAGGACCGCAAGACCTTGCAAAGAGTGGTTTGTTCAGCTGAACATACTATAGGTGTTGCTTCACCCTGCATAAAGGATGTTTACACCAGATGCTGTAAGAATAAGGCCAGGAGAATCATTAAACACTATTCACCTTGCCTTTCCTCCCTGGTCAGGAAGAAGGTACTGGTTACACCAGGCCAGCACTGAAATGCTACGGAGGAGCTTCTACCCTCAAGCTGCAAGGATCCTAAATGAAGACCCTGCTTCGGACTGCCCAATTTTATGTTCATTATTGCAGTCATTTCAATGCACGAATTGAATGAACTGACTGGGTTACATTTATCTGAAATTGTATATTATTTAAGTTCATGTGACAAATAAATTTAATTGAATCGAACTTAGGCTTATGACCAAATACCTGCAAAACTGTGTTGTGTTTTGTGTTTAGTGCTCATGTGAAAATGTTAGCATGCTAACACACCAAACTCAGATGTGCCTGCTACTTATGATCTGGCACCTGGTTGCTACCTTTTTATGAAGACTCAACCTCACCTGAGCTCTGTGGGGCTACACGCCAATAAACATCCCAAACACAGACAATAAGAAGAAAGTAAGATAATACAGGCAGACTCTATAAATTAATTTTAAGGAAACACTGCAAAGTATATCTTTAACACTCTCACTTTGCGCATGTTAGCATGCTGATGTTAGCATTTAGCTCAAGGCACCACTGTGCCAAAGTAAAGCCCCTAAGAGCTGCCAGCATGGCTGTAAATGCGTCTTATTTAATTTTGAAGTATGTGATTTGACATCACAACCTTTTTCTTTTTTAGCTACAGAAAATGTGACATTTGCAAGATGACATTAGCAATGTGTATTTTATGGGTAAACTGAACAAGTGAAACATTTTTATGATGGTACACTTGAAAGCTGAAACTGACTGATAAACAAAACAATATCACAGAAACCAGAGAAAATGAGCAGGAAAGCAGTCTAAGGATTTGAAAATTGGTAGCTTTAATTTGAAAAGGAACTTATAACTATAAGTTATATAATTTATATATAAATATAACAACATTAAAGATAGGGCTGCAACAAATTGTTATTTTCATTACTGATAAATCATTGAGTCTACGATTTGTAAAAAAAAAAACAAAACAAAAAAAAAAAAAAACTCCAACCACAAATCCCTGGACCCCAAAGCGACATCTTTGTCTTGCTTGTTCTGACTTACCAACAGTCCAAACCCCCAAAGATATTATGTCTACTATCATATCAAACAATGAAAAGCATCACATTTTCACACTTGAGAAGCTGAAACCAGTGAATCTTGTGACATTTTTGCTTGAAAATGGCTGAAATGAATGATTATTACAATAGGTCCTGATAATTACTTGCAATTGTCTAAAAGATTAATTGAGAAATTGCGGTTGCAATGCAAAGATTTATTTCATGCCAGTGAAATATTTAGTGGTGCAAAACACTAGTTAATAGTAAAAAAATGCATTTCAAGACATTTTGAATTGTAGAAACTGTCATCATAGTGACAGAAACTAAAGCTAATGCATTGGTAACAGCAGAAGTGTAAGAACTGTTTGCCAAGGATGTTGAGAACAGGTGTACAAATACCCTGAATTTTATGTAAGGTACAGCATGAGCTTACTTCATATTATCTTTTCTATCACTGCTTTTCAATACTCAAGGTTTTCAAAGTCACAGTGTTTTTCCCTGATTACAAGTCTAGGCAAGCTCAAGGTCAAGTCTGTAAACGGAGAACTCATATGGTCCTATCCATCAATTCCTCTCTCACATTGCCTCTTATCATTATACCATCAGTAGTTAACTGTATATGTTGCACTTGCTTTGTTTAATGCAGTAATCATTTTTTATACTATGCAATAAAGACATCCCAAATAAAGATGCTCTGTTGTACATCATTTGTTATCAAGCTGCAGCTTTGCTACATATAAAGTCTTGTTTATGATACACTAGAGATGGTTCAGTAGGCTGTATAAACAGGATGCCTTTGTGAGACAGACAACTACAGCACACGTAGGTTTAGAGATTCCACTGTGACAAGGCCAGGATATTATTTTGACAAAGTATCCACTCTGTACTAACAGTTCCTCCACACGAAGACCTGTTGGAAGTTTCATCCGCCCTTGTGCACTTTTCCGGTGTTTGCCTTGCTCTCCTGTCACTGAACAGAATTCAGGCTGGAAAACAAGAGAGGATATGAGAGCGGTGCCAAGTATATACAGTAAATTGGAGCTGATGAAGCAAATGGGAGGGGAGTGGGAAAGGAGCAACTAAAACAGTCTGAAAATACCCAAGAGAAGGTCAGAGATCAACACAACAGTGATCAGAGAGTGAATTATGAAAAGGCAATGAGTGAAGTACAAGAAAATAAAGTGTAAATAAAGGAGACATTGACATGCTTTGAATCAGACTGTGTTAAAAAAATACATTTAATCCACACTCTTGGATGATAACATTATTGTCAGTTTTGCTTTTATTTCCCTTTTCTGTCCTGTTTTTTAAACCATACTTTACTATACTCCAAATATGGCACTATACTTTACCTTACTCCACATATTGTACTATACCTTACTGTACCCCACATATTGTACTATGCCTTACTATACTCCACATATTGTACTGTACCTTGCAACACTTCACATATTACACCATACTTTACTACTCTACATATAGCACTATACTTTTGTTTACTCCACATATAGCACTATACTCTTCTTTACTCCACATATTGCACCATACTTTACTATACTCCACATGTTGTACTATAATTTACTATACTCTACACATGGCATGATACTTTACTCCACATATTGCACTATACTTACTATACTCCACATATTGCACCATACGTTACCATACTCCACATATTGTACTATACATTACTATACTCCACATATTGCACTATACATTACTATACGCCACATGTTGTACTATACCTTTCTATATTCTACACATTGCACTATACTTTATTACACTACACATATTGCATACTTTAATTTATTCTACTTATAGCACTATACTACTCTATACTCCACATACTGTACTATACTTTTTTATACTCCATGTATAGCACTATATTTTTCTATACTCCACATATTGCACTATACTTTACGATACTCAACATATTGCACTGTACTTGAATATACTCCACGTATTGCACTATACTTAACTATGCACCACATATTGCACTATACATTACTATACTCCACATATTGAACTGTACATTAATTTACTCCATATATAGCACTGTACTTAACTATACTCCACATATTGCACAGTAATTTACAATAGGCCTACTCCACATATTGCACTATACCTTACTGTACTTCACTTATAGCACTATACATTACTATACTCCGCATTGTGTACTATACTTTTCTATACTCTACACATTGCACTGTACTTGAATATGCTTCAAATTTTGCACTATACTTTATTATGCTCCACATAATGCACTGTACTTAACTATACTCCACATATTGCACTATAATTTTCTGTACTCCACATACAGCACTATACTTGACTGTACTCCACATATTGCACTATAATTTTCTGCACTCCACATACAATACTATGTTGTACAATACTATACATACTATACTACACCTTATCATACTTTTACTTTACTATATAATACTTCTTATATCATACTGTACTGTACTAAAATATACTATTCATAGGCTTACTCTGTACAATACTATATTATTCTTGTCATATTATACTACCCATACTATACTATACTATACTATCCTACCATAGTACTATATACTATACTACTGCACTACACTTTATCATACTATACTATACTACGCCTTCAGTTTGAGTCATACAGGAGTATGACTCATAGGGCACAACTCCCTTGCACATAAACATTTTGTCCAAATGCATTGGCCTTGATCTATTGTCAAGTGTCTCTTGCTCTTCTCTCTTTATGCTTGTGACCCTGCCACTATTAAAACCCACGTATTAACACACACCATTGAACAATGGCGTTGTCTGTTGCATTCTTAGCCATTGGCCACATCTTATCAAATTATTCCAGTGTGCATCCGTGACCATGCCCTTGAAGCTGGTTGGCAGGCAACCGTCCTCATTCTGATGTACTGCCACCGAGCATCTGAGAGAAAGCATTTTGCTGATGGCACACAGACAGAGAGACAGTCATACACAGACCTTGGAACAACTCTGGAGAAATTGAAATATGTGTGAATAGAAGGCAGACAAATTACAAAAGGCTTATTATTCATTCGGTTCAATTTGACAGGGGATTCTGCCACATTTCAAGATAATCTGCATTATGAAAAGAATAACCACTTAGCTAACCTAACTGAAATGATCAACAATAGTAAGTGGTTGTTTCAGTGTTGTGGAGACCGAACTGCAGAAAAGGGATAAGTGGAGAGAAACTAAATGTTACACTTACACCTGCTGGTCAGCAGTTGTACTAACTCTGATTTTGGCTCTTGCGTCACTAAAAGTGTTTCACTTGTCACCCGCCCTTCTGTGTAAAGCAGTGTTGATCAGTACAGTAAAGTGACACATTCCTGACCTAATGGTGTGTAATTCTTCATATCAATTTCTCTGACAAAAACTTTCCAAAACGTGTCGGTCCTGAACAGTCCCCTGGCCCGTTCTAAGCGTACGTGGAAGTTACGTCACTGAGTAGTTGCAAACAAATGATGGCTTCAAGTACAGTCGAAAATATGAGAATTATAATGTAATCAACCGTGTGAATGACGTATTAAACGTTTTTATTGTGACACAGAAAGCTGCATGTTTGAAGCCGTGCTATTACCGAGTGATTTATGCAACGGGTTTCCTAAAGTAACATAATCATACCATCATTTCTACTATGCAGTTCTCCTTTTCATTTGATCAATCCAAGCTCTGTGTGGGTTCACATGGAGCATAAAAACATTCTCAAAAAACAGTTTGTCGCCTTGGTGGTTAAGGTAATAAGCCTATTTACCATCGAAATTGTTTGAACGTGACAGTCTCGTATTGACCTGTGATAGTCAGATGTCAGAGCTCAGGAGGAACAAGTGAAGGCAACAAAAGTTTAGCGTACAGAGTTGACATATCTGTGGCCATGGAGGAAAAAAAGAGCAGTACGGACACAAATATTGCTCCAGGTACCACTTATTATCTGTTTATTATTTCCTCCGGTGCGGCAGTAGAGTAAGAGATTAAAATTAACGCCGTTATCAAAAGTTAGCAGTGAACCGTTAGCTAGTTAACTGGCTGTGGCAGCACAGTGGTCACTCTCAGACAGCTGTTTTCAGCAGCTAACGTAAATATGTGTTGTTAAAATTCACTGGTTTAAGTTACACTGGCTTTATTTTAAGATACAGCTATAAAGTATGTTAAAAATGATGTAGGTCACACTTGAGCAGCCTCTGTATGTTGAATTCAGGTCAGTTCATGAGAGACATGATGAGAAGCACAAAGTTAGACTCCGTGTAACCTAGTTCCGTGTAGCTATTTGCAAGACAAGAACGAAACGTCAAACCAAACTACACTCACAAATCAGGCAGTGTAATGCTACATTCCACATAATGTGACATTAACATATCTGATATGTCACAAGACCTCTTATCAGCCATTGGGGTAAATTCGGCATGGGTATGATTCACCAAACAGCGTTTAAAAGATGTTTACACTGTGTACCCTGAAGTACAATACCATTTCTTTTGATGTTTTACTCATGATTGTTAGTGACTCTAACATTTCTGAATGTATCAGTTGTATTTGGTTTCTTTTATGATCTGCAACACACCACTACCTTCAAGTTAATAATTGAGCTTTGTCCATTTAGACCCAGGGGGAGCAGGAACAACACAAGATGGCTCACGTGACCCCAACCCAGAGGAAATCATGTGCAGACAGCTGACTGAACAGGGCAGGTTTGCCTATGCTGCCCTGTGTGGTGTTTCTCTGGGCCAGCTGTTTACTGGACCTGAAAACAGGTAACAGAGCTATGAAGGATAATGTCATCATGACACTCTGTGTCCTTCCTGCTAATATCTGCTAATGTAGTCATTGTGTTGAGGAGTGCGTGCTTCAGTTTTTTCTAGTCAGATAAAAACCTACCACCCTATTTCCTGTTTCACCCAGCATATTATTTAAGAGGTAAGATAGGGGACAGTGGTCCTGAATACATCTTCAATTTGAATTTGAAATTTTTGTTGCATATGTATCTAGGTAAATTAACCTTGGCCCTCCTTAATAATAAAAACTATAAAATCAAATTTGGACTTGCATGTGCAGTTGTGCATGTGGTCATACACTAAGCTGAAATTCAAGTGGCCTAGTCTCTACCTAGTCTGTCGTGGTCTCATACATGCAGAAATTTACAAAAGTTTGATATTGAGTTTGTAAGAAAACTGAGCAGAAGTAGGCAATTAGATCCTCAGAGAAGTCATGAGGGCTGGTCTTTTATTTATGCATGTATTTATTTATTTATGCACAAATGAAGCATTTCTGATGGCTGCTTTTTCTTTCCCCCACTTGTGAATATCCATGTGCATCAATAGCTTTTTAACTAAACTGTGAACCCAAGGACATGAGCTGTTGTGTGTTCCTCAGTGCTTTCCGGGAGCAGTATCTGCAGGGCTTGGTCCGCCTGCTGGACCTGGATGAGTCGGTGATGCCGGTAATGGGAGCTTTCCTGTCAGGGCTGGGCTATGAAGGCTCCGACACCTTCCTCTCCATCTTAAATGCCGAACCACTGCTCGCTTCTGGGGCCACCCCCATCATACAGGTGTGGGTCTCTCCTATAGAGGATGCAGTAACATTAAACTTTCATGCCCCCTGTGGGACATTGGATTTTTGCAAATATAAATGTGGCAAAAAAAGAAGAAGACTAGAAGAATAAGAGCATATGGATTGTTCTACTGCAAATTAGTACAACGGAAGAACACATTGGATAGAAATGTATAATAGAAATAACTACAGACACACAGAGTCAAAGATAAATTTAGTAAAAAAAATTATATGAATTAGAGTAGAAAGAACTGGAGGAGCAAATTATTCATAAATTAAAACATCTACATAGAATGTGTGTCATCAAATCTACTCAAGGTCATACATGATTTCATTTCCCTTAATGTTTACAGTCAAGTGCTATGTAACATCAAATTATTTCATGGTTTGATGTGGCTGTTTCACAACTGACCCTGCTAGCAGGAGAGTTATTTTATTAATATTTTTTAAAAACAATCAAATTAAATGTGACTAATTTTGTACCTGGATTTCTACAAACCAACAAATTATAACCAGCTTTCACTTTGTATTGCAGGACCTGGTGTCTTTTTCTGTCAAAGACGGTAATAATCCTTTGATAAATTAATGACTACAACTACTTCAAGTCGGTGTAAATTTATATAAAAAACGTTATGTTAAAACTTTATGCTCTGTCATGTACTCAGGCCAGTATGATGCCAGATCGAGGGTTCTCATCCGCCATGTCAGCTGTCTGCTACGTGTCCTTCCACAACAGCTGGAGGAGTTTGAGGAAACACTGGGAGAGAGGCTGAGAGAAGGAGGGGAGGAGAGCGAGTAAGTTCTCTTCTGATGGAAAGATGGATGATTTGATCGAGTCAGTTGCTACATTTACATGGTGCTTCCATTAATTTAAAATACTTCATGTTAATATGTTCTGTCTTTGTTTTACTTGTTGACTGAATCTCATGTGTATCAGAGTGTTTAAACAACACAAACACTGTACATGGCAGTCACACTTGAATCCAAAAAAGACAGCGTGAAAGTAGTCGTGTGGCATAAACAAGCAGCTCATTGTTTTCAAGATGTCGTGTTGAACGCACTCGACGAGTCATTTGACATTTTTATTTTTGGAGCCCATGAATATTGAATAATAATACAGAATAATCTGTCTGACTCTGCTTCCATCAGAGAGGAGTCCTCTCGGCGGCGGAGGAGAGAAAGAGGACGAAAGTTACGACGGTACCTCCTCATTGGACTCGCCACCGTGGGTGGAGGGACTGTCATTGGTGAATATTCCTGCTTCGAGTGCTTTTGAAAACTTAAAAAATGGAGATTTGAAACATCTGGTCATCTTATGTAAACACATCAGCTCTATTCAAACGGGACTGGTATGACCTGGGGACCTCTCGTAATAATTGCAGAGGTCATTTGTGATCTCAGTCGTGTGCAGATTCTCCATATATTTAATTTGTCAGGTAAAAAATCCCAAATATCCACCATATTTTTTTTCAAACACAGAGGTCATGTGATGATAGTAGTCCTGTTGAAAACAGCGTCTCAGTGATTTGGGGTCATATTTAAGTTTTTTGTTTTCTCTGTGACTGTGGCACACCCAGAGCGGGCCATGGCAACCTGATACAATTGCTTCAAATTAAATCTGTATATTTGTCTTTTTAAGGAAAAGAACAACCAGTGTATTTAAAGAACAATAATTGCCTAACATGTGCATAGATGCATAACATGTTAAAAACAGGATAGTTGTGGAAAAATTCAGTTAAGGCTTTTGATTTTGGTGTGCCACTCCAAAATTTTAGTGGTCCCATCCGAGCACCCCTGTGAAAAATATCTGGGGGTGTCGCTGCTCTGTACCTTTTTTCTGCATCTGTCCTGATTAAGAATTATGGAGGCTGCACTGGCAATTAGGCCTATAAATAAAGTTTTAACAGCATTTTGGGTGTATGAGGCTCATCTCGCCACACAGCATGGAGACCCAGTTGCAGAAAGAGCATGTAAAATCCATTAGAAGAGCGAAACTTCAAAAGATTACATGATGGATGAGAAGTGCCAACGTGTGGCAGAACTGGTTCTGCTTATTTAAGAAAAAAAACACATGAGGTCCCCTGGGTATACTAGTCCTTCATGAAAGGGACTGTAGAATGAAACTGATAAGCTAATCAACGAATAATTAAATCACCATAGAGTGTTAAGTAGGGCTCCAGCTAATGATTATTTTTGTTGTTGATTAATCTATTGATTATTTTCTCCAATTTCAGACAATGGTGAACAATATTAATTAGTGTTTCCCAAAGCCAAAGATAATGTTCTTAAATTTCTTGTTTTGTCCACAACCTAAAGATTTTCAGTTTACTGTCATAGAGAAGTAAAGAAACCGGACAATATCTATATTGAAGAAGATGGAATCAGAGAATCTTTTTCCTTTTTATTTTTAATCCTGTTAATCGAATATCAAATTAATTGGGGATTCATTGATTTGTCAACATCTAATTGATAAATTGTTCCAGCTTGAGAAGACAAAATATTAAATCAGAATAATGCATGAAGACTGCATCTTGCATCAGTTTCAAGAGATGTATTTTTCCTTCTGTACCCTTAACTTTTCTCTGAAAGGCTTCACCCTACACACACTGGCTTCTTGCTGTACTGACTGCACTCTGTATGTCTTTGCCAGGTGTGACAGGTGGGCTGGCAGCCCCCTTGGTGGCAGCAGGTGCCAGTGCTGTGTTGGGGGCTGGAGGGGCTGCGGCTCTGGGTTCAGCCACTGGCATAGCTATCATGGCGTCTCTGTTTGGAGCAGCAGGGGCTGGATTGACTGGTAAGAACTTTGGAAGACACATGATTGTGTGAAAAGAAGTTATGGTCTTTAGAAGTTTGACTGAACTTGATAAATACAAATGTGCTGTGTTCCCTAATTTTCATATCTGCAGCTTTTCTCATCTTCTTTTTGATTTTGGCTTTTTCCACCTGTGTGTCATTTTCATACATTGTCTTTCCAGGCTATAAGATGAATAAGTGTGTCGGAGCGATAGAGGAATTTCAATTCCTGCCACTGAACTCGGGAAAGCATCTTCATCTGACCATCGCAGTGACAGGTTGGCTCTGCAGTGGTAAATACAGTAAGTATGGCTTCTGCTGTCTCACTACAAGTGCTTATATGATTAGATGAGATTAGGCAATAGAGGTAAATCCTCTATCATGGTCTAGTACTCTTTTTTTGTAAGATAAATTGAGAGCATTTTTTAAGTAATCAGATAGAAACGGGCCATTCACCAACTATTCTGAAGACCCTTTCCTCTTAAAATCCACTTACACAGAATTCACAAAGGTTCTGACATTTACCAGTGTGTTCTTATTTAGGATTTGTTCTCAGATAAGAACAGAATCTACACACACTGAAGGACACTCTGATGCACATTAAGTATTGACATGATTGTGCTGAATAATTGGATATTGCGTGTTCTTAAACTGTGAGTTGTACAGCATTATAGAATTTGTATAACGAGCATTTTTATAATTTAGATTTTTATTAATGATTTTGAGTATCTTACAAAAAGCATTATGGCCTTTTAAAATAAACACTACACTAACACTTAAGTTCATATCCGTAGTATTAATGGGAGCTATGCCATTTAATAACTAGTGATTGTTCATGGTAGAAAATATCACTGGTTCGGGCTGGCAGGACAAAAAGTGACAAAGCAGTGTTCCAAGTAAGTATTACTTACTTACAGTACATTGCATGAGTCCACCTTCACCTTCTCTCTCTCTCTCTGTGGCTATCTCTAATCACACAAACACACTTCTTGGTGAGTGCCACAGTGCTTGTCTCTGTCCTCACTCCTGACAATTGGGCTTCTGAAATGCATAAGGTTTGTGGCTCAGATTGTTGATTAATGCACTTTTTTGTGTTATTTCATATCCACTTCTGATGCTACTAAATATGACAGAAGTTTTTTTTTTTTTTTTTTAAATCTTATTTAGGAGTCTGGTGCTCCACTCTCTTTAAGCTTTGGTTGGGCATTCTCTTACCTTTTTCTTCTTCAGTTTTTTGTGTGCAAATGGTCCTGCAGTCATCATGCCCTTTTATGGGGTCTTGTGAGGTGTTTACCTATGCTAACTAAGACTTCCGAGGACAGTGGGATTTATCATTATAAGAACACATCATTAATCTGACATAGACTTTTCGTAGGATCCTTCTAAAGAACCAATTTAATAAAAAAAAACTTAGGAAGATGTTTCTGAATGGGGTCCATTGTTTTTGATATTTTATTAATCTTTAGAAATTATGGCATCATAACAATTGAGTATAACCATCAACTATGCTGGACATATACAGTGTGAGTGATGAAATCAGAGCAAATAATTTTACAGTCAAATAGCTGTTTTTACTACATAGAACATTCTGTAAATTCATTTGAATAGGGGGGGAAAGAATCCTGAAAATGTCAAATATTTTGAAAAGTATGAAAGATAATATCATTAACAGTAATTCTGATTATGTCCTGAAGAGTTTAAAGCTTAAATTAAGTTTCTATGTTGAACAGTGTTGAAGTAGTTACGCGGCTAAAAACAAGGAGGAAAATGAATATTAAAGAGATGAAAAGAACATTGATGGGATTGCTGGGCAACAGTCCTGCACATAATGTTCCAAAACTACAGCAGAGTGCCCACCTGAGATGATGCAAACAAACCACTTAAGTTTTGCTTTTACATAAAACGATGCAGCTCTCTTCCCCCACTAAAACACACACTTAGTTTCAAGCTTAGTGCCCCCTTCACATACAATGACTAAAAAAAAGCACTTTACCAACAAGTGCTGCTTAGTCGTCTCCTGATGTAAATGCACAATTGCTGTCTTCCAGGTTCGTTCCAGGCCCCGTGGTGCAGCCTGGGCGAGTGCGGGGAACAATATTGCCTGGTGTGGGAGTCGCGTTTCCTCAGAGATCTGGGCTCAGCCATGGCCTCTCTGTTGGATGGGCTGGTCAGCATAGTGGCCCAGGAGGCGCTCAAGTACACCGTGCTCTCAGGTAGGAGGACGGTCATGCTGGAACCATTTAGTCTATTAAATTATCTTAATCTGGAAACAAGAGTGTTTGTGCTTGTTATAACTCCACATTTGGGGTGTAATATGGGATGTAAAAAGGTATTACTTTTATGTTATTGGGTTGATTGCTGGTAATGACTTGATTTCTGTTTAACAATCCTAAATCTAAACATTGACCTTTGATTGTACTGCATTGGTGTCTTTTACACTATCATACTGTCCAGGCATCGTGGCGGCTCTGACGTGGCCTGCGTCTTTGCTGGCAGCAGCCAGTGTCATTGACCACCCCTGGTGTGTTTGTCTGAACCGCTCAGCTGAGGTGGGGAAACACCTGGCACAGGTTTTGAGAAGCAGACAGCAGGTATCATACCACGTCTTAATCTCTGTTAAGGCACACTTTACCATAGTGCACCACAGTATTGTGTCAGCTGGCATTCTTAAAGGGATAGCTGTATATTCTGTGTACACATTATTAATTGCTTTACTTTAACTTCCACCATGATATTTCTACTTGTTGTTCCTTTGAATGTACTCCTAGAATATAAAACAAATCTTCAAATGAAATGCTGTATTTATTAACCTAAAATATGGCCTTATGCTCAGATAAAAAATAATTTTGAAAGCTACATCAGAATTGTGCATCTTATCTCTTTCTTTCTGTGTTTGAAGGGGAAGCGGCCCGTCAGCCTCATAGGTTTCAGTCTTGGGGCCAGAGTTATCTACTACTGTTTACAGGAGCTTGCCAATGACCAAGGTATGAGCAACTTTCAGCAGCACTGTCTATCTTCCATGTGAGACTTCCGTGGGATAAAGTCATGACTTTAAAAAGCCAAACTAATCCTCATCTTTTCTGCTAAGTCACTGAAGAGACAGAATAGAAATGTTGTGATGACGGCCCTAAATGATAAGCATTTAAATGTCACTTTTAGAAATAAAGGTGCTCATTAGAGCTATAAAGGGTTGAGGCCCGAACATACTTTCCGCATTGAATGTCGGCAGATAGTTGTGGTCACACAGACGCGCATGTGGTTCTATTCTAAGTACAGCTGATGGGCCGCATCACCCCCCAGCAGTTAAACAGAAGGGCTAGGAGGTAAGCTAACCGCCCTCCTACTGCTGACATTGGGTAAAAACGAAACTGAAAAGATGCTGCTGAGTCTTGAGTGAATGTCTGTCCGATATCCAACTTAAAGCTAACTTCACTGTGGTGAGGCAGCTGTGACTGGCCTGGATGGGACTTGAGTGTGAAACGAGATTGGAGCATGCACAGTTGATGCGCTGACTATGCGCACAGTCTGCACGGTCACAAAAAATGGGCTGCACGCACACATCCGAATAGGGTCAGTGCAGACATTGGCGTATGACAACATTTACGTCTCACGGACCAGGTATTAATTTTTTTTTATTATATAAATATAGATATTACAAGTACAAAATTTCATTACTTGTAATACTTCAATTCAATTTTCAAAACTTTGGTAGCTTACTAGAATAGTATAATCACTTGCTTTTTCAGTCCACTGGATACATTTTGCTACAAATGACAGAAGTGAGATTAACAGACTGAAAACTTTATCTTATTAAATAAAATGGATGTTGATGAAGTTTTCCTTTGGGGAAATAATTGGCAGTTGCAAAAAGGTACTATTTCACAATATATTGCATTATATTTTATCCCAAGACTCAGCATATTTCAACACATTTAAAATCTTAATAATAATATTGTATCATGACTCGCATCTTGATAATATCGTATCATGGGCCCTGTGGCGATTCCCACACCTAACATCCAAATTCAAAAATACCCTTTGAAACATGGGTAAACAATTGAATAATCAAGGGTGAGGATCTTTCAACACCTGTGCTTCTAACAATCCTTGAAGAACCCTTTCTTTGATAAGGGTTCCTCAGAAGCAAATGCTCAGCCCTCATCCTTTTTTCTTAGTGTGTGTGGTTATACTGTTTTTAATCGATTAGCAGTTAATGTAATTTGGTTACTCATCTTCCATTGTTTTTCTTTTACATTGTTCTGACAAGCTAGTTGAGTCTTGTGTCGTTGTGATTCTTCAGGTTGTGAAGGAGTAGTGGAGGATGTAGTCCTCTTGGGGGCCCCTGTGGATGGCTCTGAAAAGGCCTGGGAGAGAATGACCAGGGTGGTAGCTGGAAAAATCGTAAACGGCTACTGCAGGTAATCTAACAGAACTCTACCCATCAGTATGCGTGTAACATCTGCATTTTTAAAGCTTACAGTTGCTTTATTGTTTTGATAAACTAATATTTTAGACGTTTTATGTTTGAGGTCTAATGTTTGTGGACTCAGAAACGACTGTCCTGACAGCAGGATTTGTGAAGTATTTTATGAATAAATGACTTTCTGAACTCTCCACCTATCAGAGGGGACTGGCTCCTGGGGTTCTTGTACCGAAGTTCAGCCGCACAAATGTGTGTTGCTGGGCTACAGCCAATCAACATCCAGGATCGGCGTATTATCAATGTGGATCTTTCCTCCGTGGTGAGTCAGAGCTTCTTTTTAAATGAGACCTGCTAAAGTTTCTTCTATGAATAGTTTTCAAGTACATGAAGATAATTTAACATTTCAAGGTTTTCACCTTTCAAGAAAAACCACATGCAGCAGTCACTTCAAACGGACACTTTTTACCTTAAAATTGTCTCATTTGTTTGTTAGATCAGAGTCTGTGAAATAATAAAAGGTGTCTTCAACTAAGTTATGCAATATTAATAAATACTGAATTTTATTAGCACTTTAAAAGAGACAGCTGTATTGCTTAAATCAAATAAAAAGATAAAATAAGGCCCCTGCTGGTCTGTTTCAGTTTACAGCAATGCCTTTCTGTCACCCTGCAAATCAACATGATTCCACATCAAACTTTAACGTCTGGCTCAACAAAACTAGTTCATGCTTTACAGAACTAGGTGAAGCATCAGAGGTTGTACATTTCATTCAACCAAACATTTAAAAAAGAACGGTAAAAAGATACTTGACATGAGGCCTTGTTCAGGTAGACATGGGTCTTTTTGAAAATGGGGCTTTTCCTCCATCATTCTCAACAAAAAAAATCTGTCCAACAAGCACTGTCATAAAAAATGTTTGTCCAAATGAAAATGCAAAAACAAGATTGAAGTGTCAAGTGATTGGAGCTGTGATGTTGGAGATCTACAGCAGACAGCGTTAGAAATAAATGGACAGTATCTGCTCAGGTGCTCTTTGGGTGAGCTCATTTTAGCTTCCTTGGGTGCGTCTGGCCTGACAGAACTTTTGGGCCCACTAATTTGGATGGCAGCCGAAATATAGTAGAACTTTTGCGTATAGAAAGCATTGTTTATGGTCTGTTGTTACAGATTTTTTTCAGTAATTACGGAATTGTAATTCTCACCCATATCTTTAATTTTTGTACAAAAATATTCCAACCCAAGGCTGACTGTGGAAGCCTGGGTGAACTGAATTAATCGTCCCCCATGTTCTATGATAGTGGACCAGATATTGAGCCTTTCATCATGTGTTGTACCCCAATGATATGACCTGATTATGCTGTGAATCTTCACCCTGGACACAGTTTTACAAAAGATCTGTTTTTAGTGACCTAGAATGCAGTTTGCATGTGGATGAAAGACCAAAACGCATAGAATAAGCTATGGTACCTTTTTCAAATATACCCGCGTACACCTGGACAAGGCCTAAAGCACCATACACTATATACCTGGTCATGTGATGTGAGAAAGAGGAAAACTGATATAATACACTATAATTTACAAAGTAATATGTGTCATTTTTTCAGTCAGAGACAGTAAAACCATGTTTCTGCTTCCCAGGTGAAAGGTCACTTGGATTACATGCGTCAGATGGACACCATCTTGGTGGCAGTAGGAGTTCCTACCAAAGAAGTCCCAGGAGCCTCCTTTGCTCTTCCTCAGCCTGTAACGATCACAAAGGGGACGGCCCCTGACCAAACTCCCAATGAGCAACAAGAGACTGAGACACAAAGCCATGCGGAGGACGCTGAGACTGATATGGGAGAATGTGGAGAGGTGAAAGAGGTGGCAGAGACAGAGGAGATGGGTGACGGTTGGGATATCCCTGATATTTCAGACCTGCTGGACTCATTAAATGATACAGAGTCAGATAGGAACAATTCACCTCTTACATCGGGGGAGACTGCAACTAATGACGACACAGCGTCCGCTTGTAATGCCTCTTGTGACGATGTAGCGGATGCTGACCCTGATAATGAACACATATCGTGGAGCTGGGATGATACACACTGGGCTGTAGAGCACGCACACACAAACAAAGGCAGCCAAACTTGTAAAGAGCATGTCACGGGACCAGCTGCTTCCTTGTAAAATCTCGTCCTGTCACATTTTTTTAGCATCTGAGCTTTGTTGGAGAAAATAATCATTCCTCTCTCAGCACACTGACACACCAGACACCGCTCAAGAGTCAATGCACACATATGGCAGCCTCATGTGAAAAATCCCCTGAATTAACTGCTTTGTGTAACCATGAAATGTTGTTTTTAGACTAATACATTAATTTAATAACAGTAAGGGACACTGTAAATGAAGTAGATTTTTACAAACTGTAAATAGTGTCATAATTTATTTTCTAAAGTGACTGTGAGATCAAATACCTGTGAATATTACTTGCAGGTTGTAGAGGATGCCATATAACAGGTGATATCTCTCTTCCTCTCATCCGTTGGCCCGGTTGCTATGGATATTATCACAGTAATTTAATTTCCATAAGGCTGGGGGCAATGCAGTGAATGTGTTGTCTTCAAGGCCTTCTTTTTTTCCCCTCTATTCCACCCATGCCAATGTGAAGTGCTATTACCATAGAGTTTCAGGATGTAGTTATATTGTATACTGGCACTGATAATACTGGAAATAGTCCCTGACTTGTAAGTTTTATTAATGCACTTATATTGGTTTCCTCAACCATATTTGATAAGTGGAAAGAAACACACAATTCAAAATAGAACACGGATGGAGCTTACTGAATTTGTGTCCATAGATATTTTTCTGTGACATTAAAAAATAAACAAATACATTTTCTTTTTTTCCTTTTAGGCCTAAGTCTCTTTACCGACAGTAAGAAAACCAAGAATTGTTATCAGTCTCAGCACTTGTCTTGAACCACTTTCCTGCCATAAACCCTGACGTAACATATTATCATTCCTGTAATTTCTGTTCAATCCAGGGTGTCGACCTGATTGGGCAGAAGCAGAGGCAACTCGATGCCAGCATGCTCGACATCTAGCAGGTTGACAGCGTCCGTAGCAGTGGCAGGGGGGTGCATGGGGTCAGAGGCCAGGGGAGATGGGGGGCTGCTGGCGATGTTGGGCTCTCCTGAGTTGCGAAGAGAGAGGGAGAGCGCTGGTGAGGGTCTTCTGGGTGACTGCGAGGAACAGCAGGGCAAGAGCTTTCCCAGAGCTCGCTTGAAGTCTCTCATGAACAGTGGGTAGATGATGGGGTTCATTGTGCTGTTGCAGTAGCCCAGCCAGGTGATGGCGTCAAAGAGCGCGAGGGGGACACACTCACACACTGCCTGAATGAAGACGGTGGAAAGTATTGCAGGCATTAAAGCATCACAATAATTTATGGTAAAATGTAAAATTAATTACAGAAAAAAAGGAAATAAATCAGGAAAAATAAATACAGAGAACAGACAAAAGCACTAAATACATAGTCTCATAACATTAAAGGAGCAATGTGTAAGATGTAGAGTGGGATTTAGTGGCATCTAGTGGTGAGGATTGTGGATTGCAACCAGCTGAAATTTCTCCCAATTAGAATTCCTTAAGTATTCATTTTTCAGGGGTTTTTACCAGGAGCCGAAATATCTGCAGATGTTTCTTCCTTTCCAAAACAAGTAAACTAGGTGATTTAAACTAGTAAAAATACTGAAGAAAGCAGTTGCACAGTACAAATCACTGTTTCTACCACACCGTTTGGCACGTCACAGATGGGCCATTAGCCCAGAGCCTGCTATCTGTCCTTCCTTTTTTTTTCTCTGATAACTGTATGTGTGCTCACCCTTTTTCTGATCCAGACGTTCAGGAGGTTTTTACTGTGAGCGGAATCTTTTTCACTCAAAAAAAAAAAAAAAAAAAAAACCAGACTCAGTGATTTAAACTGCTAAAGACACTGAGTAAAGCTGTTTCACGTCACAAAATCAGTGTTCTCAGACGCTGCTCATTGCAGAGAGGCTTTTAAATATGGTGGCTGACACGAAAACATTAATGGCTGTATCAATAGCCAGTGTTTTTTTGTCAGTTCTGTAGAAATACAGAGCAACTGTAGAAACATGGCGGTGGTGCAACATGGTGATCTCTGTGGACAAGGACCCACTGCTATTGTAGACGGCTCATTCTGAGGTAACGAAAACATGACGACTCTTATTTTTAGGTGATTATACACAACAACATACGTATTATATTAGATTTCATTTCTGCCAATATATCCCTAAATTCTACACAATGGCCCTTTAAAATCCCCCTCAAGAGTGTTTGACCCATAGCAGCACTATGAAGCGATGTTTTTGCGAGAGAAGATCAGATGTAAATATGCAAAATTTAAAATATTCAAAAACACTGGCTTTGCAAATGTTTTATAAGGAAGGAAATGCATTCAACGCATTTGTCCAACCTCAAGGACACACAATGTACATATAAAAACTTTACAGGCCACCTCTAATTATAATATAGAGAGAGATTTAAATAGATAAAGAAATAAGTACAGACAGATCTATTTATCTATTTGGTTATTGTCCACTGATGTATTTATTTAACTTTTTTGTTTTTGCAAAATGTATATTTATTAATTCTAAATTTATGGTGCACGTTTATTTATTTATTAACTTCCATCAAATAATAAAGCTTAATTTACTGTAAATTATTGCCCACTCATTGATCTATGCCTTTTGACAGCATATATATGTATTTATTTTTGGCTTAGTGTGCACATTTATTTCTAATTTATTGCCCATGTAATTATTTATTTATTTATTAAATCTTTTTACATTCTGTGTTCCTAGGAACTAATAAAAAAACAAGTTATTTATGGTACTGCTCTAAAATAAATAAACACAAAATACATATATATACACATATATAGTATTTATGTATTGCCCATTAATTCAGCACGCATTTATTTACTTTTCCTGTACCTTCTGGGCCTCTATGAATTTGGAATAGCTGAATCTTAAAATTTAAATAATAAAAAAAGACATCATTTCTTTTTTCAGATTTTCTTTCTCACTTCTCAGATAGGCTGTCCATCATTCTTTGTTTCTATCAACATGGGCATCTAATTTTCTCTGAGTAGAACTTAAATACATTTGCGTCTGCCTGTCAAAAACACAGATCTTGAGCAGAACCACTAGGTTTAAAGGAGGACAGTGAAGGAGGAGACAGCTGTTAGAGGAGCGCTTCCAATACTATCAAGATGAGACAGGGAGGCGGTGGGAATAGGACAGAAAGGAGGGGTGAGTTTCACACACCACATTGGGTGTGAAAAGGAAGGAGCGCGCAGACACAGTCAAGTCTCTGTGCTCTATGTTATGCAGGGGAGAAGCGAGAGGGCACAGATGGGAAATCAAAATGACTGGATCATTGAAAGCTTGAGAAACAGGACAAGTGTCATTACCAATTTAGATTAAGCTGTTTTTTGACATTCATTTACTCTCGCCGAGGTTTTTCATGGCCTACAATGTTTGCTCAGTAAGCACCAAGTGTGTGATTAGTCTAATCAAATCAAAATCAACAACCTAAAAAGAATGGCAATTATAAACGTTACTGTGGTGTGTTGTTTTCTGGGTTTTGGAATGAGTCAGCCGCACGAAGCTGAAATGCCAATCTATTTCCTCGTTGGATAGCTTGGCAAGGCTGTGACGCCAAGGCTGGCCAATACAAAAATAGACCGGTATCCAAGTGTTTTTTTTTTCTTTCTTCTTTCTTTCTTTTGCATTAATTTCACACTGTTTTGGTGCCCACCACACATAAATTTGTGAGAGAACTGACAAAACACTGAATCACCCAGATATATGGAATAAGAGAGCTAGTCCAAAAAAAGACAAATAACCCTCAAACTTCTTAAATGGTGAGGTTAATTGTCACAAATCAGAGAACACTCAGCTGTCAGTGTAGGTATAGGCAGCCTGAATAGACTGAAACTATTCGCTCCTCCAGCTCATCCGATTATGTATCTGACATCATCAAACTGATGGACGCTAATATCTAATGCATGTTTTTCATTTTGATTGACTGCATTTTTGTGTCATATCTGTGTTAGAGGTAGTGTCTGGTCCCTCTACTGACCTGAGCCATGTTGGTGATGAAAAAGGGGAGCCAAGCGCTGAAGAAGAGTCCCAGGAGGACTCCCAGTGTCAGACTGGCCTTCAGTGCCCTCCGACCCTGCCTGTGAGCCAGACCACGCTCACTGTTCACTGATGGCTGTGGACAGTAGAGAACAATAGAAAGAGTCAGTCCTAGAACTATATAGAAATACACAAAAATAAATTTCCCTTGCCTACATTAGTATATTGGAAAAGCTTTTCTAGGTACCTCTTCATGGCCACTTTGACAAATGAACTGCATTATGGTAATTCTTTTTTGCCTCTTTAGTTATTGGTTTGCTTGAAACTGTCCAGTTTTAATCAAGTTAATGCACTAAATTAAAGGAATTATCTGTCATTTTGAAAATTGCGCTTATTTGTTTTCTTGCTGAGAGTTGGATGTGAACATCAATATCACCCATATATCTGCATCATAAATACAAAGCAAGAGAAAGCATCCACTTAGCTTAGCACAAAGACTGGGAGAACAGGAAGTAACAACTAGCCTAGCTCGGTCACGATCCACCTATAGAACCTCTAAAGCTTACTGATTAACACTTTATATATTATTTGTTTAAAAGTAAAGTATACAAAGTTTGATTTTACAAGGATTCATGTGCTAACACAATTTCTTTGGTGCCAGAGCCACACTACCTTTTCTCACCTGCCTCAAGTCCTTCTGCTAAGCTAAGCTAATCCTCTGCAGGAACAAGTCCTGCCCATCCAGAAATAAGTCGGCATGTTTGCATTTCCGGTTCCCTCACTCGAAGTCCATGAGGTTTTTTCATTTCTTTCTTTCTTTTTTTGGTTAGATGTCTGAAATAAGGTCAGTGGTTAACACATTTTAGGACATAAGATATGTCAGTAAATACCCCGCTCCTGAACTGTGAAGCTTTTTATTTGCATAAAAAAGGCGGATGCTAATAAGTGGCTGAATGAGACTATCAAATGTCATCATGCCAAACATGATTTGACAGCCTCGTTGTGGTGGTGATGTTAAAGTCATGTGACTGTGGTGTAGATTGTTTATAGCCTAACGTTTGCTTTTTACCTCTGGCGATTTCATTTACACTTCAAAAATAATATAAGTGGTTTTCGTTTGTGAAGATTATCATGTATTATAAATTCTTGTTTGCCACAGATCTCATTTTCTGCAATAATCCAGAATGTTTACTTTCAAGTTGGCTTCCAAAAAACACCACACAAACGTTAAGAGTGGTATTAGTCTTTTCAGCTCTCAACAAGAAAGCACATTTCTCAATATTCCCAAAACAATTCCTTTAAAATTCTGATGAAACACAAATATTTGATGTTTTAATTTATTTATTTTTTTTACATTCATTAAAGAATATTTATATCAAAAATATCTTAAAAACATTTGACAAATGTCCCAGTTATTACATACTTATGATGTGCAACCACTGTGGAAATTGTAATTCTCAAAAAAGATCAAATATGTTAATCTTGGAGGAGCTGTGTATAAAACGATGCACAAGACATCTAGAATATTTCCATTTGCTGGAATGGTGCATCTATAAAAGCTTTGTATATTACACATAGTGTCAAGGTCGCTTGGCTTTTATGTGGAGATGGGACAAGTTTATACAGAATATGTATGGTGAAGGATTCAATGAGATGATTTTATAGCCACTTAATGGGAAAAATCAGAAAACTGAATGTCAAGAGGTTACGATTCACCTGACAATTTCAACTGACTGTTCTGGTGTGTGTGCATGTGTTTGTGCGTGTGGTTTTACTGCAGGCAAATGTGACAGACTATGTGTCTGTGATCTGATACAGACAGAGGCAACGCATCTGATACACTATCTGTATTTTTCTCTCCAAGATTTACACCTCTTCCCTTTCACCAAATCTCCACTTTTCTTCCATAAATGAAGAGCAAAACATTTTCAACTCTATATCATACACTAATCTCAGCATAACAGTAGACTGCACCTCTTCTGATTCTTTTTCACAGCCTGATAATGATGAATTAGGTTTAGGTATATGCCATGTCAACAGACAAATTTATTACCGAATAGCCTGTTTGGATAGGCTGTAAACTTCCACTTTGTTCAACACGAAGTAGTTTGCACAAAACACAAAAACAGTTTGGTCCAAGTCAGTCATACTTTTAGGTATAACTCCAAACTAGGTCAGCTCCAAGGTACTTTTACAATTAAGCACATCGGTTAGGCTTTCAAGCAGCGTTCTTGAATTTAATTATCAACCATAAAATTAACATCTTCAGGTTTATAATTGCTGCACTTAGATGATATTGAACTTAGGAGTGGATTTCAACAGTATAATTGGCAGTTTAGGGGAATGGCATGAGACATAAATATGAAAAGTATTATGTAAAACTTGTCAAGGAAAAGTGATGTTGGAAAACTTACAATAGATGGACAACTGTAATTTGGTTATTATCTTTGTGCCACCTGCTCCACTCACAGAATCAACCTTTTCAACTCCTACTCTCAATAACGTCTGCTCTACTGAAAGGCCATTCTACTATTTTAGCATCATTGCAGATTTTTCATCAGGCATTTAAGTTTTGCGTAGAAATTGTTAAGAGCCACATGTGAGCACCTAAAAGAATGTATGCCCTTGCCTACCGGTACATTTTGTGACACAGGAGGTTCCTGGTGACTGCAGTCATCTCCATCCTGCTGAGCTTGCCCTGCTGCAACCCCAGGTGAAGGAGGCCTAGAAGGTTCCCCTAGAGAGGGATGTGGGTGTGGTGGGTGGCTCAGCGCTGCGACCCTTTTGGCCTGCCTCCGCGCTGCCAGGAGGATCCGACAATAAGTGAAGCAAATGGCGCTGGAGGGCAAAAAGAAGGTGAGTACAGATGCTACCAGTGCAAAGGGCAGTGTGACCCGCAGGCGGCACTGGGAGGAGAGGCCCGACGGTGACAGCTGAAAGTAGGCTGCTGGGTCCACTGTGTCAGAGTAAGAGCTGATGTTGCTACTGCTGACACCAGGAACCGATGAGTTTCCACTCCAACGACCTAAGCTGTGCCATTTCATCTCAATGGGCAGGAAGGAGGCCAATGCCGCCAACCCCCAAGCAGCTCCTACCAGGAGCAACGCCCGAGGTGGGGTCATCCTCTGCTTGTAGCGCAGCGGTGAGATGATGAAGAGGTAGCGGTCCAGGCTGATCACACACAGGTTGAGGATGGACGCGCTGCAGCACATGACGTCAAAGCAGAGCCAAATGGGGCAAAAGGCAGGCCACAGCACCCAGGCCCCACACAGAACATTGAGCATGGCTGGGGGCATGACCACCAGGGCCACCATTAGGTCAGACAGGAACAGAGACACCAGGAAGCAATTTGAGGTACAACGCAAAGAGCGATGGGCAAACACCACAGCGATAAGCAACATGTTGCCACAGACCGTCATGAGGATGATGACAGTCAGCATGAAGGCCAACAACCACGGGCCGCTGCCAGTGATGTTCCAAGCGCTGCTGGTGGGAGAGCTGCTGTTGTAGCTTCTTACGGAGCCAGACATGTGAGAGTCAGCCATGGTTTTGGCTTGGCAACAATCAATGAACCAGTTTCTGAAGGCTCCTCTTCAAGCACCACCAGATGTTTCACACCTTAACCAGTTCTCCTTTGCAGCCAAAGCTCTCACTTTTGAGACATTGTTGAATAAAAAGAAGCTGATGAGGTCTTGTGTTGAGAAGCCATCCAACCCCGTCCCTGTCAAGGTTAATCGGACTGCTCTCCATGGGTAAATATCTCCATCTCCTTTTGGCAGGAATACATCCAGGTGCCCTGGGCTTACTTCCACTGCCACCAGTACAATGAGCAAAATTACTAACACAGTTTCACTCATCTCTCCATCCTGACCAGCATGTCCCTGCCACATCCACAGCTAAGAGCAAGAATGAGCCATTCGACTGCTGACAGAGGATTTCGAAGCAGCATGTCACAATGATGACAGTCAGTGGAGGAGGGCACACGGAGAGATAAGCTCGACCAGGCATGCAAGAGCTGTGCCGTTGACAGGAACTACTGAAGATGAAGAGAACAAGGACCAATTCTCTGAATTGTACCTCACCTCACAGAAGTGGAATTGTACGGCTTCCGCAAGTCCTTTGCTGAGCTGGAGCTCTGCTCCCTTTCACAAGTCCTTTTCTTCTGGGAAACGGCACACAGAAAACGACACAAAATTGTGAAGCAGTCATTTGTAAGCAATGCTCTGTTCATAAGTGCTCTGCAGGTACCATGGTCCTTGTAACGCTGCCTTTATATCCCTCGCTCCTGTTAATCCCTGTGTCGGCCACTCCAGCGCGCCTCCCAGCCAGAGCGCACAGCTTCTGAGAGGGAGCGTGTCAAAGCATTGAGCTGTTAATGCATAACCATGCACAATCACAGCCAAGAAATGCTAATTCTTCAACATAGGAATTAGTGTGGGTGATCTTTTTCCATGTTTGGTTGTGGTGTTTTTAACTACTGAGATACAACTATTATGGCATTTTTAAGCCATTATAAATATTATATGTGACTGTTTTTTCTTTAAAGGTGGAATTTCTCTGATTGTATATTCTACTTGCTTTTTGTTTTCACTGTATGCATACAATTTATAGACATAGTGTCAGATCTAATAAAGTAGCAGTAGTAGCACGGTCCCTGTAAAAAGAAGTCACCCTCTCTGACATTCTCATTTTTTACACACATCACAGCAGATGCAAGTAAGCTTTTTTATTCTGCAGTCCATGCCATGGAAAAATTGTATCCTTTTCTATTCAGTAACCTTGTCTCAGATTTGATTCATCCTCTTTTGACCAAATGATGTCTTTGTTGACAACTGCTATCCCGTGATAGCCATATAATGCTCAGTGGTGTAGTGGAGGAAACACACAGGTATACAGGATGTACCCACCTTTTTCCTAACCTTTTTACATTATATCCAGCAATCAGTCAAAAAGCCACTGGAATATATACACATATATATATCAGGTATATCAACTTCCTCCTCAGTTACCTACACATCTACCTTGTAGTAAACCCACCTGATCAGCTACCACTAGGGGGTGGGGAAGAGTGAAGGCATGGCATTCCTGGTACAATTGTTGGACCTCCTAACATTACTATCTTTAAGAGGTTGTGGTGCGCTCATTTTAGGGCTAGCTTAAAGGTAGTGGTATCTTGTGAAACTAGATAACCTAAGGCATCAGTTGCTACCAACCATTTCAACATAACTTGTCCGGAAGAGGGTTAAAACACGCACCAAAGTTAGGCTCAATTTTGGTGAGGGAACAAGTGGTGTGGCCATTTTAAGAGAGGTCCTTTAAACTCTCACCTTAAGATATTTAAATAAAATTGGGTTCTGTTGGTACACACTAGCTAGGCTTGTTCTTAATGAATGTTTTGTTCTTTACAATCAATGTACTCCTTCAAATTAATGCTGTATATTTGTCCCTTTAAGGAAAAGTACAACCAGCCCGTTTGAAGAACAAGGAATCGCCTAACTTGTACGGATACATAACACATTAAAACAGGATTACTGAAGTACTCAAAATGCCAGTTGTACCAGTATCAATCTAGGTACATCAGATAACATCCAACATAAACTGTAAAATGAGAAACCAAAGTATATCAGTATGTAATTCCTTAACTCTCCATACTGACACAGTTTTCAACTAGCCCATATACTTCAACAGCATAATCTAATTCCTAAAATTTAATTATGACTTATTGTTTAATTAAGGTGCATCAGACTACAGGGCATGGATACTTATGCAATCTATTCTTATACATTTTGTAATTGTCCTTCATTTACATAAATTTGTGAAGCTTTGTCATACATTTTCCATTTGTTTCTTTTCTGTTGTCAGTGTCAAATAGTCTGAATGTATGAATGTATTCATATTCCATTCTAATGACTCAGAAAACAAAGTCACTTCACCTTGTTCCTACATGATTCTCCAGAGGATAATTATTCACAACAGGGGCACTAGCATTCAAAATAACATAAAACGAAGCATTCGCAGGGTAAAATTGTCGGCACTCAAGCATTTCAATAGCCTTGTCAAATACTAAACATAATATGCAAAGCTCTCTATCTTCATGCCCCCTCAGAACTGACTAATCTCCTCCATCACTACACCCCTGTCATCAGCCACATCAGATCAGCTGCTGCCAACCTTCTGACCCCCCTCTCACCCACACTGAGCCCACCGCCTTCTGGGACAGCGTTTGCATTGCTCTCCCCACCTTCCTCCACGACACCATTTCAGAAAATTACTCCCACTCGCATTCAGAAATAAACTGAAAATGCACCTTTTCAAGGCTGCATTAACACTTGACTCCTATCACTCCCTCAAGTACCAATACTGCTTGAAGCGTTTGAATCTAGCTGCTGTAATTCATTTGATTACTCTTTTTTTTTTGTATCACTTATGTCCAGCTGCGTTTAGATGGTTTTCATCCATTAGAAAGAATTTGAGGAAGAATGACTCAATGGGGAATCATTTTTGTTGTCATGATTATTTTATTAAATACACACAGACTGTCCTAATCAGGCACATACAAATCATACAGAGTCATACTAGGGTGGATCGTTCAACAGGGAGACAAGGATCTAACTGTAGAACAGTGCAAATGGTGACTCTCCCACAGACAAAATAAAAAGAACAATTAAAAAAAAAAAAAAAAAGACAGTCCCTCGATGACTTGCAGCTATTGCTCCTGTCAAAGAAAATAGAAATCAGTTACATAAATCTTGATTTACATACGCAATGACACACAGTTGTTATTCTGAGTTAGAGAGAAGGAATTATTGCTGTATCTTACTGGGTCCATGTGTGTTTTATTGCACAAACAAACCTTTTCACTTCTGTGCTGCAAATAATGTGACCTCAGGTCGTTCTGACAGTTGGCATATGCCATGCCAAGTCCCGTTCCTGAGCCGAATGAAATCGGCCAAGTGTGCCCTGCAAATGAAACAGGTACTTCATCTCTCGTCAAGCACGTCAGTGTTATTAAAAACATACCGGAGATGGCGTGTGAAAATCATTTTCACACTCTTGTTGTGACACCTTGTCTGTCTTTTTTCCCCTCCTGTACTTAATTTTCATATTCACATGCTCCTTTCTGTGCTTTTGAGGGTGGGAGTTGTTGCTGCTCTCCTCATAATAAGAGCATTAAATATTGAATAATAACTTGTTCAGTTAGATAAGACTGTTATTTGACAAAAAACACTCCAAAGACTGCGTAAAATAAAGTGTTTTGCTGCTGGCTGTATAGCAGACAACTGCTTGTACATGCTGCAGTAGCTAGAGAGCATCACTCCTGGCTCTTGTCTTCCTGTCAAGGACCTCTAGGCTACCGTAAATAAAAGGTTCAGGATGCAGTGCAGAAACAAGCCATTGCAACTACTTACGTTTAAAGAACAGAACAGAGAACACGATTCCTAGCCCCAATCCTGTGCCTGAAAAAGAGCAGGGAAACACAGCTACATTAAGACATGGTTGACAATAAAAATTTACTGGCCTGTTTCATTTACAGAATTTGCTTAATCTTTATTTATTTATTAGGAGCTATGAGCAGTCTCATGCTGTCTCTCATTTAAGTTCATTAACATTATGTATTGTAGGGGGTATGTTGCCATGGCACACCATGCTTTGTTGCTTTGCAATGCACTGCTTTCTGATGCACATGGCAATAAACTTGAAACTTTAAATTTGTATCTGTGCTCTAATACAACAGGTAGGATGGAGGGGGAGGTGACGTTAAAGTGTGGTCCATATATGTTTTTCTGAAAGTGGTTTAATAGTGTAATGTCACTTCCTGTCACTGTTTGAAAGAACACCTGTGGTCTTTGCACACAGCCTCCTTAAAACAAAGTGAGCCAGGCAGGTACCTCACTGCCGTAGCTGATGCTGCCTGTGTCACCACTGCATCCCACCAAACTCCATTCAAACATGTGACAAATCTATGGTGCTGTGCTTATTAGAAGTACGTACATGACTGGAGGCTGTATAGCAAGATTAAAATATCTATGGGCTATAATACCTGTGATTCAGGAAAAATACTTTGCTTTAATGAAGAAACGCAACTATACACAGCTCCCTATGTGACGTTAACGTCAGATAAGTCCGTCCTGTTAAATTGTGAAGTTGTAAGCCGAGAAAATAGAAAAGTTTACATGGTAATAAAATAAATGCTTTGTATGTATGCCGAATTCAGGAGTGGGCAATACTGTTTCGTAAAATGTCTTGCTTGTTGTCTTAGGAAAGGTGCACGTTTCGATAAAGCGAGATAGCATCAAATTGTCGTTTTATGAATGGCGCTTCCACTTAGGCTCTTTCCAACAGTAAAGTCTATGGGACCGCAAATATTAAGGAGTACCGATAGTTATAGTCTATGATGAAAGTCTACAATTCACCCTACCTTAACCCGTTAAAATAAAGAAGTAACAGACATCTAACTGGTCATTCACTTGTCCTTTACAAGCCCTTTAGGCTAGCTAGTTAGCCTCTCGCCCAGTCAATGACAGCAGTGGACTACTGTAAAACCTGCAGCTTATTTTGTCCTGTTTCGGGGACATTACAATGTCATTACACGCGGAAGACTTTGGGATATTTACCGAATTTAATGGCACTGTCTGCCAGGCACCGGTCCCACTTTTTCCCCAGCTCCTTTTCAGACATGCTGAACATTAGCTTCTCCCAGAAGTGTCAAATGCAGCTCTGGTGCTGCTTTCACGTGCTGTCGGAAATGTAGTATCATACAATTTGAACACAGGGAGGACAGGACAAGGTGAAGCAGATTTTATGCCTCCAGAGCTACAAAAGTCTTACTTCGTCGGCTCGGTGTCGTTGATACAATATATGTGGGGAGGAAAAAAAAAAATCATAAACAGGTGGGCGCTCGTTTAGCCTTTTTTACATGAACGCAGCATTACGCCACTCTTGCAAACCTCGCGATGGATTAAAACCAACGCAGCTTAATGTCGCCATCCTGCGGTAAAGAATAAAACAATATTTCCGCTTCATTCATGCCACACAATATAATCAGTGTGTGTAGGTGTGTGTTACAGGTTTTATGTATTTAGGCTAGTGATGATAATAGAGCTTTCAAAGAGGCTAACCAGTTTGGAAAATAGTTAAGTATAGCTCTGTCTGAGCTTTTAATGGCAGTGGAGCAGACACTGCGATGTGACGTCATGTGTGCTACAAAATACATCTATTAACATGTGGCAGGTTCCTATTATCTGTGGCTTTATTGTCCATTTACAATGTGGATATAGTCTTTTTATGTTATTTAATGCCCCTTAAACCTTGAAAAGTGACAGCAGTGTAGACGTGAGTGAATAAGTCACATTTTCAGTAACTGTAATAGCACTAATAACTGACACGAAAAATCTCTCAGTATACTGTAGGCTATTGCCCTGATATAAAATTGGAGATTACTGAGCTACAAAAATTGATTTAGTGAAATTCTGACTTGAATGATCCTCCTTACAAGTGCAATAGAAAGAAAAGAATATCGAGAAATACTAGCTGCTGAGTTCTTTAAAAGTAATTTTCCAGTTTTGATCAGTGAGATTATTTTGTTATATAAGTGAACTGAAACTTTGTGATGAAGCCATGAAGGTATGACAACATATTCTACAATGTAAAACTTTATGTAACAAATTACATATATTTGTCCAACATCTCAGTCCATAATCTCCAATAGGTGTTCAGCTGATGCCCTGATGAAGGCCAGTGAGCATGGCCGAAACATGTTGGTGATTTTAATGTTCATCATGAACTAGCCATTTAATAAAGGCTTTTTAACTTTTACACCAGAGAAGAGTTGCCTTGGTTTTTGTTTTTTTCAAGCTGTGCTACATTTCCTGACCAAAGAGCACCTTCCTGGATACCATGATACTGCAACCCACATGAGCGCTTCATCTGCTGTTGTCTTCAGGTGTTCAGCTGAGTTGAGATCTGGTGACCAATCATTTTTATACATAACACAGAGCATGATTGGATGTTAACTGCTTAATTGTACCATGCAATGCACCTATGTTTTCTTCATTCATGTATTTAGATCATCCTTTAATTTGTCACCCCTCTGTATGTTGTGGCAAAGGAAAAAAACAGAGGTAGTTTTTTTTATTGCAAATTTATTTTAAAGTTTCTGAATGAAATTTTGTTTGACACAAATCAGTACACTGTCATGAAGTCATTACAGCATGTTCACCTTATTAACACTGATTTCCTGAGATGACAATATACAATTTCTGACACATAACAGTGTGCAAACATCTGATTACACAAAAACTTGGCATGTTCTGAAATTGTTACCATTAAATAAAGACGTGCCATCAGCTGGGACACCTCTGCATCCAAATCTGAAAACTACAAAACTGGTGTTTAACACACAGAATCAAAGTACTAAACATGGAAATCATGTTATATATGAATTCTACAAACAGACCGACAAACGTATCAAATTCATTAAATGACAGACAATCACATACAAATGATCCACTGTCACTCCTCAGCAGGCAAACTCTGTGAAACAGCCAAAATTCATCTGGTTGGCAGAGTGATTATCAAGCACAGCCTCTTAAAATGGTGCAGACTACAAGTTGGCTTCTTAATGGACTTCAAGTGAACTCATAGTAGGGGTGATTATGAGTATTTTACACATTGTGAGTGTGTGTGTGTGTGTGTGTGTGTGTGTGTGTGTGTGTGAACAGCAAAGGGGCACCAAAGAGGTAGAAACTGTGTCCTTGAAGAGTAAATCTATCTTTGGCCAAAAACAAAATAAATCCCCTTTGCTTTTACTGCCTTACACGTGTCTTTACTCCCACTGAATTCTTGCTCATGTGCTAGTGATTACCAAGACACCTCATCAAAAGTCACAGGTGATGCAAAATTCACTCCAACATGACTGCAGTTATAATACACATACTGTAAATGTGAAAACAAGTGCTACCATCCAGATGTACCTGCAGGTAAACGCATCTGATAGCCTTTGCTACAAAGATGTTGTGGTTTGATTGCATTCCATCTTATGTAAAAAAAAAAATATATATATATAATAATGTGATGAAAAGTAGAGAGATCATCAACCCTGTGTCTCGGTCCTGAAGGACCACAGTTCACACTGAAGCTGTTCTGGTCACTCGTAGGACTCTGGCTGAGGGGACTGTTGTTGTGCTGCTGCTGCTGCTGCTGCGGGCTGGCTGGTCTCCTCTTTCGCTGTCTTTACAGAACTCTTGCTAATGGCTAAGAGGTCTCGCAGCTCCTTGTTCTCAATCTGTACAAGACAGGATAACCATACATTCAAGGGAAAATGTCCAGATTTTAAGAGTCAAATGGTCAGTCATTCCACAATATATATCATTACATATTTTCTCACTCATATCTAGAGGTATTTTGGAAGGCAGATGCTGAAACTTTTGGTTTAGTAAGTCTAGGTTGAGATATCTCTCTCTGGGATTTCTGCCGCCACTCCAACACAACTGAGGTGAATAGAGTTATATTGGTGGAGCTTACAGCCTTGAAAACTTTACAATGTCCTACATTTGCATCCATTTTGAGAAATAATGTCTCTGATACTGTGAATAATCTACATACTGTGAACCATTATCACTGGAACTACTTTTTATTGTAAATGTCATTTTTCAATACTATGAGTGCCACAAACATAATTCCATTCAACTGAATATACAAGACGGCAGTAAACATCTCAGAGATGGATGTCATAAAACCAAAATCATCTACAGACTACACATCACTAGAAATGAAACTGCAATTACCGCCTCATAGTTGTAAACCTCTGCGAACCAGCCAAGCTACAATTTACATCCATGTCTGTCCAGACTCATATGTAGCCATGACAGTAGACAAAGCTTCAAATATGGATGTTGCTGCAAAGAAGCTATATATTCTAAAACATGGATGCTTCACACACATCTTCAACTCAGCAGCATGGAAGATCTATACAATCAGCACAGTGTCAAGATGGACAGGACATCCAAGATTGGTGTCCCCAATTCAGTATCTGACCAAATGTCTCCACTTCTATTCCTGAATTGTGGCGTTGAATAATGGCTAGAAAGAATTATGATGTTACAATGAAGGTGATCTTTGACCTTTTGGATATAAAATGGCATCACTTCATCATTTAATCCTATTAGACATTTGTGTAAAATTTTGCCATAATTAGGGAATGAATTCTGTTATGGCCAAAACCATGTTTTGTGAGGTCACAGTGACCTTGACCTTTGACCGCCAAATTCTAATCAGTTCATTCTTGAATCCAAGTGGACCTGTGTACCAAATTTAACGCAAGTCCTTCGTGGAGTTCCTGGGATATCTCATTCACCAAAATGACACAGACAACCCAATAACATAATGCTTCCAGTCATGGCTGTCACCAGAACCGAGGCATGAAAACATCTACAGTCATTCCTGATTCTACTGAAGCACTGTGCTCACCTCTAGCTGAGCAAGCCTCTCTCGAACAGAGCAGTAGTGCTGATCATCCACCTGCACTGCTCTTCTCATCACCTGGCCCATCTCGCATATCCGCTCCACCTGGCTCTGCACTTCCTGGAGAACAGTTTGAAAACAAAACGTTTCCCAAAGTCAGTGCATTTTAAACTGCACGACCATTAATTTGGAACCCTAAGCTACAAATGACAGAGAATTGTAAAATGTGAAGACAGTCAGTGTACTTTTGCGTGGTTCTCGTGGAGACTGAGCACAGGCTTGGTGTCCAGCTCCTTCTTTGCCATCATCAGCTGGAGCATCTGCTTGCGATATCGACCCATGATCAACTCTAGCGCGTACTGGTGTTCTTCAAGAGATAACCATAGTTCTGCAGAGACAGTAATAAAGAGGGTTAGCCAAGATATAAAGCACCAGCCGTACAATCAACCAAACAGAGTGGTGTCTTTTAACCTTTATTCTCCTGCTGTAGCTCCTTGATTTGAGTGTTTTCCTGAGTCAGAAGGACATGAGGCTTGTATTTTGTCAGCTCCTGAATCTCTGAAGTGTCTTCTGTGTGCTGAGAAGAGAGAGCCGCATAGAGCAGTGAAGATAAATGATAATGATTACAAAGATATGTTGCTTTGTTTTAATATTAAATCAACCATGACATAATGAAATGTATAAACTGTAAAATCACAGTGTCAGCATATTACACACTGAAAAACACCTTAATTCAAAAGTGGTATAGTGATGCTACAATAGAGTATCATTGAAGCTACTGATTCAATGATACTCTGTTGTAGCAAAACTACCACAAAAATATGAATTGTTTCCATGACATTCACAACATCTAATTGTTGTAAGTCTCCTTTTCACCAAGGTCAGATCGAACTGGTTAGCCAGCAATTTTTTCTTTGCATTTTTTAAAAGCAAATAAACACCTAAACAAGCAAAATACAACTAGAAGTGTAAGAAAATTACAAATAAAAACATTGTATCAATATTTGAATATATATGTCATACAAGATATAAAATTAAATCTGTATCAATCAATGTCATGCCAGCCAAACTCCATTCAACAACAAAGGAATGTAACGTTGTGGGTTATCTCAAAGAAACACATGCACAAAACATTGGAGCAAACGACTGTTGATTGATTTAAGGATTTTTAAGAAATTGGGCACAGAGGTTACCAAACACACGGCACCTCATTCCATCAGAATTTGCTTTTGGCATTAGTCCACTTTTCCCTTTATGTTCACAAGGGAAAATTGTGCGCACCATTTGTGTGTGTGTGTGTGTGTGTGTGTGTGTGTGTGTGTGCGCCATTGGGCAGTACAGCAGACGTGAATAAAATCTTAAAGAAACCGTGTTGGGGTGGTTCTGGTCCTTACCTTGTCTGGAGGAGCATTTCCCACCTCTCTCATGCTCTGCACTCTCTGGCTGAGGGCCCCGGACTGCTCTATCAGTCCCTCGGCAGCCGTGTCGTGCTCTTTCAGCCTCTCGAGAAGGGTCCGAGCATCGCCCAACACTTTTTCCAAAGTGCAGGCCATACTGGAAACTGACAACTCCTGTACAAACGAGCTAACGACACTTCACACTGCAGGCTCGATTCAAATTCCTCGCAGTCTTAGCTTACGTTGGATTTTAGCCTCAGTTAGCCGAGGCAGCTGCAATGATTTTGTAGCAACGTGTACAAACTATTGCGGGCCTTTGGAAATATTTCTCGATAGACAGAATAAGTACAGTACATAAAAATAAAAAAAGTGTCCCCCTGTTTGTTGTCAAGTATGTCGTTTCCGTGTGAGACTTAGTGTTAACGTCACTTCCGTTTCTTCTTCTTCTTTGCATATCACAAACTGCAAACCAAAGTCGAGAGAGGTGGCGCCATCTATTGGAGAGTTTATTTACAGTGGCATCCGTGAGATTGATAAACTGGGCCAAACAGACCAAGATCCTCAAATCAAAGTAACACAGCTGTACAGGAGGGAACAAAACTTTTCAAGAGTCCAACCTGGAGAGGAATAAAAGTTTAAATCAATTAACTTGACTTTTTTCCCCATAAGAAATTCTTAACAAGTAATTAATCATGGTCTTTAATTAATGTAGTTATCAACACGTTTTCTGTACCCCCAAAAGTGTTATCAAACCAGAGGGTGTGTTCGTTTACTTGCTTTTTTTTTTTAAACTTTCCCTTCTTTTATATTGTGGGAGATTATTTTAATCCAGTTCATGTCTTACATAGAATTGACGATATACCATGTTAAGTCAGGTTGCTGTGTAAATTCCTTTCTCATCTCACAGCACCACACATACAACTATAGTAGGTTATAAGAAAGAATGCATTCAGCATTTTGACTATATTCTTATTTATAAAGTCCATCTATGGTTGAAAATGAAGTAAACTGAAGAAAATTGCGGGATCTCAAGTAAAATATATTTCGAGACTTGTGCACATTGAAAGGTTGTTATTTATGAGAGGGGAGAGGGTGGTGCAAAGAGGGACGGGGTTATTTCAAATATTTTTTTAAGCACTGGGGAGAGAGTTATGTCGAGAGAGTTATGTCAGGGGAGGGAAATTCATCTTTAAATTGTTGTATTTTGTATCACACCTCAACCATCCCCCCTGCTTCAGTCCCTTATTATAAATTGTTTAACATGTTTGATCGGCCATCGAGGATCTAATAAGTGTAAGCATTATCAGCATTTAAAGTCTCCATAGGTTAGGTCATTAATATTGAAATAGTAAAGGCCTTGAGGCTTGGAATGACATTTCACTTACAATCGACTTCATTCTTGAATTCACTCCCATGTTGCAACGTGTGGCCTCAGAAACTCTACTATAGGAGGAGAACAGTAGCTGTCAGGGAATTACATGAGGGGCACGTGTTCATTAAGTTTTCTAGAATTAGTGAATAAAGTGTTGATGATAACAACATTTACACTAACACAGCACGTTTATATCTGCTCTCTGACCCACATAGCAAGTTACAAGGACATAAGCTATGATTATGACCGCACTCCTGTATGCTCAGTCCACCGTGAATCATTGCGAGACCACAATGGAGTTAGTCATCAGCAACTCCGCCGCAGTGGCCACTCTCTCCTATTAGGCTCTTTGGGTGTCCTACCGTTGTCAAATATCGCGGTAGCCGCCTCCCTAATCACTACGTAATGTGCCGTGCTGCTTCTAGCGGCGCTGGTGACAGTGCTGAAAGCTGTTGGGGTGAGTTTTTATTAATTTTCTTATTTTATGTAACTGTTCAACTATTTGTTTAAACTGTATCAGTAAGACGTTTATCTTCCATATTCAGTGGGTTTTTAGAATTGACCGGGATATCCAGTACTTTGAAATACGCAGAGCTCGGGCCTGGGTGGGGGCAGCCGTATTTTTCCTCACCATAAATCACCACACACAAGGACCAAGCCGTCCAGCAGCATGCTAGCTAACTGTAGCCGCTATTAGCCACTTAGCATTTTGAACGGCCTAGCTATGTGGTTAACGGTACACAGAAACAACTCTGTATTTGTTAAATGTGCCTAGTGTATCAAATGGGCAACACTTTAGTGAAATGGCTGTGTCAAGCGTTAGTGACAAACGCAGTACGTTGATTGATAAGGTTTTAGCACGAGCTTCCGATCGCTTGTCATAGCTTCTTTGTTGTCCCGTCCTCGTGCCGTTAGCGCAGATAACGTTATCTCTGCGATATATTTGTGTATGTACAGATGCAACTGTTAGTTATTTCCGATTTATTTGACACTGATTAACTTGTTATAAGTGTACATCGCCCATTAAATAACAAATGATCAAGCTCCAGTCCTCCGTCGGCAGTCACTTTCATATCGACCATTCCAAACTCTCATTTTGTCCGTTCAATCAAATTTAACTATCAAAATATCTGGTGTCGGATTGAAGTGCGCGGTGCTACCCAGTCCCACAAAACGTGATTTTACTAAAATATATTAAATATTTGTTTATAACTTGAATGCCGAATTTGTCGCGACACCCAGTGGTTTTGTGACAAGCCTTGAATAATGTTCTACCGCGTTACGCACTTTTGAGAAAACACAAAATATTAAAGATCTGTTTTCCCGGATGAAGCTTGGCATACTTGTCTTGCTGTACAAGAATGACATGATTGTGTGCGTACTTTCCGCGAACTTTATGATCAGACTTTTAGCCACTTAAGTTACTTTGTGATAACAACTTAAAATGTGTGGTGTGATTACTATTTGAGCTAAGTTGTGGTGTAGTGACAGTGTCGCAGTGAATTAATTGACACGTAGTAGTAAGTTGGATACGCCCGGCGGTATGGGCTGTTTACGACTTTAGCGTTAGCGAGATGCTAATCTGTGTTTGCCCACACAAGGTCACAAAGATGATGCGATTTATACTTGACTGTTGGCCGTGTGCGTTACTTTGATAAGAAACAAGTAAGAACGCGACGCGTAACCCATTTCCGATCTTGTAGGCACATATATTTTAGAGTTTGGCATGTGTTGGAAATTAGCAGGCTCGCTAAAATGTGACGTTTTCGATAGAGTTGCATGCCGCAACGTGTTTGATCAGGCCATATTCCAGCTGAGGATGGCGGATTGCTAGGAAGTCACATGGTTGGTACTGTCAGGGCGGTTGTTGTTCGGGCCCAGACCAGGGTAGCACAGTCATGTTAAAGCTTGCTAGACTACAGACTTTATCGTGGGTTTATTAGCTGTTCTGTCGAAACAGGGGCAGCCTGTATGGTTCCTAGTATTTCTTGTTTAATGATTACCGAGTTAAACTGTGTCTTTATATTCCTTAAAGTGCTGAAACGGCCAATCGGTGCTGGTGGTGTAGTGGGTGGATTTTTTTTTCTCCTCCTGCGTCACCAAAAGCTGTAAAAGGGGAACAGGAAAGTACATCTTCCCCAAGGTTGTTTTCACTGAAGAGTTGTTCTTGTTCACTGCTCATAACCTTTAACCCACTTCACCAGTGAATCTTGTGATAACTGACTTCATTGTTTGACCTATCACTAGGATGTAGGATAGGGTGGCTTTTAGTCCCTGGGGGTTTAGTATTCATCTAAGGCTTGCAAATGTCAACAAAAGTGCTTGTTGGTTAATCTGGATTAATTTGGATATGAATATCAAGGAGACATCCTCAAAAAGGCCCCCTCCCCACCACTAGGAGTCCCATTTGAGCATGTTTACAATGTTATATTTTAAAGTTCCGGGAAGTATGTGGGATGGGACTTATTGCAACACAGTCACAGCTGAATAGATATCATGTGTCCCCAGTTGGCTCACCCTGCTTGTTTTCAAAGCAGTGTATTTAGGTCAACAACACTCTGCTCTAGCCTTATGATAGAGAGCAGTTTCTGAGTTTTTGATTTACATTTATCAAAATTCACACACATGGTATGCATACACATATATAATTCACATTGATTGCTTGTTTGGCTTCACCTGTTTACTGAACTTATACATTAAGTGTGCAAAATAGTTGTGGGCTGATATAGAAAACAGAGGGCCCTGGTCAGAAATGGTGCCATAAATATCATGGCCTGAACTGAAGGCCTGCACAAGGACTTGTTGATCCACTGCTCTTACTTGCGAGGCAGCTGCCCAGCATTGTGGGCTGCATTCAGAGGCATCTGAGTAAAACCTTTTTATATACGTAGGAGCCTAGGGGCAAATAATCTCATGTTCTCAAAAAACTTTAGGCCACTAGTCTTTATTGATATTGTTTTTCATTCTCATTAGTTGACAGTGAAATCAACTTTCTCTGCCTCATTACAGACACTCAGAGACCTTTGGCCTTTTTTGTTAGCCCTAAAAGTTTGATCTCTAAAGTTGTTGTTAATCAATTTAAAATGACAGTGAAAGTCATCAGTTTTGCTCATCTAACCACATGTGCTTTTCCCCCCAACAGTATGAAGTGAAACGGAACTGAATTTTTGTACCATCCGCAACTGCTTCAAGTTCAGATCATAACAAAGAAACTGAAGACAAAACTCCCAAAACAAGCAAAGTTGCAACACTGAAGACACGTAGGGAAAAAACGGATCACTTCAAGGGTTTAAAACGCACGAAGTAACCAAATCCTGAAACGACCAAAGAAGACGCACGTCAGCCCAATTGAAACACAGAAGAAAAGCAATCCTATGCCCAAGCATATTCTGCGAAGACTAACTGATCTGAAACCAGAAGTTTGTGCCTACTCAACAGCTTTGACAAAGCACACGTCCCAACGCTGCTCCTAGCCCTCCTCATCCTCACCACACCACCGACTCACCACCGGGGTGTGGAGTGGGCTGCTATCTGCTAGTTTTACCTTCCCCCCATAGTTCCCCCCATCTTTCCCTTCCTCTACTTCTCCCACTGTTTTCATTGTATTTTTTTTTCTAAGCAGTGTTATTGCACCTGCGTTTGCCTTTTTTGTGCTAGATTTCTCCCCTTTTTTGCTTTATGCAACCATCTAGAACTTGTGCCAGAAACCTGTAACAAGTGTGTGTGTGTTCAACTGTGTGCGTGAAGAGATCTGCAGGAACTGCATAGTCATCGAGATCCTGAGAATTACAAGATTCAAGACGACGAATAAAGGTGGGTCTTAGTTGGTAGTTGCTCTATAACATGAGACCAGTTATGTCAATCACAGCTGTACTTTAAAGTTGTAAAAGTGATTTATGATAATTTATTATGTTTTGACGGATTTTCTTCCCCAAATATACTGAAAATATTCCCCAAAGGGGGGTTAAGAATTGAGATAAAAACATTTGATACTGCAAGTTGGGTGGAATTCAGAAATTGTAACTAGTTAATTCGCAGTTTGTACACATTACTCTAATATACAGATGTATAAATACAGATTGTGTAACACTCAGCTCTGATTCAGTTTGGCCAGCTGCACTGATTTTAGGCAGCAATGCAGAGGTTGTTTTCTTTTCGTCACTAAACACAAATATTCTGCATTTGTCCTCTTTGTCAAAGTTGGATGTCGTTCAAGCAAACAAACAGGCGTGCTACTATTTTTAAAATGGCTTTTATTGAATCTGGATCTGGATTTGTGGCCTCATCAATTAAAGTTTGGGGTTCTCAATTTTTAAATTACATCTTCTTCACTGATTTGCAGCAGCTGATTTCACTGTTTAGCACACTTTCCAGGGCTCGACTATAAGGGTTGCCCCATTTCCCAGGTGTGCAAGTGGTAAAAAAGAAAAAAACACATTGCCTTTCCAGAGCCTGATAATGGAAGTAGCTAAGGAGTGATCCATCTCCTCTCTGAGAGTTGCTCATGCGCAGTACCAATTGGGCACTTGTAAAAACATGGCGGCAAGTAAAGACAAAGTCTCTTAACTGAAGCTCGAGGGAGCTTTTTAGTTATCCTGGAAACTGGAGTTTAGTTGATAGTGCAAGAGGATGTTTGCGCTGCTTCAACGATGTATTCCACAGCTGTCTGCAAGTTTAAAGGCGAGTTGGATAAAACAGTGTTGTTCTGCACGACAGTTACCTTTTAGTCTTTGCTGTTATTAAATAACCACTAATAAATAGGACAGTGTACAGGGGAAGTAAAAATTGATTTTGGGCAAGTAGATTTTTGACCCACTTGTCTGACTTGGCAGGTAGGGGGGGGGGGGACATTAATGGTGAACCCTGCCTTCAACTAGTGAAATGGAATATCAGTGAAAGCAGCTGCTGCAGTGTTTGTTTTGAAATGAGCCTTGTACATTATTCCTCTTTGCACATGATTAAGCATTTCTAATGTGAAATGTGTGTGATAAGTGATATCGTGTTGGAAGTTTGATTCTATCATGTGAGTGACCTCTACATTGCCATTTGCTAAAGATAACTCTTCTTAAAACATAAGCCAGCTGAACTGAACCGCCACCACCTCAAAACAGTTAAACTGGTTATTCAGTTTAGTTTGAGTATGATTTGATTGCCTTCCCACACCCAGCCCGCACCTTTTTCCTATTCTGTCGTTTTAAAGTCATATCCTCCCCTGGTTTTTGCCTTTTCAACTCCCTCCCTGGGGGATAAAAGCCCACACTTGTTTTCCTTTGTTTGTGACACTTGGCACACTGGCTGAACTATCTGCCTTACCCGTTATGTTTGTCCCTCTCTTCACCCTTGCAGACATCCAGCGGTGTATCATTGGGTGGTTACATAAAAAATAGAACTTAACAGTCAAGCCAAAAAAAGAGAAAAAATCAAACAAGTAATCAAGTTCAGCAAGTGCTCAAGCAAGTTTGGTCCGAGTTTATGGGAAAATATGGGCAGCCCCTGGAAAGGCTTTGTTGAGTTTACCTTGCCTGCGTCGCCACCCACCGCGTTTGTTAGCGCTGACCTGAGCAGCACCTCCCCTGTCGGACTCAGCCTGTCGCCATATGGCCGATCCGTAAGTTCCACCTTCCCACCTCTTTTCTACGTGCCCCACCCCATCGAACACCCATCTACCCACCTTGCCCTGCATCTCTCTGCTGTGAATGGCCTAACCTCTTTCATCTTTTTCGGGCTCCCGAGACTAGCCTCTACTCAGTTATATTGTTGCAGGGTGAGGGGTGTTCTGTGGATTAGACTTAACAACTCCTAAAGAGCTTTTTTTTTTCTCTTTTCCTCCTTATTTTTACTTTGCGTCTAGTAAAACCTTAGTCGGCCCATGATACGACCAAATTATGTTGGGCTACTTAAATGCTTGTACATAACTTCACTCGATTCAAGGCAATAAGAATACAACCTAAACTGCATACCAGTTGGCTCTGGTATGTAGTTAAAAACTGTAATCAGTTAAATGGGTAGTATTTAAAAGTACTAACCCATCAGCTTTGAACTAAAATCCTTCATTATCTCTGAGACCAAAAGTTTTTTTTCCCAGGATGTTAGCTTCCAGAATTATAGCCTCAAGGGCAACCAAACACTCAGGCATGAGGCCCTGTGGACTCAGGCCTTTAATGTCCTGTATTTAAGGATGCTAAAGGATAAATGACGTCTATATGCAGCATATTAAGAGTAGCTCATTGCCGTAGTGCAGTTCAGGGCCTAACAGAAGAGGCTGCTCTGGGACCCCCCTCATAACCCATAACCCATCACCAACTCTCTGTCCACTGTAGAAGCACCGCTATTTGACTTGTCATTTGCATTTTCTGATCCTCCATCTTCAGTAGTTTTATTTTACTCGACCTTGAGTAACATTCGCGGCACTGCACCTAAACCACTTCACCTTAACTGGCCGGTTGGTTAGCCTAATCTTTTCAGTTTTTAGTCTGCCGCCTTCTCTGTAGAGCCATTCCTGTTTGGTTAAACTAGTATTTTCAAGCATCGATTAGTGCTATCAATTGATGCCGCAACGTGAGGTTGTCACGGTAGCAGATCCATTGGTAAGAGGTGGCCTTGTGGTTTTCTTGTGACTGGTGTCAAGGTGTCAGGATGTAAGTATTGGTGGTTGTGATGAGCTCAAATGGCATTAGAAAAACCTTTTGGATACAAGAACATGTAGTATATTGCAAAATGTATACATGTTGGGCCTCCAAAAATTGGTGCATGGGCATACACTGGGTGTTGTGTGAAATAATGGCAGATTATTGAGGTCAAGTAGATAATACAGTATTTTATAACATAATACGGGATAACAACTGGTTTTGCATGGTAACCACTTGAGAAATCTGGGTAAGGTTCATTTGAAGAAAGGGGGAAAAAAAAAAATTAAACACTGATTGTCCTCCTTTTCAAAGCTGTTGCCTCCTCCCAACAGCAGATACAAGTCCTATCCCCAGTGTCAGAAATGGAAAGAGGCTCATCTGAACCTCCAGTGGCTCGCAACACTGGCTCTGCCCCATCTACCTCTACTGGTCCCATGCCTATCCCCCGCTCCTCCTCCGTCTCTTGCCATCCCCACCCAGGAAGTAAAAAACACAAGCGGACTCCTTTGTATCAGAGATCAGTAAGAGGGCATGTTCGGCGGTGCCCACACTGACTTAACAGCCCTGTGAGCTGCTGTTGTGTCATGTCACTTTTGCTAACAGCATGGTTTGTAATTGCGTAAAAAGGAAGTGACCAGGGTGTAGTGGCAGATTTTGATCAGCGAGTTTTTATTGATTTTCCAACTGGTTGGTTGGTTGGTTGGTTGGTTGGGAGATTTGATGTGATGTTTAGTGTTTGTCTAACTAGAATTGCATGAAAGTTTTGTCAGTGCGTAGCTGATTTGAGACTAAAATCACTCAACAAATTCAGTGAATTTTAACTGGAGGTGCATGACACTTGTAATGACACCAGCAAGCGCCATAAAGTGTCCTTATTGTGTTTATTCATTCTTTGTTTTTTCTAGTCAATGTTAGATATTATCCTAAAATTCTATCACGCACTATCATCGTGTGTTCCCCTCCGTTGATGGCCAGATAGCCCAAGATGACTCTGATGTAGCTTTACTGTTGCTTTATAATTACTCCTCCCCACTTCCTCCTGAAGTTTGCTGTACCTGCATGTTTGAAGTGGTTTTTTTTGTTTGTTTGTTTGTTTGGGTTTTTTTAAGGTTGGCATCAAACACTGCATTAAACTGCGTCCCACTTTATTTTTAACAATCTGGTTCATGATCCACTACTGGATGCTTTTTAACACTTGTCTCTTCTTCCCCAGATGAGTTTTGACCCTGGCATGCTCCATAACAATGGACACACTGCGTACGCCAACGGCACAGGGCCCGGCATTAGAGAGACTGGTGTGGTGGAAAAGCTCCTGACTTCCTACGGGTTCATCCAGTGCTCCGAACGCCAGGCCCGTCTCTTCTTCCACTGCTCTCAGTACAATGGCAACCTGCAGGAGCTTAAAATAGGAGGTGAGAGGCCCTGTACCTGTACGCTACTCATAAATACTTAACCTCTAGAACTTGTAGTAAAGAAAAACACTTGAGTTACAGTCCTGAAATTACGTTGTCCCTCATTTGAAGTCTGCTAAGTGTTTGCTTCTCTCTCCTCAGATGATGTAGAGTTTGAGGTTTCCTCTGACAGGCGCACTGGCAAGCCCATAGCAGTGAAGCTGCTAAAGATAAAGCCAGAGGTGCTGCCAGAGGAGCGCATCTCGGGCCAGGTGGGGCCAGACCTGCACGCCTTTCCCTTTACTGTGCTGCATGGTTATATTCATCCAGTTAAGGAACACCATTTTATTTTTGGTTTTGTCGTTGTCTGTCAATATAACATTTGATATTGCCCATTGTGTGTTTTGGGCAGGGGATGAATTGTAAGTAAACTCTTAAATGTGATCCCCCTCTTATCCTGCATCAAAGTAAGAAGAAAAAAAAATTCCCATCAAGATTTGGAATATATTTGAATTTCAGATTTGCTTTTTGCGCTGACCTGCATGTTTGCTGGAGGTGCTGAATGTCCATAGAACAAATATGGTCATGTAATTAATGAAATTGCCCAATGGGCGCACTAATTTCTCTCTGAATGCTCACAGCAACTAGTATAGCACAGCAGTTGGTTAGTTTCTCAATCCAAAACAAATCTTACGTGTACCCGTCTGGTACAGGTCTATAAAGAGTCAAATGAGCCATACACTGCATCATTAAGGTCAGCAGGGGACGACAGAACTGTGCCATGACAGACTTTGGTGCTTGGCTCTTTGTTGATGTATAGTTGATAACATGCAAGTGATGCTGCTTGTCTTGTAATGCATACACATGATACATCTAGGTCTGCATATAGAGGACAATGTGACTCGACACGTACACTGATTCATTCACTCACTAAGCTGTTCAGTCAGGTCATCAACATGCCTGAGGCTGTTAAGGGGCCTGACAGTATATACAGATCTCACACAGAAGCGCAACCTGCGGGAAGTTCACCACATTTGTGACACTTGATATACTCGTTACTGTGACATTTGAAATTCAGCCATTTCATCCATCACATGTCCAGAGATATTTGAATTGGGCTATATAATTACTAATGGACTGTCTACCTACGATTGGCAAAGCAGTGCGTTAATGGCCTCCATTTGTCATTTCCTCCTTTTTCTGCAGGTTGTCTCAGCAATCCCCGTGCACCTGGATGGAAAATCTGCTCCCGGCCAGGTGCCCACTGGCAGTGTTTGTTATGAAAGAAATGGGGTAAGTGGCATGGACAACAGCATGCTCGATTAACAAAATGCAGATTGTCATTCAAATTTTTATCCTTCCACTCTTGGGGATTTTTACAAAGAGCACTCAATTACTTGTTCCATGCCTGGCTCGGTTTTGCTAAATACCTACTTACAACTGCTTCCACGTTATGATTTATGATGATGTATGTCAATGATATGCAACCACATGCTGTGGAGAGCTCAGAGTCTGCATGTGTTCAATCCAGGCACACACGGTGACTGGGTAAATGTAGCATCTTGAGCCTCCGCAGCATCTATCTATCTATCTATCTATCTATCTATCTATCTATCTATCTTAGTGTTTGTAGCGGAACGCAAATTTGAACACCTGTCCATTGGAGGCTTTTACAAGTTGAAACAGAAAAAAACAAAAGAAAATACATCCCCAAATACACACGCAAAAACACACCCTAATAATCCATGTACAGAAATACATAACACAAAATGAAAATTCAGGTGCGCATATAGTGGAATAATAGGCCCGTTTCCACTGAAGAAGTTCCTGGTACTATTTGGGGGGCAGGAACTTTACAGGAATGTCTTCTCGCTCGGCCCTCTCAACTGACGTGTCTCCACTGACAGTGCGGAGTAGGAGGAAGGTTCCTGTAAAGTTACCGGTCTCTGGATGTGACGTAATTGTTGCGCGACCATTTTGACCGGGCGATGCGGCAAAGAAACAAAAAAGAACAACAACAACAAATAAGAAGCAGAAGTACGCAGCAGAAATAATAGGAAGAAACTAGACATAAGAAAGACGATTATCAACATGGAAGGAGCTGAGGTGGTTGCTGGGTTTCTGGCGTGTCTCTTCGTTTACATGGTGGTGGAAGCTATGGACGACTCCTCATCTGCTGAGTTTTAAAAATGCTGGCTATTTTGTCGCTTTCTGTTGACGTCACATTCCGCCTTGAGTATATCTAATCAGCACCAAGTAAACCCCAAGCCCCAGCCAGGAGTTTTTCGGGGCCGTTCTGAATACCTACTCCGAGGCAGGGATTTGTTTAGCCCCTGTAAAAGCTCCGGAACTCTGTCCTTCAGGGTGGTTCCTGCGGTGGAGACACGAACCAACGGCCCCGTAAAATTACCCCGAAGTTCCTGCGGTGGAAACGGGCCTGTTGTTCTTTCTCTTTTAGCCATGATTCAATACCTCCTCTTAAAACATTAAAATTGTGTTGCATTTTCAATTCAGTTGGTAGACAGATCTGTGGTTTTGCTCCTTTAACAGAAAGGACTGATGGCAGCCATATTCAGTTTTGCGTAATGCAATGCGGCAGTTACTGTTTGTTAAGGCCAGTGTGTTGACTCTATTAGTGTGCTAGTGTCTTGTAACAAATGTATTAAACGGAGATGGAGCATGACCATATAAAGATTTAAAAATAACCTTAAGTCAGAATAGCTCTGTGTCAATAGGTGTGTCCACAACCCTTTAAAAAGTTTGCCACTGTTTTGACTTTCCACAGGAAGTGTTCTACCTTACCTACACCCCTGATGATGTGGAGGGAAATATCCACCTGGACACTGGTGACAAAGTCAGCTTTTATATGGAAACCAACAAGCAGTAAGTCTTTACACCATGTCAGCATTGTCTTAATAATTTCCAGTTTTCACTTAATTTTATAATTAATATTTCTTGTATTGCAGTACTGGTGCAGTCAGTGCTCGGAACATTCAGCTGGTGAAGAAGAAGCAAATGAGGTGCCAGGGTGTGGTATGTGCTACAAAGGTAAGGGCTAAAATCATCACATGGACCTGTTATATTAAACAGGTTAGACAGATTATGGTTGTCTTTGTCATAGCTGACCTCACTAAAATGCAACACTAAATGCACTATCCACAAGCTGTACACACAGCCCTGGATTTACACACCTAGCAACTAGCTTGTTTGCAAAAGGGGCAGGGTTTGTAGCAAACAGCCTTATGTATGATGTTGGATAGCCCAGCATTATTATATCTGGTTTCATACTACACTTCCAACTATACACATGAAAAGAATTAAATGTTTACTAAAATACATTACAATCTTTTCAGGAGGCTTTTGGCTTTATTGAGAGGGCTGATGTGGTGAAGGAGATCTTCTTTCACTACAGCGAGTTCAAGGGTGATCTGGAGGCTCTGCAGGCTGGAGATGACGTAGAGTTCACAATCAAAGACAGAAATGTAGGTGTTCACAAGCTTATTTAGCTCCACCATCCATAAATACCTGAGTAAATTTTGAACTGTGGATAGATCTTGACCAGCTTTGACACCTATGTCTTCTATATCCTGCCTGATTGTGTTTGCTTAACATTGTTTACATTTTATATTCTTGTGGCCACAGGGTAAAGAGGTAGCCACAGATGTAAGGCTGCTCCCCCAAGGAACAGTCATCTTTGAGGATATCAGCATTGAGCAGTTTGAAGGCACTGTCGTCAAGGTCATTCCCAAGGTTCCCACCAAGAATCAGGCAAGTAGATTACTGGTGCGGCGAGGTGAATTATGTTTTTTAGGAGGCCTTCTGTAAATCATGGACCTGTGACCCATCAACCAAGAACGTGACGTACAACTTAGACTAATCTTTCATTTTTGCTTCCACAGAATGACCCTCTACCGGGCCGTATCAGTGCCAGGATTGGTTTCACTGACAAGGAGCTGCCATTTGGCGAGAAGGACACAAAGTCCAAGGTGACCCTGCTGGAGGGAGACCACATCCAGTTCAACATTTCCACCGACCGCAGAGACAAGCTGGAGAGGGCAACCAACATTGACATCCTCCCAGACACCTTTAATTTCACCAAGGAAACCCGTGAAATGGTAAGGATTACAAAAAAAAAATCAGTGATGGGTTTTTTTTTCCTCCTCCCGTGAAGTAGTCAATTATATTACGTAATGCATCACTATATATATAAGAGAAATTAGTGATTGGAAGAGACATCCAAATTCAGTCAGCTGAAGTGAATCCCTTTTCACAAACTGTCACCCAATCTTCTTCTAGGGGGTGATTGCAGCTATACGTGACGGGTTTGGCTTTATTAAGTGTGTGGATCGAGATGCCAGGATGTTCTTTCACTTTAGTGAGGTCCTGGAGGAAAGCCAACTGCACATCTCAGATGAAGTGGAGTTCACTGTTGTGCCTGTAGGTCCTGTTTATAAGCTTTTCACAAAAGTATGTATTCTGTCTTACTACTTTTATTAGGCACATTTTAATCTTTTGGGGATAACAAGCTGAAACAAACTTCCTCTTGTTGCCAGGATATGCTGTCAGCTCAGAGGAACCATGCAGTGCGCATTAAGAAGCTGCCCAAGGGCACAGTGTCCTTCCACACCCAGTCTGAGCAGCGCTTTATGGGTGTGGTGGAGAAGGAAGTTGTGGCAACCACCAACAAGAATACCAGTCCCACCAAGGGCAAGGAAAAGGTACCATAGTGCACCATTATGACAAATATTCTACATAAAAATACCCCCAATGCATTCAGAAACAATAGCTTCATAGTCCACCCCAATCCCCAACCACCATCACATCAACCCTCTTCCCAGTTTCTGTTTTAGTTCTAATTTTCCTCTTTGCTTTCTCGTCCAATGACGACCTCCTGTTCATGCTCCTTGTTGGTTAGAAAAAAGACAAGGTAGGACTGAGACCTTCTGCATGAAGTCACATGAATAAAGTCCCACAAATAAATGCTAGAGATGCTTGTATTGTAGGCAAGTGTGTGGCAAACGCATACAATTGTCTGTGTATCTCACTAACATTTAGACTAAGAAATGATTGATTCCTAGACTGTCTATGAACAGTCTAAAATCTAACTCATGCAGTGTAAGAATACTGGATTTACAAGTTGTTGACAAGCCTTGTTGTCTAACGGGTCTCTGTTTCTCTTATTTTTCAAGGCTAAAGTTGTAGAAAAGGTTGGTCTCTGTGGGCCTCTGGCCCGCTGATTGCCTCCTTTGCCTCATTAGTTGACAGCATGGTATTTGATCACCATTTAACCCATAGACATGCACTCAAACATTGTATCACTGATTGAGTGAGTGAGGGCTGCACAATTAATAAAGAAACAATAGTCCCAGTTTCTAGTATGGGTTTTGGGAACAGTGTCTTTAGTAATATATGTATCATAATTCAGTAACGTTCATTTTCCTTTGGTCCTCCCTAAATGATATAAGCAGCACCTTGAATAGTCACTTAATGAACTACTTTCCTGGCCTCAGTTTCTCTGTGCTCCTTTTTTAGCACTTCAAGACAGTTTAGAAATATTGTTGCACCCAAACTGATTATAGTAATTGGAAGTGGCAGCAAGAGCATAACAATAGATTAAGAAGCATAAAATAGTGTGCTTATTTTCTGTGATCAAGCAGCCTGGCAATCTTAATTTCTACCCCCAAAGCTTTTATTGGGATTAAATGCCTAACATGATAATGACAGTAAATTGCATGCTGTGATTGGTTCATTCAATTACTGTGAATAACTTAGACAAGTATACATTATGTGAGTATTGCTGAAGTGTTCCCAATGAGGCTGCAATAGTGATCTGTAATTATGCAGCCCTTCGTAGTAGGCTGTAACTCAGAGCTGTCGCAGTAGACTAGGCTAATGCTAACCATCTAGGCTGCTTCACAATAAATCATTGCAAACACTGTTGCCTATCACATGCTCGTGTGGGCTGTCTGCACACCATCCTCTAATACACTTAAATCATCCGATTGAATCGTGAGACATTTGTAGCTTACACCAGTTTTGTTAAGAAACAGGTGTAGCATTGATTGAGACTCTGGCCTTGGCTGAGGCCAGCTGGATCAAGCGTAGGTGATGCCAATTATCGGGAAGATAATGTGGTTTTTTGGCCTCTCTGTAGGAATCAGAGGAAGGAGTGATTGCATATGAAGACTGTGGAGTGAAGCTCACTGTGGCATACCATACCAAGGACCTAGAGGGAGGAGGATACCCACAGGTTGGAGACAAGGTATCTGCTGAGTGACACTGGGCTCAGGGATTTTGCTTAAGATTAAATGAAGGTGGTATGAAGGCTTAAAAAATCCTTATTGAAAGGAACATAGAAATAATGAACTCAGACACTGCTGAAGAGGTGGGCAGTAGCATGAGGTCTGCTCCTAATACAGACAGATGCTTTTAATATTACCCAACTTTTGTGGCTGTGTCTGCAGGGGTGATTTGGGCCTTGTTCAGACTGCCAGCCCAAATTGAGTTTTTTTTTTTTTGTTTGTTTGTTTGTTTGTTTGTTTTAAAAATCTGATTTAGATCATATTTGAAAGTTGTTTTGAAATGCGATTACAATTGGATCACTGCCGATGCGCCCCAGTTCGGCCGCTATGGCTGCTCAACTCTGATTTCAAATTGTCTTTGAATGCAACACACACCATCAAATCATGACTGGAAGTGGTGAGTAGATCCATGCTGCTACTAGCAGAATGCTAAAGAGGACAATATGAGGAACAACAGTCCATGGACAGACAACAGAATTATTTGAAGGGTGAAATGATGGACCTCCATTTCTCATGCTTCTGCATTAAAAAGCAGCGTCCCCATTACTGCTAAATGGTTTCTGATGACTATGTCATTATCACAGCAACCCATGCAGATAGGTTGGTGATGTCTGGACACACAAGTCAGATCTGATTACTTGTAAATAACAGTGCACACAGTCTGTTTTCAAGACCTGATTTGAGAAACAGATCTGGTTTGCCTCCACTCTAAACATAGCCTTAGATTCTTTAAACTCACAGTGTTGTTTGTCTACCCCCTGTGAGTGACTTACTGTGGTTGTCCTCTAGGTGGAGTTCTCCATCAATGAAGTGAAGCGAACTGGCCAGCAGAGCGCGGTCTCCATTAGGGTCCTCAACCGTAATGCCTCCAATGCAAAGAGGCTGCTTGGATTTGTTGCTACACTGAAGGACAACTTTGGCTTCATTGAGACAGCAAATCATGACCAGGAGATTTTCTTTCACTACAGGTAAAGGTTTAAGTAATGGCTGACTTTGGATGAGTTAGTTGCTGATTTACTTGTTTATGGCATTTAACTGTCTGTAAATTTAAATGCAAGTCTCAGTGTTTATCCATTTTCTCCTCAGTGAAATGTGTGGAGACTTGGAGAGCTTGGAGCTGGGCGACACAGTGGAGTACACGCTCTCTAAGGGAAAAGGAAACAAAGTCAGTGCTGAAAAGGTTACCAAAGTGGCTGCAGGTAACTTGACGTTTAAATTGACATTATTCATATTTGTAATACCGTGTTCTTTTACGGCGGTGATGGTGGGAATGCCTACAAACAAAAGGTGTGTGAAGTCCACTGTTCTCCTGTTTTTAGTGAATGGCATCAGTGAGGATGTTGGTGCAACAGTGATGATGGGGAAAGTCATCCGTCCCTTACGCAGTGTGGACCCCTCCCAGACAGAATACCAAGGGCTTATTGAAGTCACAGAGGAAGGTTGGTGTCAAGTTATGATGGGACTTGTAAATCCAACATTTGAAGTAGAGTTATTTCTTGGGGTTAACAGGGTATCACCTCCTTCTCCCTTTGTTATTGGTTCAGGTGCAACTAAAGGGCAGAATTATCCCTTTGGAATCATGGGTATGTCAAACAAGGCCGATTGTCTGCAGAAAGGAGAGCTTGTGAAGTTCCAGGTTTGCACAGTAGCCCAAACTGGACAGAAGATGGCCTGTTATGTGGTACCTCAGCGTAGAGCCATGGTGGAGTGTGTCAAAGACCAGGTAGTGATGGTTTATTGAAGTTTTATTAATGCTCATTTCATCACATGTATCAAAAACCTCAATGTTGAAGCTGCTGGTACTACAGCGCAGGTTATGTGAGTGCATGAATGACTTCCAGTGTTGAATCCTGAAGTTGCTGTTTTATTGCCCCCAGTTTGGCTTCATCACATATGAAGTTGGTGAGAGCAAGAAGCTGTTCTTCCATGTAAAAGAAGTGCAAGATGGCCTTGAGCTCCAGACCGGGGATGAGGTGGAGTTCTCAGTTGTCCTCAATCAACGCACAGGAAAATGTAGTGCCTGCAACGTACGCAGAGTCAGGTAAGGACTCCAGAACCGGGTTTACCTTTTGGTTCATTTATTATTAGGGTTTATATTGTTGGGAATATCCTGTATGTTTGGTAACATAAGATAATGACCACTGAGACCAATTATTTTTTGTACTTGGCTTTCCAGCGAGGGGCCTAAACCAGTGGTGACTCCGCGTCCAGATCGTCTGGTTAACCGACTGAAGAGCATCACTCTTGACGACGCCAGTGCTCCCCGCCTGGTGATTGTAAGACAGCCCCGCGGTCCTGACAATTCAAAGGTACAACCCAGCCTGTTGCCACATTTTGTCCGCAATATGAATGAAGTTGCTTGTCAGTGACCTGATTGTAATTCTCTTGAAATCAGAGCTCATTTTTGTATCAAATATTGTAAAGTAGGAATGTCAGCAGTTTATCATTAATCGGGTAACCTGGTGGAATATTTTTGACTTGTCACTTATGTTAGTCTAAAGGTTAATTTTGTTACACTTCAGTTTACTGCACTGCGCACCACTTAGGTATGGTGGGAGCCAGCTAGCAGTGCCTACAGCTAGTAACACTATCCTGACCAAACATTGTTGCTGTGGAAACACTGTGCCCACCCTCTGGTCTCCCCTCAGGTCACTCCAGTGGGTATGTGACTCATTTATGAGCCTCAATCCCCATTTCACATTGTTAATTATTATTGTCAGCTCTGTTAGCACCATTAGCAGTGTCAGCACAGTTAGTGGCGCTAACAATGCTAAAGGGATTTTGTTGCTCAAAATGAAGCCACTTACTCACTGGGGCTACCTGGGGCAGACCATAGGGTGGCCATCATGTTTTTGCAGCAATATCAGTGCTGCTAACTCCCACCCCTTTTGGATGGTGAGCAGTGCAGAACGGCCAAAGTCAGCTAACCAGACTGGAGGGTGTGCAGTGGGCACTATGTTTCCTCATGTTAACATGGTTAGTTAGCGGTTAATGCGTGTGGAGCTATTAAGCAAAATTAACTAGAACTGACATCCCTACTGTAAATACGAAGTTGTCAAGAAAACATTTCTGGTGGAAGTCAGGACTATTCACTGTATTATATTCTGACTATAACATAATAATTACAATTGAGTACCTGGAAAAAATAAAGGTAGTAGTTCTTCATTTATGTTGGTTACAACATTAATTTCATCCATCCTCTTCTTTACAGGGCTTCAATGTGGAGCGCAAGACTCGCCAGCCCGGCGTCATTGACTGAGCAATACAGAGCCCGCCCTGTTTGGTGCTGGTGGGATGCTGTCCCAAAGGGCAACAGCAGGGGATAAGGGAATTTGATTTGACACATGCTTGTACACACAAACTCATACAGAAAACATACGCACACATACAGTAATCGGCATGTGTAATCCTCGTCCCCATCGATACCTTCGAGGGAACTTTTCTCATTCCACAGTTCCCTGCCTCCCATGTATGATGTACTTGATACAGAGTTCCACACTGCAGTCTACATGGGGTCTCTGAGTGTGTGCGTGTGTGACGTATCCTAGAAGTGATTATAGTGTGTAACGGAGGTTATTTGTTTCTGAGGGTCTTGTCCCTCTAAATCAGAGTGATGACTGTGTGGCTGTCTATGTCCCTATCTTTTTGAATCTGCTTTGTCTGGAATTCTGCACCTGTAATCTGTCCAGTAGTTTGCCTGGGTGAATGAGTGTGAATGTTTGCATGTCTTTGAGCATCTGCTCCATTTTTTTTCTCATATTTTTGCTCCTTTACCCATGGAAACTCAAAATGGTTTCATTGTCGGGTTTCCACTACTGTATGCTTTCCTACAAAACGCATAAAGCAAAGCAAAGTTCCCTCCATAAGGAGGATCATATTTCTCATGTGCGAGCTTAAACTGAGGATTCTTCTCTGCTCGTTTTTTTTGAGCAGTTTTTAAAACGCTTTATTGAAGAGCTGAAGTGAAAGCATGGTGTGTGTGTGTATGTGTGTGCGCGAGTGAGTGTGTGTGTGTGTGTGTGATGTATGTGAATGTCAAAGTAGTTAATCTAATGGGATTTACTTTTACCAATCTGGAGCCTTTAGATACCTTTTCGGTATTCACATGCTCCACTTAAGCAATTTTTCCCAGGTGCAGAATTCCTTGTGGCATCTTATATCTGCAGTTCTTTTATACTATGTTTTTTTTTTTTTCTTGCACATATTTTTGCTTTTTTTTCCATTGAAACTCAATCTGCTAATGAATTAAGTAAGAATAAGGTGCCTAAAAACTACAAGCAAAATAATGAAAAAAAAAAAAAAGAAAAAATTAGATGTAACCTCTGTTCCCAGCCAACCGCCAAAACATTCAGAACAATCTTAGGGTGGCTTTCTTTTCTAGTAGAAATAATACTGATATGCATCCCAAACCTGTGGGTTGAACTATACTGTATGTAATGTGTGCTTTTTTTGCTTAGTGAAAGTTCATTGAAACTTCAGATATAACAAAAACTTAACTTAAAAAAAGGAGAAAGGTAATGTTAGCAATTCAGTTAAAAAAAAAAAAAAAAGCATTATGAATCAGGATACAAGTTGTTGTGTGCCAGAGACATGATGGGTGAGCTGTTGTGCCTCTGCACATTAAGTTACAGTCTAAATTAATTTCAACTTTGGAGATCACCGGGTTTCAGTTGAACCACAAACAGAGGTTCTCATGTACTTTTGTTAATGGTCTTGAATGAAACAATTGAATTAAAGTTTTATGAAAATCATGAGCTTGTGTAATTGTCTTTATTTTCAGAGAGAGGCAGCAAATCCGCTTTATTTACAGATAAAAAGGATAAAGAGGCTGTGACAACAATTTATTGTGTTACACTCCAGTGTTCACTTAAGGACAAAAAAGTAATCTTAAAAAGACATTTGCAGAGATAAGACAACGGTTATAGAAAAGACAGGTGCATTATGCATAGGTGAGCTTTCCACAGTAAGAAACACAGTCAAGGCCTGTTGAGATGATGATGTACAAATTACCACATAAGAAGCTCAGTCAGTGGCCCAGTCCCACACCTCTAAAATGAATACTTGCACCAGCGCTCTTAAGGTGTGCTGTTGTGTGTTTATATAATTTGAAAATGGTAAAATGCATTACCCAATCTCTGCTTGTATCCTCAGAGACAGCACTTTCTTTCAGCATGAAAGTTTAATTTCCATTCAGTACAAAAAGTTAATCTCTCAAAATGAGGGCTGAATCCCTAGAATGCACAGACGAAAGCTGCCCTCTTAAAGCAAAAGCAGGAGAACTTCCTTTTGTCCCTTTGTTTGCCAGAATGCAAGGTCACTTGGGTTGGATACCCAAAATGGGAGTCGAGCCCACCTGCAGATGCCAATTAAAATAGGAGTCTTCCTTTGTTTCCTGTTGATTTAATTAACAGACAATTAGATTAATTAATTTAGTTGTTACGAAAGCATTTCCTTTTGGAGGACATTTGATTTTTATCCTCATCTGCCCATCTGTTCCCTTGCTGAGTGAGGACCACAGTGTGTCACGTCTAATACTTCACCTATTCACTAGGGGGCTCACTAAAGTAAACGAACCAAGGTAAGTCTGTGTTACTGTTGTCTGGCCTGGTCTATTGGGAGGGGCGTCACACTATGGAGATGGCCGGCCATATAGCTCGTACACATACGATCTGTTAAGTATTGCATACAAACACTCAATACAAGTTAAAACAGGAGGATCGGCATCTTGCATTTTGAGGAATGAAATTACTCAAAGTCATGTACAATGAAGCATCTGTAATATTTACTGACTTAATATTTGTGACCTCTGCTAATTTAATTCTAAACCTTTGTACTGCCCAGATATATAGTGAGCTCAGAGCGGTGAATCACCTTCTTTTTAGTCTGTGTTGGAGCACTCTGGGCTTGAGCCCAGCGTGTCCACCACTCCCGCAGCTCTGTGGGCCCTGTGGGCCGTCGCTCCTTTATCTGGTTGGGAGGAACTAGAGCATGAGGAGGTTTCAAGTCCCCTCTGGACAGGAACTTCCTGTTAATATTTACATCCCCATCTTGTTCAGATTGTTGCTGATATCGGTCCTCAGTTGAAACAGCTGAAATCTCTGTGGCAGCATTTGCACCAACTTTTGAAAATATCTCTGAATCCTCATGAGCAACATTGTGAGTTGCAAAGAAATCAAGCCCTTGCATTTTGCGCTTGTACTCCTCCAGTTTGGCCTTGCACCCTGCAGCATTTGCCTTCATGTCAAGGAACTGGCATTGCAAATCCTTCTCGTAACCTTCCTCAGCCTTTAATTCATTCTCCCAGAACTTGATCTGCTCCATCTCCTCTTCAACCATTCTCTGCTGGGCTTCCTGCTCAGCTTTTTTGGCCATCTGTTTTTGTTCAAGCTCCAAAATCTGTCGGTCTATGTTTGCTATCTGGGCCTGTAAATCCTGCAAACAGCTGAGCTGATATATTATGGTTTCTCTTAGACGGTTTTTCTCATCCTCAGTTGCAGCACGGTTTGAATTGTGCAGGTCATCAGATTTTGTCTCTTGAGTTTTCTCTAAGCATTTGCTTTCCTTACCCTTTGTGTGAGTTCCCATGCAGCAGGATGTTTGATGATCCAAGTCTGATTTTAAGCCTTTCTGATCTCTGACTTTGCCTCTGCTACTTCGACCTGATTTACCTTCGTCAACAGTGAGACAAACACCCAAAGATGTGAGATACCTTTTATCTGTCCTCTTACTGCTTTCCTTATGACATGCAGTACTGTAGACCTTGCCTTTACCCAGATTCTCCAGCCATTCCCAGGCCTCCTCCATGAGTGTAAGAGACTTTCTTTTAGGCCTTTTCAGTTCCTCTTTTTGCTGCTCAGCCTCTTGTCTAAAACAGGACAACGGCGGCAAGCTTTGACGATGCAAACTTAGTGGACCACTGCCCCTCCGCATTCTGGTGCCTGCGTCTTTTCTTCTCAGTGGCGGGCAGGGCTGGTATCTGCCAACTTTTGTCCTGCTCATTTCGTCCCAGACTGAGGGTCCGTTGTGAAGCAGTGTGAGTCGGACCTCCCTGGCCTGCTCACCATACCTCTCAAGAGTCTCCAGAAGGCATTCGCTGGGTGCCATGCACCTCTCAAAGTCTTTAAATTTCTCCTGCAGTGTGTAGCGCCCTGGTTGACCTAAAGAGAAAGACAACATTGTGGTTGTCAGCTTGGTCAGCATGTCAAAACAAAAAAAATCAAATTTCTTTGTACAGCCTCAGATATACATACCTAGGGCTTGAGCCAGCACTATGACCACATCTTGGCATGTTGTTTCCTCAGTAACACCACAAACCACGCGCGGGATACCGTCCACTGTCACCTTCACTTCCATTGTACCCAATCTGTGATTAAAAAAGGACATTTAAGTTTAGTCAGAGTGTGGCATATCATTCAGGGCACTTGTTCTATGTCAAGGGAAGTGGTGGAGACAGCTAAATGACCCCCATTAACATTCACTGTAATCTGTCTGCCCATCATGTGCTGGACAAGCTTCAGGGTAGTTAAAGCATTTTTGTAGTGTACAGTCACAGTGTCCCCATTATACTGAAAATAAAAACACAGAAAACAAACTTTTAATAATAATTAGGGCTTCAAAATAAATGTCCATGACAAAATACCAGAAGCACCTACCTTTTTGTCCTGTCTTTAGTACAGATGCTCGGATCTCTCTGCTCTGGGGGAACGTTCTGGTTGGGAGGAGCTCTTAAGCAATTAAGAGCGATTAAAATTCCTGAAGTCATCTACCACTGGGGAACAGTTTATGATCCCACCCATCTCGCATAATTTCCATTATGCCTGAAAGAACAGCGAAATTGAATTTCTCAAGGTTTACATGAAATTGTAAGATTGAAAAAATAAATTAGAACAGCAGAAGAAATTTTGTTAGTCACTGTCAGTACTGGGGAGGTATGAAGTATATACAATAGCTCTAAATGAGGGTCTCGGTTTGAGTCAGTGCTTAAAGAGACTGTAAGTTGAAATTAAGTTTTCATAGGCTTTTATTTGTATTCTCATTATTCTCATTGCTCAAATCAATTGTATTGTGTTTGTGACCACAAGCGATAACTGTGGGATATTAGTAAATGTTACAAGACAGAGTTGTGCAGGAATGAGTCCCAAAATCCAGAAATGAATTAACATTTGAGCACCCCCAGTTCCTTTGTCTCAAAGTCAAAGTTTTTTTTTTTAATGGGTTTTTGGTTAGATGTCTGAAATAAGATCTGTGGTTAACACAAGCTTATATTTTGTTCTGTGACATAAAATATGTCAGTAAATACCCCACACACGAATTATAAAGCTTTTATGTGTCTTATGAAAAGCAGTTGCTAACAAGTGGCTAAATAAGACTGCATAACATCATCACTTTGAAGACGGCTTTGGAGCCTTGCTGTGGTGGTGATGTTGAAGTCATGCGACCGTGGTGTAGTTTGTTTATAGCCTAATGTTAGCTTTTCATTTCTAGCAGTTGCATTTAGGCTTCAAAAATCATAAAAGTGGTATCCCTTTGTAAATCTTATCTTTCTGAACAATACATGTAAGCATCATAAACTTTTGTTTGCCACAGAAATTATTTCTGCAATAATCCAAAATCCAATGGAAAAATCCCATTGGCTTTTTGCCAAAGGAACCAGGGCAATGCTAAGTGAAGCAAATTTTCAGTGTCATGTTTAAGGCAGATTTCCCCACTAACTGCCCATGTAGGTACCTGTGTTAGCTTTAGCTAGCTAGCAACCTACAAGTCAACTGCGCATTCGTGTGGTAGCTCAGTTACTGTCAAAACTTACAAGGAACTCCATCCATTTATATTTCGTTAAAACCCTTTCTTCTTTCGTACATTAATTGCATTAGATTTGCAGCCTTGGGATAAGCTTAAACTTTTTCGCCTTTAAACTTATTTCAATTTCACTTTCACCGCCTCAATTTGTGCACAAATCCACCAAAGCAAATCCACGTTTTTTTCCCCCCATTGGTTTCTTTAACTTCTGAAATTGACTTTGTGTTTCTTCTGAGCAGGCCTTAACAGCAGTACAAATAGAGAAGAGTCATAAAATCAACACAGTCAATGGTGTCAGTTACATAGCAATAAGGTTTGCTAACCAAGGCTAACATTAGCACATGAGCAAGCTACCACATAAAAGTGTAACATTAGCTTAGCATTCGTATTCTATTTTATTTAAGAGTTACACAGTCTTGTTTTAAATCAGCTTTTATTTATAAGACAGTGTATTGTGTGATTCCACCCAACCCCTACCCAAACCACCACCTCTGACATATGTATGTATATGTCACTCAATCCAAATCAGCAAGTTTCTACGTTTATAAACTATTAAAATGAGAGATTTTAAAATGTGAAATTGCTGCTTTTACTTTTTAATAACTGTTATGGACAAGTTTAAGAAAGCATCATCTATTTGAGGCGATACCTTTTGTGTTGTAAAATGTAATTCTTATTCTTATGCAACTTGCTGTTCCTGAAAACAAACAGGTCCTGTATACATGTATTCACCAGCGATTATGTGGTTGCATCGCCTTTGGATCTGGGTGTTCCTCTTTATCTCTCTAACAGGAAAGGTAATTACAGTCCAAACAGAACATGTAAACATGCTGAACTTGTAAACTGTGCAACAGGAGCACCCTTACTATCAAGCACATACGCATTCCTCAGTGAGTCTGTGCTGCCAAGTATTCTGACCTGTCATTCATTAAAATCAGTGCTATTTTATTTAAGACAATTTAACTAAAAGTATTTCCTGTGGAGATTTCTCTTTTTCGTAATGTGTCAATTTTTGCTTTTCATTCAGTGACTGACAAATGACTGTATAAAAGATGTTGCATGTAGTAAGCTCAGTTCACACTCACATGACTATAACGCTGCAGTGCTCTTTGCTATATGTCAGAAGTCCACATGGCTGTATGAGGAGCACATGGTTTCAGATGTCTCTCCACATGGAGGGAGGAAATGTAGTCACGAGTTAACGTGACACCAGTAATATTCAATACCAAACAAAACATTGTTACAGTATATGACACCAACTTAAACTATTTATATATTGGACATATATAAATGAAGATGGTTCTTTAGGATTAACTTTATTTCGGTATTTACAGTATGTTTTGCTGCTTTCTTCTTGCTCATCATATGACATCTGAAATTAATCAGAAAAGGGAAAACCACAGGAAATGTCTGTATGACCAAACAGCAGCCAAACAGCTCACAGACTGGAAGCCAAACAGGGGAGCACCTGTTGTAATTTGGTAGTGTCTGACAGTCTGGGTGATGATGATAGGAGTAATATGAGACGGGGAAACTTTGACTCCCTGCTCCCTCTTGCCCATGTAAACCATATGTCCAGCTGCTAATAATCTCTCAGGTTCATGGTGAGGAACAGTCAGATCTCTCAAGACCACCAAAAAGAAATTCTTCACAGGACTTTTCACTCATGACGGCTTGTGCATTTGTTGCCACTTGCCTTTGTTTGTCCTTCAAGTTCAAATTCATGTAGCAACTTGAAGGCTATGGAAATGCAGCACAGAAATGCACACACATAGAGTCATTAGCGTGTTAGATAATTTGAGATGAGAAGAGGATTGGTTCGTCACACACTGCAACTTGTTGAAGGAAATCTATTCTGTTTCTTTATTATGCAAGTATTTTTATTGAGAACATGCTGTCCAAACAGTGCAACGGCCAAGACGTGGGAAGATTAAATTCATCTCTTGCATTAAAGATTATGTTGCAGTACTGATGATGCTTGTGCCACTAGGATAAATCAAATAAATGGAAAACCATTATCTGTAGTTTTAGCTGGAAACTTGAAATATTTTTAAAGTATGCTAATGAAATGTATATTATGAAAAAGATTTTCTTTACAAAACGTCCTGTAAAAAAATATGTCTGGTATTTTATTTCAAAAGGAAGAACTGACTGTCTGCCCATTTCTAACTTGATCTCTTTAACTAGTTGTACCCGAATAGGAATGTTGACATTTGGAATCACATTCCCTAAAAATAGACAGCTTGTTAAGTGTCTTCAAGCAGCACAGCGTCTTAGGATGAACGGAGAAGTGTGTTACACAACATAATGGCTATGACAATAAGGATTTTTCCTCTCTAACAACCAGAAATTACAAAAGGTGTGTTTTTCTACTAGCCTCTTGTTTGGTTATTTGTGGAGGTTTTGAAAAACCTGTCTATGAGATTTCTGCCACCATGCTGATGCAGTGGAGATGAATGGAATTTTGTTTGTGGTTCTCAAAGGAATAAAAAATGACATTAAAGCATGTAAGCATGTAGCATGCTCTCTAAAGTTGGTCGGTGAAGCTTGAAAGACTGCTTCATCTGCAAAATAATCATTTCACCATCAATTACTCACTGCAGGTTAACTTCATTTGTGAAGAATCTTCTCACATATTTCCATGGTAAACGAATAATCCAAAAAAAAAGCAAACATTATTCATGAATTGAAGTCAATGGGGACCACTTTTAACAATAGAAAAACAATAATAAAACATCTGTACACAAACGCAGAATAATCTGAGAATTATTTATTCAGTCCTATGCTCAGGACTTCCCAAACATGCTGCTTTGTCGTGCATGACACTGTTTGTACTGACGTGTTTAAAATTGAAATATTTTAGCAAAAATGATTGTGTCTGGGAAGAACTGAGCATATAATTGAATAAATGTGACCTGGATTAAACTGCACAAATTGTGTGAGAGTTAGTAAATGGAAGTTTTAATATAGTCGTGCTGCTGTAATATGCGGTGCCCTTTTTGGATTTTCCATTCACCACAATGGCATGCGAGAAAAACTTGCAAAAAGTTTTCCTTATGAATTCAAGGTAACATGCAATGAGCAATTCATGCACAAGTGGTCATTTTGCAGGTAAGTATTTCCTTGACAGTATTTAACTCTGCAGAAATTCTGCACATCTTCCCTGCTGATCTTTGCACTTCAAAGAAAAACACAAAAAGCCCTGATTGTCCTCAGTAGCCATGACGAAGACTATTTAAAATGGTTTATTCCCCCCCTTTCATTTGAAAGTTATTGAAAAGTAGCAAAATCAGAGACAACAATATTGAACACCATTTTAAATCCCTAAAATGAGGTGCTAGGATTCAATTTATGGATATACATGTTTTCAAATCAGCCAAAGGCACCATGAATCAACTCCACATGTGCTATGAATCCCCTTCAAAAATCAAAGGTATCAAAAAATGACCTGACATTAATTGTAGAACTTTTTAAAACAAAATGCTTGTCTTACTTTCTGAAAACTTGACATTTTCACCCAACATTAACAGTTTCCTTACCGGTTGCATATAGAGTAGATAGAAAGGTCTACTGTGATTAACTCAGGAGCACCTATCTATAACCCACCTGGCATGTGCCGTGCTATTTGTGCAGCTATCAGGGGGTTACATAATACAAGTTCCCTCTCACACACACACACACACACACACACACACACACACACACACACACACACACACACACATGCACACACACCCGTCTCTTTGTCTACATGCTGTCAGGGAGGCCTGTGTGCACATAGACAACTTAAAATAGAGTTGGACACATATGAGTTCCCCCGTTACGTCGAGGCGTGTCCCCTGTGGGCACAGCAGGTTCTGGTTACACATGAGAGGCAGAAGGAGCTTAATATTCCACAGACCAAGCGCAGGGCTTCACACTTCCCTACTACAGTGGTCCAGCGGCTGACCACCCTTCATCAGTCCTCAGGGAGCGTTTCACTGGAACAGCGTCACCATGCCTAAAGTCTTAGTGCCAGGTGAGTATGGGCAGATATGGGTTTGAACGTGCACTCTCATATACAGAAAGAGTGTTTGGATAGCATTTTAAAGAGATTATTTTACATGACAATATGAAGAGAGGCAGTCTTCACCAAAAGTGCGTTCACTCTCATTTTTGTAAGGCTTTTACAAGGAATGTTTTGGCCATCACATGAAAAACTGACTTGACCTTTACTGTTAAAATACCAACCTCATGTCTGTTTGCTGAAATATATATAAAGAACTCCCAGAACTTTGCAAATATGCTTTGAATGCATATTACAGGGGTCACACCACTTACTGTGTATGATATCATTAGCTGTTAAGGTAATATATTCCCATCTGTGTGCCAGTGTTACATTGTCGCTCTAATGGATGGCACTGACAGCTTTAATGGCAGGTTCACTGGGGTTAAAACGCATACATAGTTCCAACATGGTGTTCATACTGACTAAAATGTTACTAAAATTGTAACATTTTAAATAAAAATGCATTTTACCTTTTGTAATTTGTGATTCCAAGGTCAAAATACCTTTCTTCAACTCAGTTTAAGCACTCAAAGTCATATCATAAATGTCCAGGGTTGTATGTCAGTGCTGAATCTACTGAGGGATTGAGTATCAGCTGGGAAAATGTCAAGAGAGTATGTTCGATGGATGTGATTTGCCAGCAGATTCTCCAAGTCCTGTCAAGTGTGACAGGTGATCAGGCAGCGCTCAATGTGGACTTCAGCTTTTAGCTTTTTTTTTTTTTTTTTTTTTTAATGTTTCCTCTTGTAGTTAATTCCCAGCTGATCCCCACTATTAAGATGCTGTTGTAATGGTTGCTATTTATAGGCCTACCTCCACCAGGCACGGGGCAGCTGGCGAGTATGATGACACATTATGCCGAGTTTTTTAATGGGTAAAAAATAGAAATGCAATGGTCTAACCAGCTGCTATCTGTAGAGCTTCATTTCATAACTGACAGGGTTTAGGTGGTTGTAATGATTTATAGCAGGTATTGGTGGAGACTGTGTTGTGAGATTGTTTCCATTCGGTGTGATACTCTTATGTGACTGCAGAGATTTCACACCAGTGTTGTCTTGCAGTCAATGCAGGCTTGTTTTACGGTCTGCTGCAGCAGGTGTGGAGAGCTGACAACAAATGTGTTAATGATCAAACTGATCAAATTCAGACGAGTCTCATATTAAATGTCCAGTTTATCCAAATCACAAAATACAGATTAGCCATGCATTTAGTTCTGAGTTGATTTACTGACTTTATTTTTGTGCTGCAGACTTAATTGTGAACTATTTTCTACAAAAGTAGTAGTTCCCAAAAATATTCTAAGTCTGAAGACAGTTTTTTCAGTAGCTCACCTACTTTCTTACTATTTCTGCTTTGAGACATAACCACACTTGTTTTGTCTCCCTTTAACCTGGACTGTGGACTTTTTGCTTACACAGCAGAGGGAGGAAGTGAGTATGGAGTTGAGAAATTCCTAAGGAATTTGGGGAAGATGTGAAGCATTTCACATGCATGGTTTACTATATGGATGTGATGTGTCACATCACCATATATTCTTTCTCCAAAGCACTTTTGAATGCAACCTAGCACTATGGATCTTGGTAAATGAACATCTATTCCATATGAAATAGAAAGTGATGGGATATAGTGCAAATGGACACCATTTATTAAATGTTCACATTTAATATTGGTTCTCTGGTTCATTGTAATGGATTACAAAGAGAAATCACTCAAAACTGAATTGAATGTGAACATTTATATTGATAAATGACTTTTCCCAGGTGGCTCACTCACTCCTCCACCATGGAAATGCTTATAAGTTAACAAAGCAGCACACAAACAAGACTTAATTGACCTTCAGACTTGTTTGAACCATCAAAGGAATGCCAGGTAGACACAGGAAATGCATCTTCATGTGCACAGAGGTTTTTAGAAATGGCATCAATGCAGTAATGAAATTTCATCACCTGTGACCTTGTCGTGCCACGGGGAGCACTGAGACTATGAAATCATCTCTGCATGTGTAATGAGGATGCTATTACCAATTCTTTGTCCAGCTGCTGTTCTTTCAAAAGTAACTGTGAATTCATTTTAACAGTTACGTCCTCTCCATTGTTCATCCTCATACTGTATGTTACCTTAATCCCACTCATCCATTTACCATAAAGTGGCGTCTCATTTCATTGTTCATATCTATTGCATGTATTTCTAATCTATATTATACAGAAGCTGAGAACAGCTGTGCTTGCAATTATTTTTTAAATGCCATTAGCTATTTTGTTATCTCATAAAAGCAAGGTTTATCTCGAGATACAAGAACAAGATAATCAACCCATTATCATGAGAAAACAAAAGCTGTCTTCCTATGGAAGCCAAGAATGGCCATGCTGGTTATTGTTTTTCAAGTGCTGTTATCTATTTCTTTATTTCGAGATAACAAGATAATCAATCTGTTATCACAAGAAAACAAAAGGTTGTTTCCTCTCATTACTTATAATGTTTATCAGAGACCAGGAGTGCCATGCCAGCATAGCGTCTTGACAACTATGGCACCTGTATTAAACTGAAAATGTCAGATTAATTAATCAATGCATCACACTACTTCAATCAAGGTCTAACAATACAATTATGAATCCTCCCCGACATGGTGTGACAGTGATCTCAAAAGGCTGAAATCATGTGTGATTAAAATGAGCCAGACACTCATTATCTCTCAGTTCTCAATAATTATTCTGTGATGTCAAGAAAACAAAAATCAATATCTTGTGATAAATGATCTCATTATCTTGAGAAATCTGCTTTTGTTTTCTATGACGAAATTTAACCCATAATCATGAGAAAACAAGCTTTGTTATATCGCAATAACAAAATAATAAACTTGTGATCTCAAAACAACGGCATTAAAAAAAAATTTGCCAACACGGACGTTATTGGCGTCTGTAATATTCTATATAGGTAAGAACTGATAAATATTACAGTAGAGGTACAGTCTCTGTTTCTGTTATGCATTAGTAAGGTATTTGTCATTATGTCACACATAAACACAGTAAAGGGTTTATGTGTTTGTATGTCATCTTCATGTATAACACCTTTCTAACCAATGCTTTTTGAATGCTCTCTTCTTTGGGTGTTTTTCCGGGTGGTGCTTCTTTCTTGCTGGGCATAATCAGGTCAAGAGAGTAAGTATGGAGACGGAGACATAGACACCAACATAATTTTAGTCTTATGTGCCATACTGCAGTTGTTGTCTTAGAATAGAAAGCCTTGGGTTTTGCCTAGTAGATGCATGTAACAAGTACAGTTTGACCTAGAGAGTAGTTACCTCTGTAGTCGGCATCAAGTAATGCTGCATACTTTCACTGTGTTTCTCATGAAGCCTGTTTAAGAACTGTTGTTCATAGCTTGGTTCATAACTCCAGTCATTTTGGACTGGGACCCTCTTTTCCTGTCATTTTTTTCAACATAAAAATAGATTCTGATCAAAGTCATCTCATGTATATCCATGTAGAGCCACACCCTGACTGATGGGGTGCAAATTATGATCAAATGCAAAATATACAAAGAGAAATGATAGGCAAACTGGGTCTGGAGTTAAAAAACATATTTAATAAGGATTTATCATTTTGTATTTGTATGAGTTGAGCCGAAGGTGTGTGTCAGTGCTTCATCACTGTAGGCTAGTTCCTCTGTGTGCATGGGACCAATCTGGAGGTCAGAGTTGCAGACTTGTAATGGCTGAGTCAATCTTTGGTCATGTATACAACGCATGTGCTGGAGCTCGTTCACATCAGATTAGGTAATGTATGTGCCTTTCTATAATGGATGTAGAATATGCATCTTTCATTCATCATGAATACATTTTTCTGTAGTCATATTCATGCCGCATAGATTAGCAGTCAGAAAGTTCTGTCTGTGGTTTTCCTCAGAGCCACAGCCTGTCTAATGCAGTGCTGCATGGTGTGATGGGAGCACAGTGCATATCTGGTATCAACAGAACAAACCTTTGTTGTGCCTGACAGAGACCGATGATAAGATGCGGGCCTTCGCGGAACAGGTCTTTGCATCTGAGACCAAAAGCGAGGACGTCCGCGATGAGATCTCTATGTTTGATGTGGCTGAGGACTGTCCCATCATGCACCAAGAGATGGCCCACCATCTGCACACTGATGACGATATTGTGAGACGGTGAGATGGGACATTTTGTATTGTCAAAAATGGGCAAAAATATAGCTGATGTTGATCATTAGGGGAACTTTGCTTGTGTTTTGTGTTTCACAACAAATATTTCATAAATTTTGCTAATGTATGAAGCCAACCACTTAACCTAACCCCCCCTCCTTATCCACAGCAAGAAGTACCAGCGCCGCACCATGGCCGTGCCTGCAGCCGCTGTCCAGTCAGTTGCTGCCCCTGTAGTGCCAGTGGAGGTGGACACACCCCTCTACCTGGAAGTGCCTGACTTCCAGAGAGTGGCCATCATCGGAGACTATGCCTCCGGGGTACCGTTCATTTTCTGTTCATCACATTCTTATTTAATGGTGAACTTTGAGTATGTGAATGTTTGCCTTTATACTTTAAGAAAATATCACCTACTGTTTCAGAGTAAGATAAATCTTCAAATAAATATTTTAAATAATAATAATATTTTTTAAAATAAATTCTCCTTCTCCTTTTTTCATTTTTACCTTTGAAAGCAACTATAACTTAACATGTCGAATCTGACAACCAAGTTTCAATTATCGGTATGTAACTTTTCAAACTTAGAGGAAGGAAACTTCCTGGAGAGTTTGTTTGCCAACCATTTTCTTTCAAAACTCAATATGCGTAGTTTAGTCAACAGTCAGCAGAACATTCATTCAATCATCATTTCATTACACTTAACAAGAAGTTTAAGTTAATTTGACTAAAAGGTCCAGTGTGTAAGATTAAGGGGGATTTAGTGGAATCTAGCAGTGAGGATTTTCAGATTTTCCAGTGTTCACTGTACAGGAGGTTTTTACCGTGAACTGAATCACCCACAGAGGTCGCTTTCTCTCCATAACAAACAGACCATGTGATTAAATCCAGTAAAAACACTGAATAAAGCAGTTTCAGTTACAAATCAGTGTTTTTTCTATGTTGTTCAGCGTGTCGCAGACGGGCTGCGAATATGTGCCCACCTTTCTTCTCTGAACTGCATCCAGTTATTCAGGAGTTTTTTTTCCAATAGTTATATTATCCACAGAGGTCTCTTCCTCTCCATGACAAATGGACCAGGTGATTAAAAATGGTGAAAACACTCAATAAAGCAGTTTTGCATCAAAAAGTCTACCTTTTTCCAAGACTGCTCATTGCAATCACAGTTAGCTGCTAATGGCCCTATTTAGAGCCAGTGTTTTGTTTGTTCGTTCTGGGCTTCTGTAGAAACATAGTGGTGCAACCTGGGTGCAACATGGCAATCTTAGTGGAGGAGGACCCACTCCCTATGTATACATACACGTCTCATTCTAAGGTTACAAAAACACGACAATTCTTATTTGTGGATAATTATATAGCAAAGAAAACATAAATATTACAATACATTTTCAATTCTGGAAATATATGCCCCTAAATCCTACACACTGGCCCTTTAAATGAATCATTTTTGGGTAAATTTGCTTACTGATACTACTTTGATATGTGTCTGTTTAATGTAAGGCTTCAGCCAGCAGCCAGTTAGCTTAGCTTAGCATAAAGATTGGAAACCTATTCAACCTATTCCTTTGAGTTTAAGAAAACATGACTTTTTAAATGCTGATAGTGCTGTAGCAGTAGCAGCTGAAGTTTCTACACCTATATTTACTGCATGCATGAAAGATCCCTGTCAACTTGACTGGGGTCAAGTTGACAGGGATGCAGACTTTGAATTTCAGTGACCATATGTGTCTGTGGGTCAGTGACCTCACAGCCACCCTCTCACTAACTGAGGCCCATGAATGGAGCTCAACTGGAGCAGGCCGGGGTTTAGGTTTCATTAGTGTGGGTCTGACATTTATAGGAAGAGAAACACTTTGGAGCTAGCTGATTGTTTTTTTCGCTTTAGCCTAACCTCATGTTTGTTAAGATATGTTTCACGTATACTTAAAAAATAATATACTGCATAATATCACAGAGAACAAATGGAATGCAGTATATCAGAGAGATTTTTAATAATCAAGCCTCCACGCCTTTCATCAAGCAAATATAAATAATTCATTAAATATGTATTAAGTCTGTTGCATGAGTTGAGAGTTCATCTTGTTTACAAAAGAAATCCCTCAAATGTTGACACAGCTGCATGTCGTTGTAATGCTATATTTTTTCACAGGTATTTTTTGCCTGCAAAATCTGTAACATCTCTTAAATCTGCTATTCAGGTGACCATGGATGACTTTGAGCTGTCCTGTAAGGGTCTGTACCGTGCCTTGACCATCAGGGAGAAGTACATGAGGCTGGCCTTCCAGCGCTTCCCACGGACGGCCTCTAAGTACCTGCGTGAGATCGAGGGAGAGTCCTTCAAAGATGAAGATCAGGTGCAGCCAGGTGAGGAGGAAAGAGAGTAGAGGCTTAATAAGGTGATGGATCTGGGGGTTTAAATAAAGGAGCTTATGCTGGATGTTTTCTGTACCATTGGGTATCCCAAATGATTAATTTGCATGTTACATCTGTCCATCAGTCTTCACATCTCCTCCAAAGAACGGTGATGACCCCTTTGATACCAAGAACCTGCAAAAGGATCTGGGTTATGTTGCTCGTATGAAGGATGGTCTCATCTATGTGTACAACGACGCTGCAGCTGCTGACAAACATCAGCCCAAAGACCTGCCCTGCCCCGACTATGACACCTTCATCGACGACATGAACTTCCTCATTGCTCTCATTGCACAGGGCCCAACGTGAGTCTTTTGAAAGGTGTTGATTTCTCTGTTCCTAACTTTAAAATTGAAATATATCAGTTGTCTCTGTTGTCCTTCCATAATTTAACCATTATTCAATTTCTGTATGACCCAGATCTTGTAAATGATGTCATGTGGATGACTCCCAGGGTTAAATGTCTGTTAAAGGCCCAGTTCATATGATTTAGTGGCAGCTAGTGGTGAGGAACTTCTATTGTGTGCCAAGCATGTATGAGCACTACGGTGGCTGATGTGAAAATACAAATAACCTTATCTAGAGCCAGTGTTTGGTTTGTCCGTGCTGGGCTACTGTAGAACGACATGACGGCATGGTATTATAAACTAGTGAAAACATAGTTATGAATATTATATTCCATTTCTGCCAATAGATGCCCCTAAATCCTACACACTGGACCCTTTAAGTAATTTAAGCTACCACAAGTCATCAGTGTGTGGTCCTGGGGATCCACACAGGGGTGCAAGAAAGATCCATAACAAAATAACATAATAACAAGACGCCTCAAATCAACATTTTCCTATTACAAACACTGGTGAAATATGTCTGCTGTTTGACAGCTGCATGTGTATCGCCTCACAGTGCTGCTCATGTGTTAACCCTCATCCTGTAAATACATTCAACATACAAGGGCTATAGACTGGATTCTCTGAGGACCCTACGAATAAACTACTAATAAGAAACAACCATCATAGCTAAATATATGCTTATTTCCGCTCAAAACATTATTAGTTATGTTATTAATGTCATCTGAAGAAAAAAAACACAGATTATTCTTAGGATAGTTACAGTTAAGGTAACTTGGAACATCATCTTATTTTAGGATGAGCAGTATTTAAAGGTACAGTGTGTAGGATTTAGGGGAACACATTGGCAGAAATGGTATATAATATTCATAACTATGTTTTCATTAGTTTATAATCACCTGGAAATAAGAATTGTTGTTTTTTTCTTACCTTAGAATGAGCCGTTTATATACGTAGCAGGTCCTCTTTCACAGTGTCCACCATGTTGTTTCTACAATAGGCCAGAAGGGACAAATCAAACATTGGCCTAAGGGCCTTTCAGGTTTTCATCAGTCACCATAGCACTCCTTCAAGCGTGGCACGAGGGAGAAGTTTGACCTCACCAATGCTTGGTAATTGTCCAGTTCACCCACGTTGGTGAGTGAACTGGACAATTGTCTGTGGGTAGTCAGGCTACTCAATTCAGTAGGATGAGGGTTTTCAGAATCAGAAAGGTTTTATTGCTGAGTAACTTTGCATTTACAAGGAATTTGTCTTGGAGGTTTCGGTACATAGCATTAAAAACAGTGCAAAAATATAAAGACATTATATAAATACACTGTGCTTCTCTTTGTTTTGCAGTAAGACTTACACTCACCGCCGTCTGAAGTTCCTCATGTCCAAATTCAATGTGCATGAGATGCTGAATGAGATGGAGGAGCTGAAGGAGCTCAAGATGAACCCCCACAGGGACTTCTACAACTGCAGGAAGGTAGACATGAAAAGCATTTAATATGGACATAAAAGCTGCACAAAAATAACAATAAATCAACCTCTAACCTATACATACATGTATAACACATGTACTGTGGATCCAGATGCCACAGAGACAGGATTTTAAAATCAAGTGGAGTCTTTGCATTGTTCCTCCACTGACAGATGTGAAAATACACCTAAGCATAAAAACTGAAAACAGTATGTAAAATTTAAAAAAAAAAAAAAAAAAAGTCTTTTGAGTTCACTGAATATGAGTATTTCCAGTGTACTCAAACATTTATTGAATTTGGTTTTGTCTGTGTATTTCAATTATATTCACATGTACATGAATGATGAGATTCTATACATTAAAGTTTCAATTTCTCCCTTTTGTCCTCACTACACTATCACGCACCTTGTGTGTATCTTTAGCTCCCCCTTGTGACCAAGCAGACTTATTAGACCATATAAACTCAAAACCTCAGTGATCCACTCTGTATCATCTCTATGCCATTCCAGGTGGACACCCACATCCACGCTGCAGCCTGCATGAACCAGAAGCACCTGCTGCGCTTCATCAAGAAGACCTACCGTGTGGACGCTGACCGCGTCGTGCACAACCTCAAAGGGAGAGAGGTCACCATGAAAGAGCTCTTTGAGTCCCTTAACCTGCATCCTTATGACCTCACTGTGGACTCCCTGGATGTGCACGCTGTACGTAACTCACTTGTTGGAACATTGGTGGCTTTAGATGGGAACAGAATAATAAAAATGCACAGCTATAAATGAAATGTAAAGGATACATGAGAAATCAACATTGCATTGCTATTTTAGAAAGCATCCAAGTATATTGGCTATGGTATTGATTTTCTTTTTGTAAGTACGCTTAATGAGGAAAAAGTAGTGGAGAGCAACAGTCAAAGGTTTTATATTAAAAATTGCTGGGTTTTTTAGTCAGTGTGTAGACAATAAAATAAATATATTTCATCAAAAAAGGCCAAAATTTAAACATCTAGAGCAGGTTTTTACGTTTTAATTACCTTATCTGCTCTATGAGAAATGTTTAAAGTGAAGATCCAAATTTTCTTCTTTCTTTTTTTTTTTTTTTAAACTGCCATTATTAGATCATTTGGTTCCACATTTTTCTATCCCCTCAGTCAACCCTCTTGTCTCTTTCTTGTTTCTCTGAAGGGAAGACAAACCTTCCAGCGCTTCGATAAGTTCAATGCCAAGTACAACCCCGTAGGAGCCAGTGAGCTGCGTGACCTGTATCTGAAGACAGAGAACCACCTTGGTGGAGAGTACTTTGCCACCATCATTAAGGTCAGTTTCTATATTAATTGAATAGACCAGAAAAATCACAGAAAACAGTTCTAGAAAAATAGGTTTTGATAATGAAACATCCCAGAGGGAGATATTATACAGCTTATCTGTTTAGCAGCCTGCTGATATACCAGCTCTAGATCACCTATTATGCACCAAAATAATGTGATCTAGGCCTGATTTGACCTCTGTGTAAACCAGGAAGTAGCCAGTGACCTGGAGGAAGCTAAGTACCAGTATGCTGAGCCTCGTCTGTCCATCTACGGCTGCAACCCTAACGAGTGGACCAAGCTCTCCACCTGGTTCGTCAAGAACAGAGTCTACTCCCCAAACCTGAAATGGATGATTCAAGTACCCAGGATCTAGTAAGTTTTCAATCACTATTATTTCTTGTACACAGTTTGACCCAGCTGTGAGACAGATGGAGAATGATTTAACCTGCTGTGGATAAATTGTAGATTTAGCTATAGAGTCTACTTAACTTGATATTAAAGAAAAATCTATCTTTACTTCCCTGTAAGCTTGAAAAGGGGGCTCAAAAGCTGTAAAAGAAGAAGAAGGCTAGAATTCATATTTAAATGAACATGTTTTGCCTCTCTTCTATCTTAGTGACATCTTCAGAGGCAGGAACTTTGTGCCCCACTTTGGCAAGATGTTGGAGAACATTTTCCTTCCCGTGTTCCAGGCCACCATCAACCCACAGTCCAACCCAGACCTCAGTATCTTCCTCCAGCATGTGAGTCAGAAACAGACACAAAAGGCAGTAACAGAGATGATCATTACAGCTCAGACATAGAAAGATACCAAATGGTATCTTGGTTAAAGGACAGATTTCACTGTCATTAATTAGGGACTGCGTGAAAGTTACTGGGGTGGGAAGGGTAGCCCAAGAGGTGATGAATATTTTATTTTTCATAAAAAAAAAACAAGGCCCCCTCCAGCATTATCAATATTTTCTTTGGACCCTTCCCTTTAAAAAAAACTGTAATACCCTCCCAAAATATCTAAAAACTTTATGTTTCTGGCAACACACTCTCTATTTTTGAATAAAGGGTTGCTAAATAATAATAAATAAGTGAACTCATTATTATTTTTTACTCTTACCAATATCCAATACATATGGCAAACTGTAACTCAATGACTGTTTACAATCGCCTATTTGTATGCGCAATTTAAAACAAAAATTTGCGCATAAGAAAAACCTCAGTGGAAATGCCGAAAATTAAAACAAAATATCAAAATACCACAAAAAAAGTTTTTTCTTGATCTTAAACAGATAAGTGAATAAATGATGACATACAGAAATTATGAAATGATGTGACTTAAATGGTTTTTTTTGTCTCTAGATAGCTTTTAACATGCATATGTGTGCACGCGGGCTGTTCCAAGAGCACAGGGCTGTAATATTAGCTGTTCAAACCTCTCTATTTTCATTGTCCAATGTGCTCTATGTTATTATACATCCATTGTTTTCTTTGTTTGAGGTTTGATTGGCATTCTTATAGTTCTGTCACTCTTGTGGCGCCCTCCTCTTCTGCAGTGATATAATGGCACCTGACTGGGGAATCACCACCACTTACTGCTGATCTCAATGAACCAGCTCTCAATAATCACATAGCATTAACTGTCTGCCTCCTGTTATGTAGGTGACAGGTTTTGACAGTGTGGATGATGAGTCCAAGCACAGTGGTCACATGTTCTCCACTAAGAGCCCCAAACCAGAGGAGTGGGACATCACCAAGAACCCCTCCTACACCTACTACATCTACTACATGTATGCCAACATCGCTGTGCTCAATCAGCTCCGCAGGTCAGTAACTTTGTCTGCATACACACCGTTTTGTCTTTTCTACTATTAGCTAGTAGTGCAAGAAAATGATTATTAAAACATCCCCTGCACTCAAAAATGTGTTTTTTCTTCTGTTAATGTGACCTAAAATGTCTGACCTTGACCAAACTGACTTGTATCTGTGCAAAGTTTGTCACTAGAGAAGTGATTTCAGATTCCTCTACTGAAGGGGGCGATGTCTGTGCACTTTACTAAAATATGAGATTCAAACGCAACCCAGGCAAGCTAGATTTGCTATGTCACCCACAAATTCAAAAGCACATCGCTGTCTGTTTGATTGCTGACAAAAAAAAACTAGAAACCTCTACCACAGAGCGGACTTATTCAAGGCAATGTGAAAATCTCAGCCAGACAGAATACATTTGTCTGCAAAGTTTGATTAGACCTCTGGTACATAATTACATACAAACAATGAGATAGTGTGTGCGTCGTCGTACGTAAACATCACTCAAATTAACATGTACCAACCAGAAAGAGTCTCAAAATGACCACAGAGAGATGCAAAGGAACTGCATAGAGACACAAAAAAACTACAAAAATGTGAAAACAACCAGAAAGTTACACAAAACAACTACAAGGAGACACTTAACAACTACAAATGGAGACAAAACAACTACAAATAGACACAAAATGACTACAAAGCATCACAAATTGACCAAAAAGGACATAAATTTACTTCAAAGAGACACACATTTACCTCAGTAAGACAAAAAGTATCTTCGAGGCCAAAATGACAACAAGACACAAATCCAGGAAGAGACTCAGAAGGACCACTATGACACAAAAAGACCATAAAGAGATTCAAAAGCACTGCAAAGAGATACAAATCATTCAAATCAATCACCATTGTCTCATAATCTGCCCATGCTTATTTATCTTCTGCCTTACAGACAGAGGGGGATGAACACATTCATGTTCAGGCCTCACTGCGGTGAGGCCGGTGCCATCACCCATCTGCTGGCTGCCTTCATGACTGCTGACAACATCTCTCACGGCCTCAACCTGAAGAAGGTCAGTCCTCTTTTTCTTTCTGTAAATTAGCACTTTAATTCAGCAGCAGTCATGGGTGCATTCACTCAACATGATTAAGCACCAGCTCGGTCTCAGACTTCTGTGAAGAATCCACAAGGTATAATATGACAATGATATACTATACACACAGCTGTGTCATAAGGAGAAGATTAAAATACACTTCTATGCATTATTACCTTCACGAGATTTGAATTTGTATCTAATTGTCAATATAAGATGTTAGTGTGAATCCAATCATCTAACAGCCTAGGACAGAAACATATCCTCAAGATTTACGTGTGAGCAGATGATAAAAGATGATAATAAATGATGGTTATAAATGGGGAGCCCCACGATTCATTTATGTATTTGGCCAAGGCAGCTCCTTATTCAACAGCACAGTCTATAGTGTGTAGCTATTGTTATCCTATACCAACCAAACTGTGAGAGCCCTAAAGGAGATCCATTGAAGAAGCTTAATGAAGTTTTTCTTGCTCAGATTGTCAGTGGTTGTTGTGATGTTAATTAATGATGCGCACGCATTTTTTTCATTTGGAACCAGAGACATTGAGTAGAGCCACCAGGATTTGTTTTAAATTTAAGGAACGATGACGAGGTGCCGGCACTAATTTGGAAAGATGATCAGGCGATAAATGCACTCTGTGTAGTATTTTGAGTTGCGATGCTTGTATTTTGTATTTTTCCAGTAATCTTCCTACACATCTTCTGTAATCTCTCACTACCCTCTCCAATTTCTGTCACAGCCCCAGCATACAAAATAGTACCGAAGACCTGCTTCTCTATAGTGGAGGCAATAAAACTAATTAACAAAGATGTATTTTTTTTCTTGATAGAATCTCTTATCTGAAAGTACCAAAGGATGCTCTCTCTGAATATATCATATTTTCTTATATCCGATGAAAGGGCATTGGGACCTATTCCTCAAGAGGTCCCGGAAGGAAAAATTTCTTTTCAGGCCCACTGTTTGAAACCTGGATTTGGAGTAGGTGTTGGATCTTTTTTTAATATGTAGTACTGCTCTCCAGGCCTTAGCTGTATTAATTGCCAGGGTTATTACAACAATTTTTATCTGATTTTCTGATTTTTTAAAAGAGAGCATGTTTGTAAGGGGATATTCAGACTACTGTACAATTGATAATGAAATGTCAAGTGCACTCTCAGAGCTGAGATTCATCTTTTGAGTAATCTTGCAGTTAAAACATCACTTACTGCCTGTTAACTATTTTTTTTCCTGCTGTGTTATCAGAAATAAAGACCAAAAATCAGGTCAAACTTCCAGGCCTTGACAAATAATGTCACACTCTGATCATCCATGTAGGCTTTGTTTCAATATTTAGGACACATATCAACCCCCCAAGATTTTGAGCCTCAAACACTTCATTTCCTGCAATCTGGTGAATTTTTACACAACAATTTGTGCCTTTTGTGCATCAGTGAATGCTAAAAATGTCATGGTACTTTCGCTTCAGTCATGCATAGCTGCTTCTTCTTTTTTTGGGGTTGTATACTGCTACCACCTGCTTTACCAGAGGCATTATTATGTCGAGGCTATGAGTTGCGTTCTCAAAATAAAATTAAAGTCCTCTGCTACTTTCATGTTTTTATTGGTGGGGACACTTACACATGTGTCCCCCTACCCCCAAAATCTACGCCTATGTCACTGATTGAACCTGATCTTACAAACTGATCATATCTATCAATCTCCCTCCACCAGGGTCCTGTGCTGCAGTACCTGTACTTCCTGACCCAGATCCCCATCGCCATGTCTCCTCTCAGCAACAACAGCCTGTTCCTGGAATACGCCAAGAACCCGCTGCTGGAGTTCCACAAGAAAGGCCTGGTGGTTTCTCTGTCCACTGACGACCCCATGCAGTTCCATTACACCAAGGTGTGAGCACATGGAGGGCGTAGACCATGGCACATACTGTGCTGTATATAATTAGTTTTGTATTGTGTACATTTACAAATGAATCATTTTAGGTTTAGTATACAAATCCTGCAGACAAACTAATTTACAGCACACTCAAATGGAGTAGAATATGCATTGAATGACAATGCATTGTAAGCTAAGAGTATCCAAGAGTAAGTCGCGGACTCTCTGTCCACAGGAACCCCTGATGGAAGAGTACGCCATTGCAGCCCAGGTCTTCAAGCTCAGTACCTGCGACATGTGTGAGATCTCCAGGAACAGTGTTCTGCAGAGCGCCTTGTCCCATGAGGTAACAAATCTGATGGAGAGCTTAACGGAACTGTGTGTAGGATTTAGTTGTATATAGTGGTAAGAATTGCAGATTGCCAGGTGTGTACCAGGCATGAACCACCAGGTAGGATTCCTTCAATGTTAATTGTTCAGGAGGGTTATACTGGCAGCCAAATGACCTGCAGAGGTCTTTTCCTGTCCAGAACAAACAGACCTGCTGATTTAAACTGTAAACACACTAAATAAAGCAATTGCACGTTAAAAATCAGTGTTTCTCCAGTGCTGTTCAGCTCATTGCAGACAGGTCACAATCCCAGAACCTGCTAATACGTGCTCCACTTTTCTCTGATAAGTTAGTATGTGCTCATCTTTTTTCTCTGAAAACTTAACTTTCAGACATTCAGGAAGTTTTTGCTGTGAGCTGAATTATCTGCAGAGGTCTCCTCCTCTCTAAAACAAACAGACCTGGTGATTAAAACCAGTAAAACCACTGAATAAAGCAGTTTAATGTTAAAGTTCAGTGTTTTTCTGATGCTGTTCAGCTCTTCGCAGATGGGCTGCTAACTCCGGTAGCCTACGTGAAAACATGCAATGGCCCTCTCAAGAGCTAGTGTTGGTTTGTCTGTTCTGGGCTACTGTAGAAACATGGCAGACTCTGTAAATGAGGACTCCCTGTGTAGATATAAACGGTTTATTCTAAGTTAATGAAAAGACAACAATTCTTATTTTCAGGTGATAAACACACACACACACACACACACACACACACACACACTTATTATATTATAATCTGTTTCTGCCAATATATCCCCCTAAATCCTACACACTGGACTGTTAAATGTGGTGATGCCTTGTTGGATTTTTAACACATCAATAAATGAGCCTGTCAGATTTGTCTTTCTTTTATATTGGCATTATTGTTGGTGCAAAACAGTTACTGCGGAGGTGTTTCTACGCTCATGAGCTTCACGTCAAATCCTCTGAAAGTCACACAGACACTGTCTTCACACTGTACAGACTGCTCTAAAATTTAGATTGCACATCATTTTCCACATAGAGGCGATTTTTATAAGCACACCAAAACATGCTTGTGGTTTTCTGCTATGTTCCAGGAGAAGAGCCACTACCTGGGTAACAACTACCTGAAGGAGGGTCCAGAGGGCAACGACATCCGTAAGACCAATGTGGCCCAGATCCGTATGGCATATCGCTATGAGACCCTGTGCTATGAGCTCAACCTCATCAAGGAGGGTATAAAGTCTGAGTAAACACTCTCAAATCTGACTCACATCCATTCAAACTTATCTCTGTTGTGATGTAGAAAAGTTTCTACATTTGTTTTTCACAGTAACTCTTAAACAATTGAATCTTAAAGAGACTGACCTTCTAGCACACTGATGTTCTCTCCTTTGGAGGGAGATTTTTTTGTGAACTGTCTTCATTGCATATCATCTGCACACCTTGTCCAGTTCACTTGTACATTACAGTATGTGTGTTCCATGTGGAGAAACATCATGTATGAGAATGAAAGGAAATAAAAAGTGAAATAACAAGTGTCTTTGTGTGGTAGTTGCCCCACTGATGCACACAATCATTTAATCAGTGGCCTATTACTTTGCAACATTATTTACTTGACAACAAGATTTTGTCTATTTGTTTTGATTTTGTGACTTGGCAGAGCTACTGCTGCCTTCAGATGCTCCTCATAACCTCTGACCTGTAAACTGTAAATGAGGCTTGGTATGCACTTTTATTTGGCGCCTTGTGTCTTTTACACTGTGAACCAAAAGTGTTTTTCTGATGGCTGTTGTTTCCTTTAGAAGTTTAGCTGCATCAGCAGAATGAAGGGTGAAATGTGCATCAGTCATTAAGTTATTAGTCTAAACTGATGCATAATGCATCACTTTTACCATCGGTTATTGACAAAGCCTCCATGATGTCTACTATTCCTCATGAGGACACACCCTACCTATTACTGAAAATCTATACTGGGATGGAAAAGTCAACATTAGCTATATCTTGGCTGGATTAAGCTCACATTACAACTTGTTCCATGATGAAGTCTGAGGTTTCTTTGAAAGTCTGAAGAGGAAAATTACAGGTGAGTCCAAGACTAATACACTCTGTAGCTCATAGTATTGTGTTCCACTGTTTGTCTTAAATAACTGAACAAATATGTAAAATATAATCTGGTTTTGCTCCAGTGTATAGATTCATTAAGTACGTTTTTTTTTAATTCTGCTGCAGAAATACACAATTACAAGACTTCCAAAGTGGAGTTAGTCTGACTGATAGCTTTAATGTTGTTTTGAAGCAATTGAATTAGCATATTCAGCTATATACTTTGCACGACAGTTTCAGCGCTGTCTATCACTTTCCTGCACCAGAACATCCCGTGTCGTGACTTTATGAATGACAGTAAAGTCCCAGTCATATTTGACATCTCGTGGAGTCGCGCAGGTGCAGCTCATAAAACAGTTTCTATTTTTCCCAGGACACTTGAAGACAACAGTATTTATTCATCGTTGACAGCTGCAGGAGTTGATGAGATGACGTCTTCCCTCTTGAATCGGGAGGATTCAGCCAAACTTTCTCACAGTCACAGCCGCGTCAAGTTTTACAGAAACACCCAGAGAAAAACCGGAAGTGAAACGGCTTACCTAGAACATTAGAGTAGCTAAGTTATGTGTAGGCCTAAGTATGTCAACAAAAAAAACAAAAACAAAAGACATTTACTTGTAGAAAACAAGTGGGCAAAATAGGGACAATGTTAAAAAAAGTTTTTAAAAAATATCTACCAACTATTGTCAAACACCTCAGACAGTGTGGATTTTAATTAGCACGTAGTCTGCAGCAATTGATCATTAAGCTGCTACATCTTGTGTGCATTAAACCCTTATCCTCCATTGTGTGATGCAGCACATTTATTTCTTCTTCCTTCTCCTCCTCTTTTTCTTTTTATCCCCTTTCACCAATTAGTGCACACACATGTAGACAATATGGACATACTAAAAAATACAGAATACAAAAAGGGCAACAACAGATGTACAGCTGTTACTGATTTACAAAACATAAAAGACACATAAGTATCAAGGGACAGCATGGGAAAAAAATTAAACTAATAAAATTTGAAAAGAAAAAATAACTAGATTGAGAGGAAAGGAAAGACAAGGAAAGGGGAAAAACAAATGCAAGATGGAAGAAAGAAAAGGGCCCGATCTGTTAAGGTTTGGTTGCTTTTCAGTGAGCATTGCAGGATGGGTTTGATTTGAAATGATTATTATCTATTTATACGTACACACACACATTTCCACATAGGCTACACAGCCAACATGTTACCCCAGTTACATGCTTACATTTATATATATACTGGGGATGTGGCATTAGCTCTTCTTATCACTTAAAATGGAAATTTTGGTCTTTCCAAAACTTCACTGACAGGTTATTTGCCTGTATAAAATATTAATATATTATACATACTAAGAAACTTAACCAGAAAAACAAAGGCCACTCCCCACCTGCAGTTTCTAAAGGTCAAGTGTGTAGGATTTAGATGGACACATTGGCAGAGATGAAATATAGTATAATTAACATTTTCTTTAGTGTATAATCACCTGAAAATAAAAAAGCTTTGTGTTTTCATTACCTTAAAATGTGCCATTTATATCTCCTTGTCCATGATGATTGCCATGTTGCCTTATTTATCGGTTTTAATTACCTTGACCATTTGTTTGGAGCGGAATGACCTGTGGGAACAGCTCTCATTAAAGGCAGTTTTTCAACTGGTTGCAATCTGCCGTCCTCACTGCTAGATGCCACTAAACCCCCCTATATCTTACACACTGTTCCTTTAATGAAAAGAGGCGCTTTCAAAAGCCATAATAAGGAAGTAACACTTAAAATATGTAATTAAAATATATACATAAAAAAACAAGCTTTTTAATAACAAGTACAACATTAATTGCGTAATTTCACCAAAAAGAGCAAAAATAGACGCCTTTGCAAACATTTTTGCCGTAGTTAATTAGGACTTTATTTTGAAAGTTGTAACCGGAAGTCATATACTTTCTGGTAGACTTAACGTTCAACTGTCCAGCGAAGGAGGGCGAGGATTGTTCTGCTTTACTTTTCTCGAGTTTATGGACACTTTCTTTGTTGTTGTGTTTAGTTATTATTATTATAGCGGACACGTTTTTATGCCTCATAAATGTCTATTTTTAAGTCACTTTTTTTAAGTAACAAAGAACTGGCTGCGGACATCAACGCCTGGACTTATTCAGACAGCTAACCTATCCGCTTTGAACGATGCGAGCGAGTGTAACGTTAACGTTACTCGGATTACATTTGTGTTTTTAATTTTTTTACCGAAATGAAAATGAGGAAAGAACTGGAGTTTTGCTCATCATTTTAAACTACGAGGGGTAAGTCCCGATAAATGTAGTTTATGCATCTTCCATGTGGTCATATGGTGGTAGTATTGTTCTGATAACTTACCACACTAATCTTCTGACCAATGTTACATTCATTTCTTTCTCTTCTACCGTTAACGCTTCATAGCAGTGCATGAGTAAAAGTTAAGAGTAATTTTGTTGTATTTAGTAACATAACCTCAATTAGTTGATGTTCGTAAAAACGTGTAGGCTCTGCTATGTGTTTTCCAGTAGTTGGGGTTTTCTCCTTACAGTGAAAAGTCGTAGTTTTCTTTTAATTTAAGTAAATTATCAAGCAGATGTTTGTATCAGTAAGTCCTGTTGTTCATTCGGCTATGGTTCAAACGTTTTTAGTGCAATATAAACTATCCGGATCAGTGGAAACAAAAACGTATAACGTTATCCTTTACCGTCAGTCCTGACGCTCTTCCATTAGACAACTGGAGAAGTTAGACTTGGTGATATGACGCTAGAGGTGTAAACCACCAGGCTACTTTAGGTTATTTTGGCTTGCTAATAAAGCCGAATTAGACAGTAGATCTTATGAAGTCAGTGGGATGTTTGAGTTTAATTTCTATGGTAATGAGGCTTTGCAGTAAGAAAGAACATTTTAAATATCTATAGTTTTGAAGGGAGTTTGGCGTGTTTTCTTAATGTAACAGAACGAGGGCGAGTTTTTTCTCCTCTTCCACCATCATCTATTCCCATTTTACTGTAGTTGACTCATTGATTACCGACAAACGTTTAACAGCATTGCCAGGACTCAAGCAATAATCCAGGTTGTAGAGTTAGCTCAGGTCATTGAACCTTAATGCATCTGTGATATGGAAATCTTCTGCAGGTGCTGCCAAATGTAGGAAAAACAGTTCAGTTAATAATTAACTGCCTATAGCTGAAAGCATCTGAGATGTATATGCCACTAATCCCCTCAGAGAAAAGGGACAAATTAACACCAAGAACACTGTTAATGAATAGATTTGCATTAATGCATTTGTGCTAAAGCTCTTTAGTTGGGTGACACAAAGTGTGTGTGTAAATGTTTTGATATCGTAACTGTCTTGGTCTGAGTTTAAAAGAGACTTTGGAGACATTTTTCATGACAGTGGTATGACAAGAAATGGTGGAACTTGTGTTAAAGTGGTTTATCACCCTTTTAGTCACACTGTCGAAAGTAATGTTTGGTTGCAGGCAAGCTGTTCTAGTGGCTGGTGATGGATCCGTCATTTTCAGGCACTCAATCTTGGTGTGTCCTTTTAGCTGGCATTTAGCAAACCCACATTTTTCTTTTATTATTGCTTTAACTGTCACTGTTGATGGTGAACCACAGTCGTACAATACTTTAGCTTCAACATGTTGTGTCATGCCACGCTTCTTTGGGAGGGTGTTTTGTCGTGGTTTTGAAGGTGTAATTAGGTTTGATTTAGCTGCCAAGTGATGACGGGGTACTCCAGCTTTATGGGTCTCCTGTCTCGTGTCTACGTAGATGAGTCAGTGAGTTTCACTTGAAAATGTAAGGATACCTTTCTGCAGAGTTGACAGCCTAATAAATGTCATTGAAGTTCATTTTGACTCTCTGGCTTTGTCACTTGATATCACAGCACCTCAAGGAGTGCCTCACTGGCAATAACAACGTTTGATGTAAGCTGTATGCCATGGGAAAGGGGGAGGTGACAGTTTTAGACAAGTTTGCAAAAGTTACTGTAACCAGCTAGTCACTGGTATATTTCTGGATTTACTGTGTTTCAGAGAGACAATGTTTGTTTACCATCACGGGGTTTGAATATAGATGATCCAAACATAGCTCAAATCAGTGGTTTCAACTGGGTGCAAATCTCTCTGCACCATAATTATGGACAGTTTGCTGATCCTTCTTCCTGCAGCTCAGGAAGTGCAACTCATGCCTTCCTGTACAACATACCGCACACAGACAAATAATGCAAGTGGGTCAGTTGGGGAGTCGCATTGTCATTGCGTGGTCTGGCAATGATCGAGCAGCATTCCAATGCACACTTACATTTGATTTAGGTCAAACCAAACAAAGGCGTCACTTGCGAGACTGACTGACCGACTGTCTCTAGTTAAATTTATTCCCCGACCCCCCTCTTGTACAACTCTGCAGGAATGCAGCTCATAGAGTTATTATGATCATGAGCTGTGCAGTGGAATTTTACCATGTCTCCCCTTCTCCGCATTCTCTCAGCCCCGGTCCTAATGTGCAACGTGTCCAAATGGTTTGGTTCCAGCAAGCCAGGAGCTGCTGTACGAGAGTGTACAGTGACCGCATTGATGTCGACTCAGGGAATGTGAGTCAGGGTGGATGCCGCTGCAGAACTTTTCATCTAATCTCAGTGTTTGATAGCATTTGGTCAGAGGGAGCAAGACCATAGATCATAAGTCTTTACTATACTGTTATCCTAGCACGAAGGCATTAGTTAATCAGAGTCTGTGGTCCTGTATGTTTTTATCTTGCGTCTCATACATAGCTAAACCATTTGAAGAGCTTTTATAACATTGCGCATAGAGGTGTGGTTAAAATGTTTTCCATCATTCAACTAATTGTCACTGGCGCTTTATGTAATGCTTGAGAACCATGTGTTTTCTTGCCTCTGAAGCTCTTTGAAATTATCTAAAGTGCACATTCTTCCTTGTCATCTGAAAGACAGCTTTGCAAGAATACTAAATTAGATTTAATGCTTTGCTGTATCATTGGCATTTTGTATTTGGCCAGCCATGCGGTTAAGGACAACAGCTACAGAGACGACAGAATTCCCCTGGGGCTAGAGGAGGGTTGGGCAGCTTAAGACACACAGCAACAGAAATCTGTGGTAACCTTGTTCGTGTCACTGACTTTCCTTATTCTTACTGAATATTTATTTTTGGAAACCGACCTTGACAGGAGCCTGTTCTTCCTGACCTTCTCTGTGTCCCTTCCTACAAGTTATAGATGGCTTCAGATGTGTTCTGTTTTCAAAAGTAACTGTGTCCTCATGTGTTGCCTCACTACCCCTTTGACCCAGCAGTGTGCTGTCTGGACTTGTTTTTAAGTGCAGTGATTGATGAGTAATTTTTGTGTCTTGTCTTCTTTTTAGGTGGTTTCTAAAAGTAGACCAGGGGGAAATGACACTCTGCTCTGCACAAGAAAACGCATAAAGACATAAAGGATCAGTTATAACCATAAAACTTGTGGCAGCCCTGTTTTTACTTATCATTTCTGGATTAACTGACAACAGATTACGTGGCATTGCCTGTCTGTGTTTGTGAGACAATCCCTGATGCATTCATTTGCCCCCTCTCAGTATGCTGGCTCTGAGGCTGGAGCAGGGCAGGCGAGGGGGTGGTGAAGTCGATCGCCTGCAGAAAGGGGCCACTGTGGCTTGGCAGGGCCGCCAGTCAGGGAGGCCCCCTTCTCACGAGCAGCGCATTAACATCAGAGAGAAGATCTCCCAGTGGGAAGGTCGCAGTCAGCAGGGCAGCAGCCAGGATGCAGGGGTGAAAGCACATCCTCCGACTCTATCCCGAACGTTTTCTGGAGATGTTCTGGGCAACGGATGTTCCAATGAGGGATCGAAAGGAGGGCTTCAGGCAAAACCCAGCCTCTCCAAATCTACGAGTTTGGGCTTAGATTTTCGAGAATCCCCAGCACAAGCTGGACGTGGTGTGGTTGGTAGGAAGTCAGACCCTCTGCAGAAATGTTCCGCTGAGTTTACAACCTCAGGGAACAAACCACTTGCTAACTCTACAGGTAAACAAATGTTGACCGCCAATGGTGACCAAAAATCAGATCACACCTTGGAAGTTGAAGTAGTTTCTAAAATCCTACCTCTATCAACCGATGACCAAGAAGAGAACATGCCTGCTGGAAACTTCTACACTTCGCGGGGTTTCTGGCGTAAGCTTGAGGGGGACAGACTGCTCTGGGAAAAAGGCAGAGGGTCTTCAGGTGAAGCTCAGCCTCCTCCCAAACCTCTGCGGACATTCCAGTATCAGGGAGCCAACAACAACAACACGGGGAACACAGTGCGATGGGATGGCAAAACCCCTCATGTCAACCGCTCTTACATGAGGAGTAGGAGGGTAGCCCAGCCACCTAGCTTCCCACCTCCTCCATGTCCTGTAGCAAAGACTAATGGGCTCTCGAGGCATAAAAAGAACAGGTGAGTCAGTACACTAAAAGCAGAGCACAAATAACTCTATAACTGATATCTGAAACATATTTGAAGAAGACGGCTCCTGCGGATACAGTAAGGAAATGCACAAGTGGACATTGAACATTCTGCTTTAGACACTGACCTAAACAGATATTTTAAAATCCACAGTGTTTTTAGGGCACCTTTTTTTAGAGGGTACTGAGTCTCATTGTTGGCTCGGGTCCAAGTGTGATGTCACATGACATCTGGCAACATTGTTCTCTATTGTCTGGATGTGGCCTAGTTCCTCAGCAGCCACAGGGTCCAGGGTCATCATCTACAGACACGCACACAAACTCTCACACTCGCGCTCTCTCATTCACTGAAGGTTAAGCAAAACAAGACACAACTTGTAACCCATGAACACATTTGGCTCAGGACTTAATAGGTGACATGACTTCTAATGATGTAGTTCTCTGTGACTGTCATGCCCTGGTGTTGTCCGTCAGTATCACGTAAACATTGCCCAGGAGTTGTTGATAATATAATCACAAACAAAGATATTTTCAATTTCCAATTCAAAATTGAGATAACAAAACATATTAAACCGCATAGTAGTTTTGATTTTTAAAGGAATGTGTCTGTTATTTAGCCCACCCTTATTGATATAAATAGGGCAGGCAAAATAATAGAAACACCTGTCAGTGCTTTACAGTTCAATAGCACCACAAACTGCATCCTCCTAAGTTCAGTTAATATCAGTGAACATGAGCTACCCTGTCAAAGCCTGGAACCAGAGAAGTAAGTCTCAAACTTGTAATGTCATAGAATATAAAGTCTGGAGCTTCTCCATAGACAGTAAATGTAAGCCTGATTTTATGGACCTGTAGACTGTGTTGTTGTTTTGTATACTCAAATGAGCTTTACTCTGCTGTAGTGTTCACAGTTCTGAAACAGAAAATGTACCTGTATACTCAGGACATTCCCCTGGGTGCTCTTCATATCACCTTAAACATTGTTACCAAGTCATTGCCTATGGAGCAGCTCCAGAATGATACTTGATGACATCACAAGTTTGAGTTTTAGCACTCTAGATTTTCGATTTGGGAGAGAGACATTCATATTTACTAATATTTTTGGACTGTCTTAGACCATAGGAATAACAAATGAATTTTGAAATTGGGCATTAGGGTTGCAATGGTATGAGATTTTCACGGAAAAGATAATCATCTCAGAAAATATAGACTAGTTAATATAGTTTCATGGTATCAGAGTATGACAGAATTTATGTTATCAGTTAGAATGACCCTAAAAGGAATGAACTGGAAGTTATTTTTGGTCGGACAAACATTTTATTACTCTAACTGAAACTTGAAACCGTTTTGTTAATGGAAGTATCGTGTAAAAAGTCTCCCCTTTGAACATTACTAAAATAAAGGGGAGATTCTCCATCCAGTTGCATTTTTTTTAATATTGTATATTAAGCAAATGTACACGGTATGATAACCATCTTTTATATTACATTATACCCTAAAACCGGTATATTGCTGCAGTCCTATAATGGGCATAGTTCCCCTTTAAGCTTGGAAGGAGCCTCATGTAGTGTATCTGATTATGAGTGCAAGACAAAACCTGATGAACACATAGTTGTGTAAGTGTTATTATTATGAGGCATACCTTAAAATATCAGTAAAGTTAGTCTGTTACATTAACAAAATATGTATTGTTTTGGATAACATTGCATTACACCTCACATGTCCGATACATACAGATGAATGCTTTTGCAAGTCTTTAATCACAGAGCTTTGACTGAATAATAATTTGAGAGGGACAAAATGTCAGCCTAGTTGTAATAATGTGAAGCAGGTTGGAAATGAACTTTTTTGCCCACCTGTCACTGTAGCTGGTGGAGTCCAAAATCTCCCAGCTACTCAATAGATGCTGGTGAGGTCAGCAAAGCTAGCAACCATTTGCATATTTTACCAGCACTTGGCCGGTGGCCGGTGCTGCTTTCCAACCCTGGTTATCAGTCATGGAATATAACTGGAAACTTCCCAAAGGGTACAAAAAGTTGGCAGGTTTTTTTTTTTTTGCAAGATGCTCAAAACATTTTTTACCCATGCAATAAATAAAAGGTAGTCCAATCTGGCAGCACTGCACCTGTTGATGGAAAAAATAATAAGTGTGGTACATTGTGAGTGTTATCCAAATTATTAATGTTTTGTTTATGTCAATAGCTTGTCTTTCACCTACAGTCTTCCTGCCATGTCTACAAACAGCAGGGCTAACAGCTCTACAGGGCTCCTTGTTTACCAGTTTCAGAGGAAGCCATTAGCTGTCATTCATTCTTGTGCATTATGAAATTTCTGCATGGGGCTATGTATTACATCACACTGAACCATGAATCATGTAACAGTCTTGGTGTCAGCTCTTGTGTGCATTGCAAAAGCAACAAGTACATATAAGAAAAAAAGGAAAAGAAAATGTAACTATAAAACATGAACTGCACTTGTTACCAGAGAGCTACATGACAAATCACCTCTAAGTAAATAAAGCTGTATCTTAATTTTTTTTAAGTTTTCAGTAGAGAAATGTTGCACTGTGACCTAATTTTTACTACCGCAGCTGACATTGCCAACTGCTATCTCTGTCTAAATCCTGTCATACGCTTTTTCCTTGTTTTACTTTTAAACAACTTTTATACCATATGCTTAGTCATTTCCTTTCATGACAATTTATCACACTCTCTCTGTCTTGCTGTGTTTGATATCAACACAAGGAATTTTGTCATGGGACGCTGACTGAGTGTAAGACAATAGAGTGAACAATAGTATGGTGGTTATCTTTAGGACAGCAGCGAGGCCCCTCTTTTTCACTGGCTTCCCTTCCCTCACTGCCACAGGAAGTCCTTTGAGTACGAGGATGCGGCGCGTCTAACGGCACAGCAAGGCACCCTGGGAGGCGAGGATAGACACTCGGGCCTTTACCATGCCTACTCTGACGACAACATTTACGAGGACATCGTTTGTAAGTTGAACTCCCTGTGTCATCTAAAGTGAGACATTGTGGAGCTAATTGTGAATGCACTTCTGTCTGGAGCTTTTGATCCTTACACTGACAGTCTGCTTGTCGTGTATTTCAAACTACTTAACTTCCCACCGGTTCTGTTTCAAAAGACAAAGACAGGAAGTCATAAAGACTGTCAGGTTCCTGTCATTGGTCGAATGTACAGTTCTGATTCTTAAATGCCCCATTTAGAGCTTGTTATATTACCATAACAGGGCCTGTTAAAGATGATGCAGAACAGGGAGCAATGAACTAATCTGGAAAAATCATCGAAGAACATTTGGCTAAAATTCAATCTTACAGTTTCTGGAATATTGTAACATTTTGAAAGTTATATTCAAGATGGGAAGAGACAGCACAACCGCACATTAAAGTGATTTATAATAAATCAGGACAGGTAGTAAAAAACACTGCCTCATAGACGACTGTGTCTGCAGCAGACATTGCACTTTAAGTAAGTTGTGTTGTTTTTATAGTAAGCATCTTCTGAAAGTTTTCACTGATAAAACATCCAGTCAGCCCATCTTATCTTTCCCATCACTCTGTCTTCCCTCAGGTGACGTGACCAGAGATAACCCCTATGAGGATGTCAAGCTATCCCCCATGTGTCTTCCTATTGCAAGGCCAAAGGTAATGAAAGTATTTCTTTTCATTAGCTGTTGGCTTTATTAAGAGCCCCGCCTAACCTGATATTCCAAGGGAGGAAGTATTATAGTTTGATATCCTGTAATTATCCAAAACCAAGCAATGACGCCGCACTTCTTGTCTTCCAGCTGCCTCCCAAACCCCAAATGTTGCAAGGCAATGCTGGCAAAGTGGAGATGAAGAAGTTCCCAGCATCAACAGCATCCAAAGCCTCAACATTTGCAAATACTCCCAAACCAGCAACACCCCGACCTTCAAGCACGCAGAAAACACAGAGGATGCCTCAGGTATATGATACATGGATTGTGATATTAGTCATTTTATTATGATACCAGGGTTGACTGAGATGTTTTGTGTTTTGTTATATTGCCCTATGGTAGACAAACAAAGTGGTATGTGCTCTGCTGAATGGTGAATAATGTTGGAAAGAACAGAAGGAGGCGTGACTTGTTGAGCAGGAAGGAGAGGACACTAAAAGTAATAGATAGTGGTAGAGCAACATGCTTCGTGGGATTTTAGACAGAACTCATGAATTCAATCAAACGACTCATGGCGGTGGGAAGAGCGTGGACAGGGACTAACTTTGACAATAAGGTACAGTAACAAAAAAAAAGGCTTCTGAACGTGTATCTGTAAAGCTTATGACTAGGAAAGGAGAGCTTTAAAACGCATGTGACGCTTGTGCTTTGTGTACCAGCAGGTTTGACGAATGCCATTCAAGGCTATTTTTAGACTGTATTTTACATCCTTGGTGTTTGTTTTCCATTATCTAACTATTCTAAATAGTTTAGAATAAACAGCTGTGATAGTAATAAGAAAACATAAGATTTAGTTATGTTATGCTGTCAACAAACTCTTTTATATCACATCTGTGACAGAGATGTTACAACAATGACATAATAACACCTCATGTGTTTTTCTGCTTAACAACAGCACCATTATCTTAGTAGAGGCATTTTACTTTCTTTCTATACACTGTCATACAAGTTTGCCTCCTCAGCTGTAAGTACGTTTGTGTGTCCTCTTTAAGATAAGTTTTGGCTTCCTGTATGTGCCTGTTTTTGTGTTGAGCCCAACTCTGTGGGCCTCAGTTGACTTGAGTCCACTACAAATACTGAACTGTGTTCTCTCAGACCACTAACAGAAGAATGCAGGAATGTAAGGTTTAAAAAATGCTGAAAATCTGTAATATAATTACGTACTTAGTGGCTGTTATGTCATGATTCCCTGTAATCATGATTCTATAATGGCTGTGAAATTATGGGGCTGACGAGTACCTGTGTGTGTGTGTTCTGCTGCACAGTATGTCAACAAGATTGAGACCATCTTTGACGACAAGCGAGGGAGGAAGAGAGTAAAGAACCAGGGATTCTCAGTGCGAGGTAACACACACACACACACACACACACACACACACACACACACACACACACACATACATACATATATACATACACATAGACTGTCACAGATGCCCAAATGTCACTCACATCAACACTTCAATAAGATTAAGTTGAGCCTCGTGGTGGAAATACCCAGCTTTTGATGGTACACACGAGGCCAGCTGCAGCAGGCGAAGCCGCTGATTATGAAACAAAGGCTGACTGTCTGCATCTGATTATGGCTTCTCAAGTCTTTTCCATTCCTCTGCTTCTCCATAATCTCTCTCCCCCCTCTAATTCATATCAACAGAGGAGACCAGTGGGACAGAAAGTGACGCTGAGGACAACCCCAAAGGTAACACCACAGAGTTAATATGTCTGTAATGCCCCTTTATGTTTAGTCTGGATTTGAAGTTAAAGTTTAGAGGTACATCTTCTTGTATGAAGCAAGAAATCCTCATTTTGTCAGTCAGTATTTGTAATTAGTATAAACACAGGGCTGCACTGAAAAAAGATATATCTATAGCCCCTTTGCAGTATTTATTAGCTTCAGGGATGTTATTATCACTCTTAAGTGCTAGTTAATGTTGGCCATGTTAAATATATCTGTCCAATCAAGTGCCATAAAACCATAATGGGACCATAATGCACCTGATTATACATGATGGGGCTATCAAGACTATGGCTGAAACAGTTAGTCATTTATCAATCAAAAATGCCAAGCGCTTGCTTTTGCTGTGTATCTCTGTTAATACAGCCATGCTAGCAGCTCTGTGAAGCTGTACTTGGGCACAGAGGTGCTTTGAGCTAAATGCTGTCAACATGCTAACAATGAAAATGATTACGTACTGATTAGCGGTGTTGTTATACACTGGCTTTGACGACAACTCTATTTGAAAATTAGATATAAAGATATTACATACTATATAAGTTATAGATATTGCGATTATATCATTATTTTGAACTCCTGGCTACATTCAGGTAGTGATATCCTGCCAAACCTAATACAGATGCTTACTAGGAAATATTACCCATGCTTACTTTAAACTTAATTGTAGGGAGTTAGCATGCTAACATTTGCTCATTAGCAATAAGCAAGTACAGCTGAGGCTGGGAATATCTTGAGTTTTGCAGGTATTTGGCTATAAACCAAAGTATTGGACAGAATTAAACTTTGACCTGATGATGGCTCCAGATTCACCAAAGTTATTACATTTTATCTTCAGGGGAACATCTGTCTGCACCAGATTTAATGTAAATTCGTCTAATACAGTGTTTGTCAAGATGTATCTGTCTTGACCAAAGTGACAATAAAAAAAAGACTGGGAAGGCCCATCCAAGCAACATATTCTTTGTAAGAAGTAACAATGAGGTAATGGGAGATTTTAACTTTGAGAAACTCAAATAATACCCCAACTGTAAGATACAGGCTACCAGTTATCCATGACCATTGTTGACAACTATACTTATATTGGTATTTAAAATACCTCATATTGCTCCAGTGTGCTGGATGGGATATGTCCCAGGACAAGCATTTAACATATAGTCTCACTGTCTGGTGTCCAGCAGGCTCCAGGAGATCAGTTTACATCCAGTCTACACTGAAACGTCGGCCAGCCTACCGCACCCTGGAGAGAGACCTGATCCAGCTGCAGCAGCAGCAGCTTTTCCAGATCTTCGTGGTGGTGTCGCTGAGAAAAGGCTCCCCAGGAAACACCTACTCCCCTGAAATCACTCAGCAGTTCCCCAAAATGGTTAGAGGAAGCTTTTAACAAAACCCTGCCCTTCTTTTAGGCAAAGGAATTAACTGTGCTTTGATCATAATGCTTTGACTGAATGATGTTCTGTGTGATTTGATAATGTCATGTCCAAAATATAATCTTGTTTGGTAAAATTAAAGGAAGATGATTCCCATCATAAGTGATTATGAATCATTTCAAAGGGATTTTCCCAGGTTTACATAAGTCAAGAGCTTTCATGAAAGCAAGTTGTTGCTGTTTTTTTCTCCATACTAATTTTTATTGACATTTTAGCAACTTTAGAATTTTGCCCATTTTTAGAAAGGTTTTGTCCCAGGCACCTATACGGGAAGATAATGCAGAAATACTTGAGACAAGTAAACCTTGCATAAGTCATTCTTAATATCTCATACATAACTAAGATAGGTTGCAATAAATTATATTATTATGCAATTAAATAACCACTGATTGCACCTGAGTCCCCCTGAAACAAGCTCAAGGAAGTAATTTGGAGAACCGCTGCTGTAACTGGAGTCCCTGTGTTTCAGTTTGAGAAGTCATCCCGGCTCTCCAGAGAGGCTGAGGATCAGCTGAGGGTCATCCCCAAGTTCTGCTTTCCTGACTCACACGACTGGAAGCCGTCTGCACACATGCCAAGGTCAGCCCATGCACTACAGTAATATTTTAACTAGCATGATAGATGTATACAGTAGTAACTTCATGCCAAAGGCTAGGAACATGGCACAATGGTAACATGATACTGTTTTCTATTTTTCATCTGTCATCATTTCCTTTATGTTGGTGTTCTCTTTTGTTGGCAATATACACACAGCTTTCATGTGCTCTAATAAATATTGTCCAACTTTTCTTTCCTCTACAGTATTTCCTCTATAAAGTTCTGGCACCTTAATTATCAGTTGTATTATGTTTAATACCCCCCATTTCCCCTTTTCCTATTTATATCTTCAGCTGTAACCCATAAATTGCTGCTGCAACAACTCATATTCCCCACAGGGATAATTAAAATTTCAACTGATCTAATTAAATCTCTGAGTGCTAAGGGGCATTGGGCATTCTTCTTCTTTCTTTTTTCTCTACTACCGGATATAGTTCATTGTTTTAATGTGGGTTATGATCTCAACTTACACTGCTTCCCTGTCTTTAAAACACTTATCTGAGGTAGTGCAATAAACACACACATAGACACACCTGTCCATTTACCTAGTTTCTGTATGCTGTGCCTTTATCTATGTAAATTAAACAGTCGTGATCTACAGAGACGGTATTTTTTTGCTGTTTGTTTTGCTTTTATAAATGAAGTAATTCCCTACAGACATTTTCCAATCTCTTTTTTCCACTTTTTAAACAAGGAATTACAGCGTTTTTGAGATTATGATCATATGTTTCTTTCAGCAGTTAAAGAAATGAAATCAATTGAATAACATCTCCTGTGTGTGGGTGTCTTCAATGTTTACAGTGAGACCTTCTCCTTTGTCCTGACTGGAGAGGACGGCAGCCGCTGGTTTTGTTACTGCCGTAAGATCTTGGTGAGTTTTCTTGCATTAACATTTACATCTGAATCATTCACTCGAGCGCTTGTGTGTGTGTGTGTGTGTGTGTGTGAGAGATGACATGGCAGCCGGCCACATGCTTACTCAACATCTCTGAGGAGATGTGAATCAGTACATGTGAATCACAGACCATAAACCACTTCTGAATCGATGACAGAGAGCAAGAAGAATTTCATCATTTCCCCCTCTCTTTTGCCTCACAAGGAGAGCAGCTTTTAGGTCTTTTTAAGACACTTTTCAAAACATACTTTTTAAGGTTGAAATGATGTGGTATGTCTGCCTTTTCTATTTTGTGTGTTCATTTCTATTATTGTGAGCATGGTTGTCTTGTTAAGGTCTCCTTGACTATGTTTTGTTTTGTTCATTCTGTATTTGGTGTTGACAGTTGGGCCCAACCTAACGTGAAGAGTTTTATTTTTGGGTAGATAAGACAACCACTACAATCATAGAACTTTAGACTTTAGACTCTTGATTTATTTTATTCTTCCTATCTACAAAGTTGTCACTAAAAATACTAGTAAATACATTTAAAGGGATCATGTCCTCTTTTTGAGAACCTGATTGTACACATTGTCTGTGTAAATGTTTGATGTTTTGGGGGTTTTTTTTGGCATATGTAGCCCTGTTGTTACCCACTTTATGACATGAAACTGTATGTGTCTTTAAGCCCATTGGAAAAGGGAAGAGGCTTCCTGAGGTGCACTGTGTTGTCAGCAAACTAGGCTGTTTCAACCTCTTTGCGAAGGTAAGGCAACTATACAGTGCATCTGCTCTCTTGATAATTTTGAGTAATCCCTGGGTGTGTTTTTCAAAAAAAGGAATTATATGCATGCATCTGAGTCACACCCATTTTCCAGTTGGCCGTGTGAAAGTTACAAACAGCAAGTGAGAATGTGGCCAGGAGGAAAACTTCATTTACATGCAGAGCTGCATCTTGGCTCTGTTCTATTGTTTACACTTTAATCAACACAAGTTTTGTCAGGACACAGTCATTTTTGGTATCTCCGTCCGTCCAGATTTTGGAGGAGGTGGAGAGGCGCAGGGAGATTTCCCCAGCGCTGGTTTATCCTTTTATGCGTAGCGTGATGGAGGCCCCTTTTCCAGCCCCTGGACGCACGGTCACCGTCAAGAGCTTCCTCCCTGGCTCTGGGAATGAGGTAACCCTGAAACCAAAGGAGGAAATGTTAATTAGTAGTTTTGTTCCTCCTAACCACTCCTCTCTGCAGACTCAGAATGACTCAGAAGGGGAGGTTATCGGCACACAATAGGCACAGCTATTTCAGCTTTGAGAGGTTCATGTTAGGACAGCTATGTATATTATAACAATCAACAATATCAATTTAGTCATTACTATTTGCAGACTCAAAAGAAGTGAAGTCATGACCCCTTCCAAATCACTACATTTTCTCTTTCAACAGATAGTGGCTCTTAAATTTGGGTTGACATCATTGGGTAAAAATCCCATAATAACCTTTGAGCATATTGCAGTTCAAATGGTCCGAGAGAACACCAGAATTATGCACCTTTGCTTGACCCTGTTTTCAGGCTTTAGAAAAATCTAGCCTGTGATGTGAGCCAATCACAGGCCAGCTGTCAATCATGTCAGTCACTGCTCATTAACTGCAGCCAAACTGTCAAACTAGGCAGCACTGATCAAATATGAATCAAGATTCTGTTACTGCATTGTCTATTTCTCACCTCAGATCATTTCAGAATCATATTTAAGTTTACTCTTTAGCTGTATATTGAGAAAGTTTGTGACCGGACCGCCATGTTTAAAACAGTCAAGCCAAAGCGACGCATCGCTCTCCGGCCAGGCACTCAGCCAACAGTCAGTGTGGATCAGCTAGTGTAAACAAATACCACTGTATTTATTTACACTCAGCCTGACGCTGTGTGTTCTTGTCGCATTGCCAGGTACTGACTTTGTGTCGACCAGTGGACTCTAGACTGGAGCACGTGGACTTTGACAGTCTGCTGCAGTGTCTCAGTGTGGGGAATCTCCTGCAGGTGTTTGCCTCCCTTCTGCTTGAGAGGAGGGTCATCTTCGTCGCTGACAAACTCAGGTACTGCCATATATACATAAAATGCAGGCTACAGGAAAAGTATTTCCTTTTTGCATATCTGCCAACATTTACACTGATACGGGGCGACCTCTAGTTCACCTGCATGTCATCCCTCTCTCTCTCACCTTTCCTGTCTATCAACAGCTCTCCTATCATTGAAGGCAAATTGCGTAAAAAATAATGTTTAAAAACAAAGATATATGCTGATAGTTATAACAAGCCAATACCAGCAATGTTAAATGCTATGCTTTGATTGAGAATTAAAAGGTTGCGATGGAGTCAGCAGCATGTTAAGGCAGTTTCTATGTTACAACAGAGCGATATAAAACAGATTAAAAAGGGTATCAGAAATAGAATTATTTGGCAGTTGATTCAATATTAAGTGATAGCAGATAGGATTCAGGGTATGCTTTTTGCTGAGTATAACAGTGGTTTTTAAAGGGACAAGGTGTGTCATCAGTAATGGTAGTAGCAGATACTGCACAGAGTATTTGCATAGATCAGTTGCCTCCTGGGAGAATTATTTACTACACAAGAGCTGTTTGCTGAAAGCTCTTAAGGTTGGTCACTTTGAAAATGTGCTGGAAAAGATGAATAATAGCATGACCACGCTATTTTCAGGGAGCTTTGATTGATATCCTTGTGTCATATGATCTGTGTGAGAACTGAGTAGTGTTTTGTCTATAATCTTTTCACTCCCCTCTGTTCACTGTAGCGTGCTGTCTCGGTGTAGCCATGCAGTGCTGGCGCTGCTGTACCCCTTCACCTGGCAGCATACCTTTGTGCCTGTGCTACCGGCCAGCATGCTGGACATCAGCTGCTCCCCCACCCCGTTCCTTATTGGGGTGCTGGCACCCTGCCTGCCAGAGGTGCTGGAGCTTCCCATCGAGGAGGTCGGTCAGAATTCTGTTTAAATGTTTTAAAATCATTGTCTAATTTGCAGTTTAAATAGACTGGTTCATCTAGAACCAGACATAGAATTCCTGGAAAAGATATACAATTTTAAAAAACTGTTTTCCAGGCTTAGAGATGGTTTAGATTTAACTAAATGTTTTGGGAAAGTGTTGAATACACATTGTTGTGACTATTTTTTTTTTTTTTTTTTTTTTTTTTTTAATATGCTCATAAAAATCCCAGAACCTGTAAAATGTTATGCAAAATATGTTACTTGTAGTGCTATTTTTAAAATCTAGTGCTGTGCTGCTGTTTAAATGCCACTAGTATCACATGATAACCATGGACCAGACCAGCACTGTGTCATTGCCAAAGCTGTACCTCCTTTTAGGGGAAAGAAATGCACTGTCATGTCAGGAGAGAAACTGAAAATGCAAAAAAGCTGATGTGTGGTGACTTAATCAAGTATGATGCTAAATGTTTTAAACTGTGTGGACCTTGAACTAATGACTAAGGTGAAATCTGGAACCTGTGGCTGGACCAGTTGGGACGCCCTGGTCTAAATGATGCTGGTGACAGTTACTACGGATGGATAGCTAAGGCTAGCTTGAGTGAGGGGCCACTGCAGTCATACAGTGTAGCAGCATCAGACTGTCTTCTTGATCTCAATCTCAACTAGATTTAACAGGTGACCATTAACAGGTTGGTTATTTACAGACAGTACTTAGCATAGTGATACCTGGTCATTCAACCAAATATACTGATTTGTTTGCATCACTAGGTGTTGTGATCCAAACATAGACCCTTATTTATTAATGTATCACAAGCAAAACAATTTTTAGACTCTATATTTTCTTCACTTTTCTTTCCCCCAGATTGGCCGTGGTTTGACCTTTTGTACATTACCCGTATGTGCAGGTCTGGTCTATTGGCATATGCAGCTCATTGGCAGTGGGAATGTGAGCGAGTTAAGTTAGCAAGCGCTAGCAGTTTGCATATCACCAAATGCCTGGGAAGTGCATGTCCAGTGATATATGTCCTATCCCATATATCACATTTTAAACTACTTAAAGTCATGGGAATGTGGTAAGGGAATGTGGTAAGATATTATGGAAAAGTTTTGAAAGTTGATTGATAAAAATGTGTGGGATTCTTGGTATAATGGTTTAAGTACCATCTTTTGGCTCTATATATTTAAAACATTGTGAATGAATCATAACAGGAGTAGTAAGGGCTGCATGGTAACTTCCACTGTGTCTCGGGAGTGGTGGAGGAACGCCCAGAAGAAACTGTTGCTCAGGCTCACTCCACCTTATTATAACTCATGTTGCGAAATAGTCAACTCCTCCAGTCTGTAACTGTCTCTCTTTCTTCTTGCTGTCTTCCCAGGTGCTCATAGTGGATCTGTGCGCAGACAAGTTTGTCGTTCAGGTGTGTACACATAGCACTGTATAAAGGGAATGATAGGTGTGGTCCCACTGGGGAAAGATGGCTTTGCCTACACTTGTCCCTTGCAGAATGTTTTAAGGGTGACAGAGACAAAAAACTGTAACACCCACAAGCGCTGCAGAGATAAAACTATACAGGATGTAAGCCCAGACCTGAATCGTGTCATGGCGCAAACAGGAAGGCTGTTTAGCTGCTAATTCAGAGCCGAGGTTTGTCAGTCAAAACTAATCACTCTGTCTGTTCAATTAATGATAAACTTGTTTGTTTTGTTGTGTTCATATTTGTGTCTGTTTTAATTTGACATTTAATTTAGTGAGCTTAATCTTTGTTCAGGCGCAGTCTCTTTCTCTATTAACTACAAGCTAATGGGATATGCAGTGATTGACTTGCCATTCAAACATTAACTGCCTTTAGTGCATAACAGCATTAGGTCTTTATTTTTTTATACCACCAGATTTAAAACTCATTTGTGTATCACAGCACAAAACGTCATTCAAAAACCAAAAAAAATGTATAGCTGTTCATTCATCAGAACAAACATGATCAGATCACAGGGAACACATTTCCACTGAGGCCAGAAACATCAGAAAAATATGTTGCAACAGTGTGCAGGACAGTTGAGATGTGTTTGTAAATGGCATCATGTGACTGTTGTTGACTTTTCCTGTGACGTGTGACAGCTGGGCGATGAAGACTGCATCCTGCCCAGTAAACTGCAGGCAGCATTGCAGCAGATCCTGGAGGAGAGGGAAGACATCCTGAGACAGGAGGATGGAGACAGTAGTGGAGGTTGGTATATTACAGAGATTACATGCTCCAAACAATGTTCAACAATGCATCACTTTTTTCTGTTTGTTTATAATGATAGTAGCTTGCAATTGACAGCTGCACTACAGACCTGGACCTCTGATGACCTACTGACTGCTGCCAAGTCTTTAGTTTATTTAAACTGGGCAGTTGAAACTGTAGTCAGATGGTAACTGATGACCTATTTAGGTGGTTCAGTTAACCCTTTTATCTTCATCCAACGTGTGGCTTGTCCAGGTCAGCAGGCTGACCTGAGCTCTCTGGTGTCGGAGGGTTTTGCACGGTTCTTCGTGGAGCTGGTGGGCCACTATCCTCTCCACATGGTCGAGTCCTCCAATGGCAGCCGGGAGCTCCAGCGAGACAGTTTTCGAAAATCACACCCTTCCCGTGGAGTCCGCCAGTTCCTACAGCTCTTCATGGACACTCAGATGTTTGCCGGCTTCATTCAGGACAAAGAGCTGCGCAAGGGAGGAGGAAGAGGTAAAACTGTGTTGATGCAGCAGACCAATTGTCATAAGGGTTCAGTCTTTAAAAAAAAAAAAAAAAACATTAAGACTTATAAATAGCTAATTATCTTGTCCAAGATTAACTCTTCTCTCTGTATTCATTAAGGGTCACTTATGAGATCTTAAAAGATTAAAAAAAAATTATTTACACTCAGTTCTGACAGAATAACTACTTTTTTATAATAATGAAATCAATAGGAAGAAAAATAAACATTCACTGGTACTTTTCCTTCAAGTCAATATGAGGATTAAACTTTATACATGAATCTTTGATACCTTCAGATTTCAATGCTACTTAAAGAGCATTAATATAGCAGCACAACACAAATTACTATGTAAAGATATGGTGGAGTAATGGCGTCCTGAGCAGAGAATGAAGTCACACTACCTCTGTGTTGTAATCTGTGTGTTGCTGTGAAAGCTGTGCTGGCCATGCATGCGAGTCCGTGTGTGTGTGTGTGTGTGTGTGTGTGTGTGTGTGTGTGTGTGTGTGTGTGTGTGTGTGTGTGTGTGTGTGTGTGTGTGTGTGTGTGTGTGTGTGTATCCTAAACAGCTAGCTAATCGCTGCTGCTCTGCATTACGCTAATAATGTGTCTTTCACTGATATTGTGACATTGTTGAAAGCATAGCGCCCACCTTTCATTTTCCCCCCAGGTAACAATGTAAGCTCTGTCAGCACCGTTGCCATTGTTAGCGCCGTTTACTGAGTTGGCACTGTTGGCTTCTAGTCACTGGCTCAGCCACCTCCATGTTGAGAACCATGTGCAGACAATCCTGCCCCAGACTCTGAATCATACATATGCTCTGAATGTCACATACAGCTCCTTTTAAGGTATATTATGTGGGAATAGTCAGTTACTGTTGGTAAACAGTATCACAAAGGAATAGTGAAAGCCAACCCAAGCTTTGTTCGCTTGGTGTTTCGCTTTGCTATATGCTCCCCCCCCCCTCGGCTCTGCAATTTTCGTAGCTTCCTCTTGGATGTGTGCAGTTTACAGTCTGGCATCTGGTCAGTACATTTTTAAGAAGGTATGACCTCACCTGCACACAGAGTCTCTGCAGATAAATACACTGCTGCACACTTCTAGTGGATCATAAGTGATGCTTGAGAGGGATTACTTTTAGAAGAGTATATATTGTTTTTTAGGAAAATCCTGCATAGTATATCTTTAAGATTTCTCTAACATTTAATATTCCGACAATGCTTTGCTACGAGATTATGCACATACAGCAAAAGAACTAAACAAAACAAAATTAGCCAGTGTCCATCTTGACTTGAACTCAGTCTGCTTGTAAAATCTGTGTTTGAGATTTGAAGGGTGGCACTGATGCACTCTGATGTTTGTGAAGATAATACCATGCTAAGATTTCACATAAAACTAAAGTAAAGAGTAAAGATGCCAGAGCTTTTCACAAAATAATCTGATGATTGTTTTTTAAATGATTAAGTTGCACTGTTTAATCAATCATACCAAATCAGACATGTGGCCTTAGTTGAAGGAAGGTATTTAAGTTAAACTCTGGTATTTTCCAACCTGGACCCTATATTCTCAGGTTTTTGTGACTAATGGTAACAATTTTTTAAATTGGTCCAGTAATGAGAGAGTGCTGCAGCAGTAAAACAGGCTGCAATGCAATCCCTACAGACAATTGTGCACCATCAATTCACCAATTCAATTTTGCCACTGACAGGCTAACATTATCAGATATAGACAGGCAAACATTACAAAAAGGACCCTACAGAAAAATGGAAAGTTTTTCCTTACCTTTCACAGTCCGTTTATTACCACGCCTCACTCAAGGAGAAATCTTGTTCTCACGAGAGAGGTCACTTGTTGCAGGAAGACAAAGGTGGAAACATTAGTGAGAGTTGGAGAGAGGAGTGTCAGGAACAGTTTCTTGTGTTTATGACAGTCTGAGCCTGTCAGTGGCAAAAACAGGAACTTTAAGTGGACAGAAATCGACAGTGCACAGTTGCCTGTTGTTGATGCTGCTTTCAATACTGGACCAATTTCAAAAATTGTTGTCTCCATTGATCACTTACACACAACAACATAGGAAAATAAGGTTGAAAAATATTAAAGTTTCTCTTCAACAGCATGCACTGACCTAAAAACAATAAATTTGAAATACCAGATCAATGAAACATGAAAAATTTGAAGAGAATCTAAACGTTTATTTAAAGTTAGATATTTTATTCTGAACACTTTCTGTCTCAGTGGCTCAACACTACCTATTATCTCCCAGGTCTCTTTGAGGTCAGAGTGGCTGAGTATCTGGATTCGTACCCTGAGCCAGAGCCAAGTGGTGTGAACAAATTTCTCAAAGGCCTGGGTAAGTGTTGCTCTGTCATTAAGTGTTCACTTTCAAAGGTCTTTCAACAGCTAATTGTTGTTCTTTTTGGGGGTTTTTTCTTTTTTAGGAAGCAAGATGAAGCTCCTTCAAATGAAATGAAAACAGACCGACACAGTGGCTCTGAAATGAAAGACTTTGTAATTACTAACAGAACACTTGTTGCTGCTGGACTTGCTGAGGAGTTTTTTGTGTAAGATGTGAATGGGATGGTCAAGAGTTTGGGTATCAGAGGACCAGGTTCATCTCATAGCCATGTATGCATGTCTGAGAGCAGTGCACTTTTTAATGGACGAAAACTGGAAAACATTAATGAAACATTGTGAACAAGGCAATATGTCTATGGAAAAAAATACATTCCAGCTACTTAACCTCAGTTATCAACCTGAACATGTGTGGTTGTAACTTTTTTCTCTCGGACTTGAAACTTGTTTACTTAACATACATTCTACTCTGCTACACAGTAAATGCAACTTTATTGTTAAACTTAAATCTTGTAAGTACTTTACAATTGAAAATAATCTGTTTGGTTCCAACCTGATGCATGTTCTTATACGTTTTATTGTAAAATTCCATTATCCACGTTGCATTCCCTTCAGCACAATCTGTACATAAACATTTTGTTTACCGTTTCTTTTTGTTTGCATTTCAGATCAAGTAGGTTTATTTACTCTGATCAGAGCATTTCAAAGTGTTAAGACTCCAGGTTAAACCTCATCAACATTAATATTTACATTTTTTCTTCTGTCCTTGACTTTCTCCTGGTTAATGGGAGTTGTAAATAGGTTTTTTTGTTTGTTTGTTTGTTTGTTTGTTTTTACATTTTGCACAATGTTGAGAACCAGTGTACAGTATCTGGAATATTTTTGTATTAAAGCATGATGTGTCCGACATTAAAAAAATGGGTTCTTAAGGACAGCGTCTAATGAGTGACTATGCTATTAAAACTGGGCTGTACAGTAACCCTGCACAACTATGACACTCGTGATCAGGCATTTGTGTAGGAGACCATGAATATGGTGTCCCTGAAAGCTCAGCGCACTGCAAATTAAAGGTAGGATCTGGAGGATTTTCAAACAAAACAAAATATAGACATATACAAATGAAATCCTGCTTAATCATCACCTATGGGCTTCTACTCATGTGTGGTGGTGACTCTGTTTGCAGAGCTCCTGCCCTTTAACTGTATTTTGATGTTTTTGTGAGCTCGGACCGCTTCTGGACACAGATTTCCCCAGCCAATGAGAGAGCGCAGGTGCCGTGTCCGAGCATGCACCAGCGCAAGCCTTGCCTGAACCTCTTCTGTGAAGCCTTCTTCCGTACCTCCGAGCTCCGTACACACGGGAGAGCTGAGCCTGATAGGAGGGGCCGAATTTGAATGTGTGTTTACAAACAGCAACTGGAAAATCCTCCAAACCCTGCCTTTAAGAAAACATACAAATAGACAAAACACAAGCATATTAGGAAAACATCTTCACCAATGTGACAGCAGAATTTAGGGAAAAATAATAATATAATAATAAGAAATGTACATCACAACGTAACGTAACATTAGCTAAAAGTACTTTTTCCTTTTCCCTCTGTACTCTTGTGATAGACAGTTAGCCTTCCAACAAGCCTGGACAAATTTAGCCTTCTGAGCTGAAGGCAAAAATATTTTTCAAAATGAATGTATTAAGTCATTTTGACCTGCTAAAACACTTACATATAACATTTTTCTGCTGTAAAACTATTTTAAGTGTTACTGACCCTATGAATCATAGAGTGTATAAAGGATCACAGGATTTCTACTAAATTTCCCATCATGCATTTCCACTTAAGGCACAGGAACAGAAGCCCTTTGCGTGATGTAACTCTCTGATTCCCATTTAGTAGCACATTACCTAAACTGCCTCTTCAGCAAGTACCTCTGACCTCATCCCATTTGTTATGTCCAATTCATACGATTAGGGGCCTGAAACCAAGAAAGGGAGTCACCAGAATAATTAAGTTTGAAAATAATGTCTGCACAGAGGAGCCAATCCTCTAGAGGACTGGTGTATTGATTGAATGACACACCCTGAGAGAGCAGGGATAAAGACTGGCAGAACAGGTTCTTCTTAAAAGTGACTTTTTTTCCCCACCCTCTGCTTAGCCTCTCAGGCACAACTTCCTCTTTTGCTGCACACATCTCTCTCACTTCCCATACCAAGATCCTAAATCCAAAACATGGCCCTAACCCTAACCAGCACCAACCAAAATACTACCATTTAAATGGTTGGGCTTGTTGGAATGGTACACAGGGGTAAGCTCAGCCTGAGGGGCAGACTTAACGTGAATTACACACCCTTCCTCTGAAGCACTATGAGACACTAAAAACACACGAGTGTCCAAGCAACATCATATAAGCATGTCACCACTGTGACCACATGGGGGCACTGGCTCCATGTGCTTCCACTGGCAAGAAACAACCTGCAGAGTTGAGTTTTCAGCTCAATGCACTGAAAGTCTTTATGTAACTTTTCTGTTTTAGTGCAACAGCATCTCAGATATAACATGTTTGGTATTTGAGTAGCGTTAACCCTAGATTATAAATATGTGCTGAATGTCTTAGAGGGAGGAAAATTATGACTATAATGAACTGTTTATTTAACCTTAGAATATAGTTTGACCTCAGCTGTTTAACACTAGATGCCAAAGGAAATTACAGTTTAAAATTGTGAGTAGGAACTTTGGCTGCTTCAGGGTATATTACACAGGATCACATGTTATGAAATAAGATTTTTTGGGCTCAGTTTTAAGGGTAAATCTGGTCAATGTGGATAAATCTACTGCTTCTACTTCTGCTTCTGCTTTAGTAATTTCTGCTCACAGACTGCACTTCCCAGCTGTTTTAGTCAATTGTATAGCCTTTAAAGATATTTATTTATTTTTTATTTATTTATCTTTGTTTAAGATTTACAACCTCAGTAGGAATCAATGGGTTTGGGACTGTGAGCTACATACAGGCTGGAGAGATAGTGAGATCTGATTCTCAGCAGACACTGTGGCCTGTCATAGCAGGAAAAGCACAGGGGTAATTGATAACATTAAAAACGACTGTGTTCTGTTTAGCTGAGCTAGTTTCAGGGTCATGCTATTGTGCATGCTGGCTCAGTGGCACGGCTCGCTAGGTCACTTGATGGAACTGAGGCCGCATTAATTTAATTTGCTTTACTTGTGTTTTTCCTGCTACTCGCAATGTCTACCGGGAAAATGGCTTTGGTCTTTTTATAGGTTTTGTGGACGAGAACAAAAACATAGAATACTGTCAGACTGAGGATGTCACAGAGGTTTGATGCAAATGTGTCTGCCAAGACCGTCTCTTTAGAGACAAACAGTTTCATTTCACTGTCACTAATGATGACTGTAACCTGCCTTTAACAGCGATTTGATCATGTACACAAGCCCTGATGATTTACTAATGGCAACTCAAATCAAGGCCAATAAATTAAAAAATTGTTGTAATGTCTGACAAATAAAAAAATAGAGTGGGACAATAATTTCAACACTGATCTTGTAAAGTGTGTAGGCCTACAGTTACTTTAGTTTTAGAGCCTGTTCATGTCTCAAAGATGGTTTCTCAGGTGCTCACAGAATATGACTGCTTCACATTTTTGAGGTAGAAACAGGCAGAACTCCCTGTGATATGCTACAGACACTGTCACACTCATGGTATTTAACTTTGAGAAGATCAGAAGCTGTGACTTTCCATTTTAATAGAAATCCAGAGAATGTTTTTAGACAGACAAAAACTAGCAATGGCCAGTGGTGCCCCCAGAAATTCTTCATAGGGGTGGCCAAATAAGGCCACTGAAAATCTTGGGGTGGCACGCCAAAAGCAAAAGCTATAACTGAATGTCAGGCATGCAATCATGCTGTTTATGTAGGCTAGTTGAAAACTATGTCAATGTGAGAGTTAAGGAATCACAACTGATATACTTTGGTTTCTTATTTTACTGTTAACATTACTAATTATCTGATGTGCACAAACTAACACCGGTACAGTCAACATTTTAAGTTTGTTTGTCCTGTTTTAATGTGTTATGTATCTGCATCTATACAGATTCATTGTTCTTCAAATAGGCTGGTTGTTCTTTTCTTCAAAAAGACAAATATTCAGCCTTAATTTAAACGAGTACAATGATTGTAAGGAACATAACATTATCTGGGAACAAGCCTTCTCAAGTTGAGGGGAGACTCCTGGGTACCCACACATTTACATTCAGATATCTTGAGATGAGAGTTTAAGGGACCCTTTTGAAAACAGTCATGCCAGTTGTTTCCTTGCGAACATTTAGCCTAACTTTAGAACATTATTCAAGCCCCTTGTCCTGCCAAACTAACATGACATGATTGGTACCAATGGATGCCTTAGGTTTTCTTGTTTTACAGAAAACACGACCAGTATGTAGGATTTAGTGGCATCTAGCGAGATTGCAGAACTAAAATTCTCCTGTGTGCCAAGCCTGTGGGAAAACTCCAGTGGCTGACGCAAAAACACAATCACGCAAACGGCCCTATAGTGCACTGGTTCCCAACGTGGGGGTTCTGAGGCCCACTGGGAGTCACCAAAGCCGCACAAGGGGTCACAAGTCCTTCTCTAATCTAAGGGGTGCAAGAAAAAAAATTCAAAAATATATACAGTAGTCCTATATTTCAGCATTTTAGTCATCGCTGATTATTTGAAAAAAAAAAAATATATATATACATTTTTAAGGTTTTGATAATTGTTCGAGATATAAAATACAAAGAAATCTCACAGGTCACAGTGAAGACCTGAAGACAAGCTATATTCATAGAACCTTCACTCTGCTAAACAGCCTCATCCTGCATTAGAAAAGCACACAATTAAAACAACCAAAGAGCTAGGCAAAATGAAGAGGAAATCACTGATTTTCTCAAAAGGAAGCCTTTTAAGTATGTATGATCGAAAATAAAAGAACATATTAAAAAAAAGTATATAGAAGTATAGAAAAAGTATAAATGTTCCCACAAATAACGGAAAGACTCATCTCTGAATGTAATAATTGCAGGCAATTATTGCTCAAAACTTGTCATAATTAGTCATTTTACATAACATTTGCAGCTGGGAATTTGAATTTGAATCTTATTAGCACACAAGATGTGATTAAGAACAGGAGAGGAGCAGGAGAGGTAAGACACCCAAAGGGGCTCATGGTGAAAACCTCCCCTCTAGAATTTCATATCTTTTCTATTACAAATAATTTTTTTATCTCCTAAACATGACAAAACAACAAGATGTAATAATCATAAATGAAACTGACACATACACATAAAACATAAACATAACTAATAGACCGTTTCAAACCGGACAACATAAACATTCTACATGGGTCCCTTTGTATTTCCTGTTTGAATGTATGCTAATGCAGAAGCTGACAGGAAGTAAACAGGGACCAAAGTTGTTGCCCTAGCAACAGAATAGCAATGAAACGGTCCATACATGAACTATAGCACAGGGTTTTTTTCCCATTAGATTTAAATGAGGGTGATAATGGACAGGTTGTACGTGGGTCAGTTGTAAAGTTTATCATTTGTTCTGTACTGTTATTGTTGGAATGTTATTTATGGAATATCCATAAAATATGTCAATGTGAAATGGGCCATGTGGTGACATAGAGAGCTAGCAAGTTTACTAATGGGTAAAGGGTTAGAGGTTTGAAGGGAGCAATTAATAATAGAAATGTTTTACAATAAAGAATGGATAGAAAGAGATTAATGTAAAACCCTCACAGCACGCTCAATAAAGCTGCATCCCACATGGTAACAGCTGGCTACAAGAACCAGTGGGAGGTGTAAACAAGTCGTGAACTGTGTTATTTACTTAGGCTACTATCTGCTGGTTAACTGCAATATCATAAAAATACAAGATAAATTCACTCCAGTACATGGGTGGATTACTGAACAGGCCTACCGGGCACGGGCCTTAGGGCCCAAAGTGTCAGGGGGCCCCTGGCCTTCACTTGCAAAATGTCATTAAAACTAGCACATAGTGACCAGGAAGAGACTCAGAATGACCACAAAGAGATTCAAAGGCCCTGCAAAGAGACACAAAACAACTACAAACATGGGCAAACAACCACAAACAGACACAAAATCACAAAAACATGCATTATGACTACAAAGTGATCTAGTCTGTGTGTTTTCCTTCAGTGTAGGAGAGGTGGTGGGGCCCTTTGCATATCTGTGCCCAGAGGGCTATTGTCTCATGATCCACCCATGCTCCAGTTGTGTAATCAAAAGCTGAGATGAAAGGCTCAGTCAGTGCAGTACTGTGGGCTGCATATGTGATGGGAGAACGCACTGTGCATACAGAGCATTGTAATTTTACTGAATTCATATATTAGCCTATATTTTGTTGATAATACTTCTACTTAAATAGGATTTTGAATGCAGGACTTTTACTTACTGGCTGTAGTGGTACTTTTACTAGGGTAAAGACAATCCACTATGGATTATTCATTTTTCTATTTCTTCCCACTTGGGCTGCAAATATCACTTTATCACCTACAGATGGTCCACAGTGTTGTTGCTCAGACTTTCACCAGCTATACTGAAAGGTCTTGAAGCCCTCTAGCACTGCAGCAGATTTTCAACAACTGTTTGAATGGATCTAAGGATTTTCTGTATTATCAAATGCATGGTTTCTTCAGTAAAATCCACCAAACAAATAGTATGGAGTAATTAATCCTCACTACAATAAGGAAGACTATAGATAAGATGAAAATGTGATCATATGATAATAAGAATTCAACAATAAAGACAGAAAACTTACACCGTCAGTAGTCATGCTGAGATCAGAGACACAACAAGTGAGAACCTGGTCAGTCAGAGCACACCTGAACACACACCTGGAGTCACTTCATCTAATCAGGGGTGTCATGCTGGGAGCACAGTGTCTCTTGGGCCTCTGGGGACAGCGTTCCCCCGGCAGCACAGAGGGAATTCACACCAGAGCTTTGTATGGAGGGACATCCACCTACAGTATAGCACAGTGCATCATCGAGTCATTTACTGTAGGGCCTCTGAGCAGAGCCTGCTGGTTGGATCTCAATTCAGATTCAGATTCAGATTCAGAGTCAGTCACACAATGGTCTCACAGGGTTTTACAATCTGAACAACATATATTATTTTTTAATTTTTCGACCTTGTATCTGGATAAGGATAAAGTGAACAAAAAAAACTCTTCATTTAAATAAGAGAGAAAAATAGGGATCCCTTAACTGCCAGACATGCAGAGGTATAATTAGAACATTTATCAAAAGTATGTAACATTATGAAAGTAAAGAATTTATAATTTTGAGTAAATATTAGTTTGAGTTTTCAGGTAAAAGTTAATGGTGTGATGAACAGGGATAAACAAGGTTTTCTATTTTTGCATTCCATCTATGTTAATGTCATGTTGTTTTGGTGCTTTTCATGCATGTTTCTATTTTTGCTCTCAGAAAGTGCTGTATAAATACACTAGACATTCCTACTACTTACTTACTTTAACTGCTACTACTAATACCACCACTACTACACTTCTCTCTGCTAGCACTACTAAGGGAGACCGGGAGGCTGGATTACGCTGCGAGTGGGTCTCATGGCAAAACTGAGCTGCTTGCCTGTATTTACATGCCCACATATTCCTCCCACTGTCGTTGCACTGTGAACTGTATATACCCTGTCGCCTTACTCATCAGATAGTGTGCGTGGCTGTACTGCAACCATGCAACACAATATGTCCCGTGGAGTCCTACCCTGCCTCTGGATTGGTCATTTATTTATTTTCTTAAGAATATGCACTACTGAAACAATAAAGGTATTAAAACTAGTTATGACAAGATAAGGTCTCAAGTCTAAAGGCCTTTGACATATCAGCTGATACTGAGCTTTAGTTGAGCATGTCACCACACAAATTTGACATTAATTAAATTACCACCATTTACTAAATTAACCATTTGCCTTCAGGGCTCCTGCAGGTCTGTTATATATAAACACTTAGGCTAAGGTTGCCCTTCAGTTTTCATCTCAGAATCCCGTAGAAAAAAGAGTTGCATGAAATTATCATAAGAATTTCCATAGGATTTTGTAAGGAAAAAACTGTTGATCTTTAAGTGTTTGCCCTTAAGTATTCCCTTATGCATTGCTAGAAGATCCTTAGTAACCATTTCTCTCAGAAAAATGTAAGGGATCAAAACCAGTTTCCTGAAGTGAAATAATTTACATAACATAAAGTCAATGGCTGAATTTAAAGTGATTAAAGAGGAGGAGGAGATACCAAAGATACCCAGTGGACACTAGTGATGTTCAACTTGTTAGAAAGTATAGATATTTTCATATTTCTTCATTACCTCCTCTGCCGTTCATTCCACATCTAGATTTCTTGTATTGATTTTGTCTGTTACTTTTTGCCACATCTGCTTGTGCGTGTTTGTTCTCTCATCTTCTGTCCAGCTTGGCTTTCTATTTCTTTTTGTATTCTTCTTGTTTATTTTGGAGAAGCTGGCTAACACTGACAATACTACTGTCAAGTAACATTAAAGGATGATGACATGACATAAACACTTAGCCAAGGAGAAAACCTTAGAGGTTTTATGCAATGTTCCTAAATGAACCCCTCAGCTCAGGGACATATTTTGCATAAGGGACAAACTTAAGTCTAAACTTGGTGTAGTTCTGGTCACTGAAGCCTTGGGGCAGTTCCCCCAGTTTGCCCAGTTATTTAAATTTCTTTTCTTCCTGTCCTTGTTCAGCTGATCAAAAGTATTGCTTTAAAGGAGAAGTTCACATCTTTCAAGTACATCTTCAAACAATACTTACATGCTCATATGTAGATTGGATTAGCTTTGCTCTCTGTAATCTTTACTTTCCTCATTACAAAAGTCCATTCAAAACTTCATATGGGGCTTTTGAGATCTGATGTTACAAAATCAAGTGGGTATTTTCCAAAAGGCTTTTGATGATCTCCTTGGCAAAAAGAAACAAAAACAACAAGGACAACACTTCAGATTAAATTTAACGTTTATTGGGAAAATGGGTGCATCCTATCCACAACACCATATCTTTATGTCCAGGGTTAGCAACGGGTTGTGTGTGATAGGGAGTGTGTGACAACAGGTGTTTTTTTACAATGTGTCATCATTTTCCAAGAGTCATTTTGGCTGCATGCAATTATGCATAAAATAGACTCAGCATGACTATAACCATAAAAGCCGCATGTTGACAGTGAAGGTCAGCGTGCTGGAAAAATGATAATCTCAAGCCAAACAGAAATACTGCGTGAGCTGATTTTTAAAGTGGGATACTTGTTGTGGAAAGCTATTCATAGCACTGTGATAACCTTTTGGAGTGTGATGTTTTGACCTGCTTTAACTCATCTTTGTTTCAGAGGAAGCTGCGTTCAGCCTAGATAGATCTGGAAACTTTTGGTTAATTCTTAATGATAACGTGTGTGATAATAATGATGATGATAATGTGACCCTGATAAGAGGCATAATGGATAATACTTCCCTCTTCCTCAAATGACTTGGCAAGAAAACACAGAGCACTGCAGTCAGAGCCACACAGCCAAAGATAATTTAAAGAAGAGAATGAGTGTTTTCAGTCATGGGTCATAAAGATAAGTTGATGGCCTGATGTGACGTACAGTTAACTGTCAAATTAACCCTCATAAGTTTGTAAACCAATATTTACAATGTTTATCTGCTTTGTTTTAAAGTCCTTCTGACCTCAACTGTCAGACCTCAATATGACCTCTTTTCTCTGTTGTCTAAAGACATAGGTGACTGGACCAATATCTAATATACAATCATGTAGTACATAGTACAGTTTTTTTAATATTGTGATTTACTGAAGTCTCACCTAGAGTGGCTCAAATATAAACAACAGATGAGAGGTTAAACAAATCTTTGTGCACAGATTACAGCATCTGCAGTATTTAGAGCCCTAAGCTATTATATTTTAGTAAAAAAAAAAAAAAAACACCTATCCTGAAGCTCAAGTCTTCATGCTTGTTCTACTAACATGCATTCCAGCCATTATTCCCAGGTACAGATGTACCCCAGAATCTCAAACGATGCACAGGGCACCTTTAAGCATCTCTATGTGACACAAAGCTGAAACACATTAACACGTGGTTAATGTTGTGAAACTGTTGCGGTTAGGTTTAGAAAAAAAATACACGATGTATTCACATCATGTTACATAATTTTCAAGTATTTAGAATACTTATTTTAACCTGAAACCTGAGTGACATGAATGTGTGATGACCGCACATAAATTAGGTAACGTTATATGTTCTTGTTGAAGCGTGCTCGTCTCCATCTCAGGGTGTGTATCTGCGCCCAGAGCGTGCAGCAGTGTGAAGTGTGGGTTGAGAGGGTGATCCGAGTCATTGGTTATTGTTCGTGCGAGACGTGTGACAGATCGGTGGTTGAGCTCTGTGAGGTCAGGTGTGGGATGGTTGATGATTTTGGATGTGGTGTGTGTTATTTAAGTGAGTTTTGGTTTCACATGGGACATAGGTTTGTAAGCTGTGTATCGTTACATTGAAACAACATTGACTTTTGGTTTCGCATGGGAATTAGGTAGGTAAGTTAGGCTGCATAACATAATGTTAAAACAAATTTGACTTTTAGTTTCAAACAGGACATGAACAGAGGTCTTCTGGATGAAAGTCATTGCTTGTTTGACCCATCCAAGTATGCAGACTTTCTCACTCTTTATACTATCAGTTGGTCTCAGTGTCACGTATTGCCATGGATGGATTCAAATTGGAGTTTGGTGAAAGTCTAGTGTCTCTTGTGAAGATGCTGAAGGGTGCCTCAATATCACACACCGAAGGGTGTAACAGAGTGTCAGTTCTTTATGACCTAGGAATGACAATGGACTGGCCTTCCATATCTTACCTTTAGCATTTAATGTATGTGGGCTTTTTAATTAAACTTCAACAGTAACCTTTTCTCCTCTCTTGCACCTCACTTGTTAACAGTTAAGACAGGACGCAGACAGGAAGTGACACCAACTTGGGTGCTTCATACTGGCACCAGTTCTTCAGCTGAAAGCTTCAAAATCCCAATAAAGACTCCCTGTCAGAGGATTTTATGTTGGAAAAACTGATGTAATGCTGCCAGTGGTTGCTGTGGTGTAGAGAGGCAGATGGGTGTTGGAAGGTGGAGAGGCACCTTGAGGTGTCTGGTATTCTCATCACCTACCCAGGAGCTCTGTATCAGCTGGTATGTCCAACATTGCAGCTAGCTCTAGTGTTTCATGCACTATCACTCACTACCTCAGCATTGCATCCTGAATAACCTCTTACCCTTTTATATTATCATATCATGTCACATATTCAGTATGTAAATCTAAAAGTCTATATACAGTGCATAAGTAAAGACACGTGAACAAATGTAATAAAATACTAATAAGAATTTGAATATATATAGAATATATATTATCTACTGAAAGGGGCATCAAATTTAAGATTATAGCAAATAACAATTGAGGCTATCATGGTTTTTCAAAGGATAAAGAAAAAAAATGGAGAAAAATTCAAACAAGATGAAATGCCTAAAAACAATAACATAGTGATGATTTTACAATTTCAAGAAACTTCCCAATAAATGTAAAAAGTTTAAAGCATCAGGGCAACATATTGGCTAAAAATCCATATCGCACAACAGCAACGATCATAGTTCAACTCCAGTTTGGGATGTTAGCTTCATATCATTCACCTCTCTCTTAACCCTAACCTTTCCTGTCAAACTCTCCTCTGTTCTCTATAAAATCAAGGCAACAATGCCCGAAACATAGGGTAAAAAATGTGAAGTTTGCCCTCAGGTCAATGCTGGAGTAAATGCCAGAGCGTAGCTGAAATCATACAGATGCATTTTCAGAACAAGGTTCATAAAAAGACGACTACATTTCAATATGTTGTGTAAAAAGTTGACACTTTTACCAGATGCTAGAAAGAAAGCTTTACAGGGTGTCCAAAAGGGTTCATTCTCTGGGAAACATGGATATGCTTAGTAAATTATCATGATAGTTTCATTTGATTTTTCCTCTGCTCAGGTCGAAGCTGTAGTGGCTATAGGTGTAGATTTCAGGGGGGACATGTATTTGTGCCCTGCAATAAAAACCATGAAAGTAGCAGAGTACTTTTACTTTGCCAAAATTAAAGACATTTACACCAAATACTGATGCAAAAAAAAAAAAAAAAATCAAAAGCAGGAAAGTAAATGTTTGATCCAACACTACAACTACAACTGCATACTGATGTTTAGATGGGTATGATGTTTTCCAGGTTCACCATATTAGTTTAGTGTGTTAGCATGCTAAAATTTGCTAATTAGCACTAAGCACAAAGTATAGCTTAGCCTGATGTGACATTCAAGCCAGCCCACAAAAAGGCCGGGCCCCTGAAAAGGTCCAGTGAATGAGCATTCCCATATCTGCTTTACTCTTTTCAACACATACCTGGTCATGTGGCCGGCGGCCCGCAGTCTGTTTCTCACATTTGCATACCAAAAAAAAAAAAGAAAAAAAAAAGAAAAAGACTCATACCATTTTCAGGAGAGGGGGTTCTCTTTATGACACAGATTACATTCTATTAAAGCAACAGAAAATGTTTATTTTTGTTGCTTTAATTGATAATAGTGAATATTTTGTGAATATGTATCTATCATTGCTCACATTTACATGCTTATATCTGGCTTCCATGGGCCCCTCCCAATGGCTAAGGCCCTGAAATCTTTACCCACTTATGGGCAGCCCTGGGATCACTGGTTTTGCAGGTACTTGGTCATAAACTCTTTGGGGTCTGTCCACTGGGGAACATTAATGTCAAAATCAAATTACCCATCCCTCGAACCAAGCTGCTCGCATTGCTAAAAGACTACACCTACTACTACTACTACTACTGCCGTCCCATTGACAGCTACAATGATCCTGACGGTTCTTGAAAATATGATCAATCAAAAAACATCTTATCAGAGGTGGACAATACTGAACAAGTTCTTCTACATATTACAGGAAATACAGGGTCATTACTACAAAGCCAGTGTACACAAACCTCTATTGCCTAATCCCACCAGCCGCCCCAGACGTAACATTGTGTTTTACCCTGGAAAAATGCAAGAGCACAGGTTTTGCCCTCGATGGCCTTGAAAATATCATCTTTGCTCTCTAGTGTTGGAGTAAATGTCGGGCAGAATAGAGAGACAGTCAACATTGTGTTATTTTACAGCCTGCCTGCACACACATCTTTCCTGCTCACGTGTATCCCTCTCCGACCTCAGCAGCAGCCTCACCCAACCCTCCATCCTGCAAGATAACTTACCGTAGCTTATTATTTTCCCCCAGCCAGCCACTAAATCTTTGGCATGTTTATTACAAAGCCGGGATCATGGATTCCAGGAAGGGGAATAAAACAGGTTCTGATTGTATACCTTCTCCTTCCTCAAAGCACTCACAACTCAGTGCCCAATAAATTACTTTGCTGATATGATACGGCACTATTTGTGTTTGGGTTACTAAATAACCGAGTCAGTTAGGCAGCTGTTATTGCAGCGACATGCTATTGCTAATGGCCCAGAGCCATTAGTCATTACCATAAAATAAAATGAGTAGTCAAATAAAAAGCCTAACACACATCCTTCAAGTCAGCTTAATGAGCAGGAGCCTCTTCCTGGTGGATGTACATTTGTTATTTTTATGTTTATTTCCTGAATTAAATATTGAATAAATGTTTATAAAAGTCTTAGAAAATGCAGATTTGAAGAAAATATTCTTTGCTGCTAAAGGCGATCTCAGCCCCACCCTCATATATATGTTTTTGATATATATAATTGAATATGAAGGAAAAAGATCTGAAGGTCTAATGATAATGGTTGACTTCTAGTCCTGACAATGCAGTTCAGCCTAATGTGTTCAAGTGATTACCCACACAAGGGTCTGATGGGGTGGGGTGTATGTGGAGAGCATTAGAGTAAGGGCGCATTCACGCCAGGATAGTTGGGGGGACTCGACTGGGCAGGGAATGCCAAAAAATTTCACACCTTTATTTGGTTCGGTTCACTTTCACACTGCACCTTTTAAAGCGAACCAAATCGCCTGGACAACTTCACACAGTTACAACTGCTGCTTGTTTGGGGGCAGTAATGCCCGAAATGACCACTGACCATGAAGAATAAAAGCATAAGGGAGAAGAAAACCCGGTTCATTGATTGGCCAGGACCGAAAACGGAAATCCATCCCCTTCAGCCGGCTTGGTCACCACAAACATCAAAATGCATTGTGCTCTATGTCACTTCCTCTCTTTGGTTTGCTGGATAGTCTCTTTGCATTTCCCACTGTAAGCGAACCACACCAGGGTTCACTTGCAAGTGAACCGAAACCTCCAGTTTTCAAGCGGACCAGGGATCACTCGTGTGGTCAGCACCAGAATTCGAATGAGCGTTCACACCACTGCAAATCAACCGAACTATCCCTGAAAGCACACCAGGGTTCGTTTAAAGCGGATCAAAAATGCGTCCTAAGCCAAAATGAAAAAGTAAAAGCAATCCTGGGCACAGTACAAAGGTGCTCTAGGTGGCCAAATCTGCCAGGTCCAGCCCTGTCATGTCAAGACACTGTCCCTGGTGAAGCATAGCTGGAAAAGTTTTCAAACTACACATGCAATCATTAAAAACTTACTACTCTGAATACACACTGTGGGGTACATCCTGGCCAGTGCTAAAGTGTCATACTGTGTCATACAGCAAAACTGTATGCTGTTAAAGAGGTGGAACAACAGTCTATTCAGAGTGAGCAGCGCTCTGGTGGGAAGACAGTCCTGTATCACCACCTGTTACCTTATCACTCACTAAATGGAAATGAATCCTTTATATGTTTTGTGCAGCTTAAACATGCTGGCTCATGCAAAGGCTGTGTAGTTTGTGTGTCTTTTGTGTTTAATGTCCTGCACAGTGGTGTTACGCCACATCGGCTGTTTCATTCAGTTTGCTTTTCGTCATTCTGGGGGGAAAAAAAAGGTGCAGCCTGCAGAGTTTTTTAAGAGTGCAAATGTGAGATATAGTTGACAAGAAAGTAAATGCAGTTGTCAGTTGAAGGATTTATTACGGTGTGTGTTTGTATACAGCGCTGGAGGTGAGGGGTATTTGCATTATGTGTGTGTTTTTGTAAGGGTGGGTGACAGGGATAAAAGAGGTGAGGAGGAAAAAGAGAAAGATATCAACATAGAAAGAGACAGGGAGGGGTGGTGAGAAGGCGAGAATGTGTATTACTCTCATTGAAGTCTAAGGGTTCTTCCTCCCCCCCACCCCCCCCCACCCCCAGACACCACCTCAAGGCCAAGGCACTGTCTCAACCTATTTGCATAAAGTGCTAAAAGGGGAGCTGACAGAGCAAGGCAGGTAATATTGGCCAACGGACGCAGAGGAAGGAGGACCCAGAGCAGACAAAAGCTATTACACAGCCTCTGAGCGCACACCCACCTACACACACACACACACACACACACACACACACACACACACACACACACCTGTGACTCCAGCACAGTGTTCAGACCAGTACAGAGGAGGACCTTGGCCTGTCCAGAGGCACAATTAAAACCCCAAACTCCCTTCCGGCATCTCAGAAGTCAGTTGACTTTGACTCCAGGAAAATGCATTTTTGAGAGTAAAGGGAGTGAGCTGAGCCTGGCCCAGAGAGATAAAGCAAGGATCATCTGACATCTTCTTCAGTTCACAGGTAAACTGAACCTCTACTCTAAATGCTGCCTTGTGCTTTTGTGCTTTTGTGCTTTTTATATCGGTTTGTGGCCTATAATACAAGACAGTGTTTTCATTTAAGCAGTTTCTTTGAAAGTAAAGACCATAAATGACCTGACTCTTTTTAAGAACTGCAGCACTGTGAGTGAAGAGATTTTCCTAAAACCAAGTACCTATAAAAATCCAGACTGTTGGCTTGATCTGTAATCAATGAGGCATTTCCTTAACTTATTTTTTTAAGTTTATTCATTCACAAATAAATGTGCAGGTGGATTACATCCATCATAAGGTGGATAACAGAACCCCAGTAGCAGCTGCATGAGCCAGTGGTCACATTTTTTTCTGTATATTCAGTTAGGATCCTCAGGTATCTGCATACTGTTTCCTGCATTGTGTGTTGTATTTACACATGTGCTATCTGTGCATGCTCCGGTCTGTCTCCGCTTCAGCCAGCCTTATGTTCAGTTTAACTGCCAGCACCCCCGCCCTCAGTTCAAATGGCAGGTTGATCGAGTTTCACTTACTTTTCAGACTGAGAACAGGTAGGGCAGCATTATGGATGACAGTTGAGCTGATGATACACACAGCTGAGCCCGACACAAAGGGGCTAACAAAAAGAAAAACTACGGTATTTGACATGAAGACTGAAGGGAACGTTTCAGATTAAATTAGGTCTCGTGACAGACGAGGTGCGATTTGTACACTAATAGGTCAGTAGGACAGGTGAGAAAAACATGATATGCCACTGATAATGAGGGACACAGCACAATACTGTACAAAGACAATAAAGGGACCTCTCCTGTGTTTGAAGTTGGTATTTTTGGGTTCAGCAGTTAATATTTGACTCTGCTGTCGAGTGCATGAACCTTTAGATTGTCCCTAAAGCCCTATGGATTACCTTTCCTCCACTTGGACTCTGGACAGTTAAAAAACAATGACAGAAACACTTCAATGTGGTTTATACATCTCTGTTGTGCAAATGATCAGTACATAGGCAATTAGAGTTTCTCCACCTTAAACCAGTGGTACTCCAAGATATTTTTCATAGGGGTGGCCAGACTGAAAATCATGGGGTGACACACCAAGTCCAAAAGCCATAACTGAAAATTAGGAATTCTATTATGTTCTTAAAATATATAGGCTAGTTTAAAACCTAATTGGTTAATATAACCAATTATTTGATGTGCATAGACTAACACCAGTACATTTAACAATTTGAGTTCCACAGCAATCCTGTTTTAATGTGTTACATGTTAGTCAGTTCATTGTTCTTCAAATAGGCTGGTTGTCCTTTTCTTTAAAAAGACAAACGTACAGCTTTAATTTGAAGGAGTACAATGGTTGTAAGGAACATAACAAAGTTCACATCAAGCTTTGCCGACATGGTTGGCACCAATAGACACCTTCAGCTGTAGTTATTTAGTGCTCGCAGAAGAAGAAATCATAAGAAATAAGTAAATTGCTCATAAATTCAACTTTTCTTTTGTAAAAGAATGTATGAGCTATTTAATATTTCAAAACTTTTAGTCCCATTTAATGAGTCTAAAACTATATCTTTTTACTAGACAGATATCTCTACAATACCACGCTCATCTAGACTACCAATTGCTTAAATTTCAGAAAACTGAGACGCCACCAATGCAGGGAGATATTTCATAAATTGTTCTCAGTGCAGTCTCACTTGTGACTGGAATGTGTGAAAGACTTTCAGAGGGTCAGATCACGATGTGAACAGCATATTTTTGCATTTGTAAATAAGATCAGTAGGAATTTAGAGAGGTGTGGAGTGGTTTCGGTGCATTCCTCCTGACCAGCCAGTGGACAAATGCTGTGAACCTTTAGCTAAGATAGAAGTTAAATGTGTAACCAAACCACTAGAGATGGAGATGACCTGAGGACAAACTTAGACTTCACACAGGTGAGGTCACATCAAGCTCACAGCTAAGCAGGTTAGACCAGGTTCTGATCTTCTTGTTTTTATTTTTACCCTGTAAAAGCGAATGTATTTGAACCTTTTTGGCGTATTTATTTAGAACTCTGTTGTATCAGGTGAGTATTGGAGCCTGGTGTTCTGATGAGGACCATTAGAGGAATCATTAGGAGTACAACAAAGTGCAGCCTGGGGCTGTCACTAAAACGCTCTCACCTCATTGGCTTTTGACAATGGGAGACTGTGTTGTTGTTCAGTGCTCAGATGGTTGCTGTTTACTTAGTGCTCATTCTACAGGTAACATGACCTGGGGCTTTGGGAAACAGTGTCTCCTTTTAAAGACCTTGAGCTTGATCTCTATGACCCGTGACTGATGTGAAGAAACATATATTGATTAACCTAATATGAACCTTTATGGGTGTGAATGGACACTTTGTGTAAACACTGGCTATGCAAATTATAACGGCATAGCTTTAGAGAGCAACCTGCGCCTGACTGTGGTTAATGCCTGTCTGTTGAACCACAAATTACTTTATTTGAACCAAAAAAACATCCAGTTCTCAAAGTGAAAAAAGGCAAAGTAGTTCATTTCAATTCCAGTTCAGAGAGGAGACAACTGACACAAATTGTCATAGCATGGTTACTATTTAAGATATTTATTGTGTCATTTGTTCAGTCATTTCTTGAAACTGCACTTTGCATGCTTGAGCAGCTTCATTTGAAAATGAGAAGCCACTGTGTAAATATTTGAATGCTTGAAGGACTTCATTGAGTTTTTCAGTTGGCTGCTCTCTCACTGGATGCAGGTATTTTCTTATTAGTGGTTGATGAGGTGCATAAGTGTGATTTTTTGGAGGGGGGGGACGACAAAAGGGACACATCCCCCTCAATATTTAGAACGCCCCAAACCCCGGTTTCACATGTTCCCCTCACATGTTCCCAATATTGAAATGAAACCTACATCCTTGGTGAAGAAGGATTGTCCACTGTCCACTGTGGTTTTATCTGGATACACTTTTACACAGGAGTCTTCACCAACTGACCACACTCGATAACAGAATGTCAGTGTTAGCAGTAGGGGAATATAGTTTTGATCAGTGATTAGGGGAGGCTTTAAACTGATAAGACAGGTGTAATTATACAGAAAAATCTGCCCTCAGCCCACTAAAGCATGTTCGAATTCAGTAGAGACGCAGAGAGAGAGAGTTGGCGAAGCAGGAATTTCAAGGGTAGATGGAGCGATTAGACAGAGAACAAGCAGAGACTTTGTGTAGGGGGGAGTGCTGGGGCAGGACCAGCCCTGAGGGCACAGAGAGGAGAACACCTGTGCTCTGACAATCCATCATCCCTATCACACAAACACAGTCTTCTTCACTAGGGGCCTTTAATACCTCAGCCAAAGCACTAGCAGACAGTTTATTACCATGTAATATTCTTATCATCCTAAAAGAAGTGGACGAGGAGGCCAAACTCAGAGGACAGCAACAATTTGGCCCATTAAAGCCCTGAGATCTGCAGACTTTACACTTTCCAAATAAGATACAGGTGACCTACAGAGACACCAAACCTGCTCTATTAGCTTCTGATATACAGATTTGAACACACATGTTCAAAAAGTCACACTAACAAAGCAGCCTGTGTTTATCCCTGATTCTATTCCAGGGAGGGCCACATACTGTAACGCGTCCAAAACAGTCTTTCATCAGCTGCTAGATGCAAAAAATGCCCAAGGACTCCCTGTACCAGCTGGTGTACAAGCGAAACCTTAAAAATAAGGTGTCTCTAGCGGGGCTGTTTAAGGGTTAAAAAACTAACAGGAGCAGTTTATATCAGTAGCTTACAATAGCAGGAAAGATAGCACTTGGGCTAAACCCTTTAAGTGTAAATTTACCAAAGTATGCTTGCTTAATCATTGGTTAGATAACATAGATTCTGAGTTTTCACCAGTCTAGGATATCACTATATAAATATTAATGAAATATTTGAAAGTTAAAGCTGCACCCCTCTGGGTTTATCTGCCCTGGGAAATTTACTAGGTTGGAAAGTGTCTTTCCTCATCAATTAAGCAATGTACCCTGAGGACAATAAAGTTTACACTCTGACTGACTCTATGTACAGGTCATGAGCAAGCAAAATACACCCAGTGTCACCATGTTTACAATGACCGCTAATTACTGTTTGGCTGACCCATTTAGCATTGTGATATGACACTCAGCAAATGATGAGACGCGGCAGAGTCATTCGCTGGTCAATCCTTCCAACACTAAACTGCTGTAGGTCAGTGGAGGTAAGTAGAGGTTATGTAATTTTATAATTACATCTGCCGAGGAGGTTATGTTTTCGGTTCAGTTTCTGTATCGATTTGATTGTATGTCAGGTGAATTTCCAAAAAATTAGTTTTCACAATTTTCAGGAATCTTGGGGGAGGGGTGCAGCATGGGCCAGTGAGAACCCTTTTAATTTTGGACCAGACAAATCACAGGGCAGATGCAGGAATTATTTTTCGCCTATGTTAATACTGGGAGAAGTGTCATTTGGCCTTCACGTGAATCTGCAGAGAGAGCAGACCTACATCAGTTTATGGTAGAATCAAGGGTCCTGATAAGGCTCGTCTTTGTTTTTCTGGTTTGGGGTCCAGATGTCCAGATGTGCAGATTCCTTGTGTCCAGATTTCAGAGGTGTGGACTCGAATCACATGACTTGGTCTTGAGTCTCACTCAAGTCACAAATTTGATGACTATAGACTCAACAAAATCAAAAAAGACTTGCAACTTGACTTGGACTTTAACACCAGTGACTTATGAAGCATTCATGAGTTTTGTAAATGTCTTATATTACTGCTAAAATGGCATTACATTTGGTGAAGAGCACATTATGACTCAAAACTCAAAGTTTAGGAGTCAGTCTTCATGTGGGACTTGAACTGGGACTTCAGTGCAAAGATTTGGGACTTGCTTGTGACTTGCAAAACAATGACCTGGTCTCACCTCTGCCTGATTCAAATGAAACCACTGATTTTTTGTTGTTGTTGTTGCTTCCTCATAACCATGCTATCCAAACAGTAGCACTCACTCTGTATATGCAGTATGTTTCAGTCAGTGCTGCCCACACTACGTACCGTACGGGGTGGACATTGTCCTTTCCATTCCTGTCCTGGCAGGCCGCTGATTTGTTTGTGCTTGTCGCTGTTGCTTTAGCAAGCCCACAGTCACATTCAAGCCATTTGTCCCATTTTGCATCACACCCGTGATTGAATTACTCATTGACAGACCAAAATCCTGTCACCTTTGCAATATTATGTGTGCTCTACATGAGGCTTAAAATAGTTAAAAGTTCAACATTCACCTGGGCTGTATAAAATGTGCACTGATTGACTAAAATCCTGTTAGCTTGATGGGATTACAGTTGTGCATGACTGAAAAAATGTTTTGCACGTGCTTGCACAGTTTTCATGATGCTAGCAGCAAGATATCAACTGTAATAGGAAAACTAATCTGTACTTGCCATCTGTTCTTTTTTTTCAGACAGTTCAGAAGTTAAAGACAGACCAGGAGGAGAAAAGAAAGGGCCAAGGAAGACTCAACAGAGGAGAGAGTGGAAATTCATTTCTGACGATGGAACAGATTTGGCACATGCAGGTCTCCCCCCAGGACACTGCCGGAGATCTGAAAAAGAAGGTGTCAGTCACTAGCCAGCCAGAGTGCTCCATCTGCTACAACTACTACGACAATGTTTTCAAAACACCCAAGCTGCTGGAGTGCACCCACACCTTCTGTCTGGAGTGCCTCTCCCGCCTCATGGCTGTCTCTCTGGCTGACCAGGACGATAACAGCGGCAGCACTCGCCTCTCCTGTCCCTTCTGCCGTCACCCCACCATGCTGCCTGAGGAGGGACCCCCTGCTCTGACAACCAGCCACGAGGTCCTCTGCAAGCTGCCCAGCCACCAGCAGCACGAAGAGCCAGTGTGGCTGGAAGGGGAGAAGCTGTGCTACAAGAGCTCAGGGCAGGACGCCAGCTCGGGCGCCCCTGACAGTCCATCAGCCTTCTGCATCTGCATTGATATTGGAGCGAGTAAGGCAGTGGATGCTCCGAGCCAGACCCAGACCCAGACCCGGACTTTTGGCCTGCTGGACCGGCTATCAGACTGGAAGAGGATGGTGCTCTTCATCGTGCTCATGGTGCTGCTTATTGTAGTTGTGTTGTGGCCACTGCAGTGTGTATTCACCACTGGGAACATGCGCTGTATGCGAGAACCTATCCACTCAAACCCAACTACCCCCCCAACAACTACCACTCATCTCAACCTGTTCGCCAGGCAAACTGGTCTGACAGATTAAACTTATAGACTGACTGGACTTCACTGGAACTATATTGTTTATGACACATTTGACACTGTACATTCTTTGTGCATAACTGCACTTTCGCTAAGTGCACATTGACACACACAACTGTGAAGACCTCAGATGTCTAACTTGCAACAGAACCACAGATGTTAAAGCCTCTATGTGTAGGCTTTTAAGATGTCTGACGTTAGTGCCCCTGGCAGTGGTTTCAACAAAAGAGAGACTGTGGTGGACCCCGCCAAGGGATGGAGATGAAGGAGCTGAGAGCTATACCGACAGCACCAATTTTCACTTGAATTTTGTGTTATTGTGTCATATGCCATCAGACTTATTAGAATTAGGTTGAATTTCAAAATAAGAATCACATGAAAATTTAACCCATAGCAACTTCAACTGTTCATACAAGCTTGCAAAGACACAAATGAAACCAAAGCAACTTGACCAAAGTGTGGAGGGAGATGAACTGTGATGAACACTTCAATTGTGTCCAGTGACACAAACACAGACTCCACATTTTTGCACTTAAATCAACACCTGTAGTTTTAAATTACATCAGAATTTTGGGTCTAACTGGTTTGAATGAATTTGTTGTCATTTTCGGACATTTGGCAGAGTATCTGATAACAGAGGACATGAGTGGGTTGATTTGTGCAAATCATTAAGCAATAAAGAGGAAACTCGCCGCTGTATCCAAGCCAAACAGTGACGTATAAAATACTGATGTGAACTTTGCTTTGCAAACATCTGGTTGACTAAAAAACACTTCAGTTGAGTTCTAGTAAGAAAAAAAGGTCTGCAACAGAAGAAAATGAATGTAAACCCAATGTGCCAACTACGAACTCAAACTTTATATAATGTACATTTGATTTGTGTGTTTTGATACGTCCTTGTTTACAGAACTGTAATAAAAAGATCCTGTTTCTGGGAAAGAACAAATCATTTGTACACGACAGCCTCATTATTTAGACTGATATCATTTGACTGTGACTTGTCATGTTCTTGCATTTTCTCTGCGTCAGTTAGTGATTTAATCTATTTAAACAGCAAGTGTAGTAAATTCCCCTAAAATAACACAAAGCTGCTGACGTGCTTGACTGCAATTAAAAAAGAAGCACTAGTTTCAGGGTCAAGTTGCAAAACAGTTGAGCCATTTACTGACTGCTGTGTGTCATTTCCTCCCTATCTGCACCTTGAACACATGACTATAAAAGCAAAGCCTTTCTTCGCCTTGACAGGAAGTTGCTTTTATTATTCCTGGATTGGGTGTGTCAGATAAACAAAAAGTTAGGCTGTGGGGTTTTCCAGGTACCTCACTTGTGACACAGGGTGATAAGACATTTACGTTAAATTCAAACATTCATTTAGGAGCGGCCATAATAAAAGTGCTACTTCCTGGAGCACTGTGTTAACTGCCAGTACACACAGTTAACCAACAGATGCAGATAAAAACAAAAAGGCTCAGTCATGGCTTCAAATGGGTTGTGAAAATGTTTCCTAAATGAATAAAGGTATAAACAAAGCAGACAATAATAAATATCGTGTGTAAAAGAATGAATAAAAGCTTCTTGTTAGTTGTCCTCATTTTGCTCTGGGGCATTTAAACTACACATTTTCACAAAGGATGCCCAATGTGAAGTTGTCTGTGTTAAGTTTTTCCTTCTCTCCAATAAAGCAGAGTAAACAGCCTATTTCCTTGTGGATAGCAGCTACATAAAACTGTTTTATTTAACACCTAATGTGTCTCATGTGTTAAAATGCGGAAAATAACAGTTAAAACAGCACTAACTTCAAACTCATTCTTGTGTTTTCCCCCTCTCTTTCATTTTATCGTGAGTTATAAACCACAATTTCTGCCGGCCACTTCAACCATGAAATAATCTGTCATTATCGTTTAAATTGGTGTTTTTCTGGAATGAGTTTCCTGCCTTGCTTTTCAATATTAATGTTGGTTAACTCCTGCTCATTGAGCAATATTCTCGGTCATCATGCGGGTCATGCAGTGGAGCACTTTTCCAGCTGAGGAGACAACCAGAGTGGATGTGAGATGGAGAGCCACAGCGGGGTTCAACACAAACACAGCTTTGTAACGACACATTGTCCTGTGTTCTCTGCTCCACTGCAGGGACTTCACCTGGAGGCAAGATACAGGAAGCTTGCTTCATATACTGATTTTTCATCCACTTTGGAGAGGGGGGCACCATCAGGAGAGGCAAACCAGGCACATGTTTGAGGCCCACTCACAAAAAATTGTGGAAAAGGGTCCCTGATGGTCACGTAATGCCATATTTACTATAAACCTCCACCTTCTGGCTACCATACCACAGCTGGATGTTAAAATACTGACATGTGTGTGTACATTATTTATTATTTTCTTAATAAATGATTATGACGTTTGATCAAGCAAAACTGACAAAATGCAGTTTTTGACTTAAGGAATTTTTATGGGGTTTCAATGGGCTTCTTAGCCTGGGGCCTCCCAGAGTCTAGGACTGCCACTGACTTTGGGGTACAGTTTCCAAAAACCTTTTTCAAAAATGGATTCTTCATGTCCGGCAGAAGAACAGCTTCAGATTCACAAGCAAGCACACCAGAAACAAGCAAAATGTAACCTAACATAGTGCCATCATAGATTTTTATTAAACTATATGATAATAAACCATTTTGTTGCCATTTCTGGCAGCTCATTGCATCAGCAGTTGTAGTCTATACAGCAAAAAGGCGTCTGGGCAGAGCCAGTGCAAGAAGAGGAAAAAGGAGAAGAGCCTCCACTGAACAACATGGGAGCACTCAGTATACTCACTTCAGGCATACTGCAACCAACAGAGGAAAAAGGAATCAAAACAAAAAGACATCATGTTCAAGTAAATGTAAGAGGACGAGCAGAAAGAAAATACCATATTACTACTGCATACCTCCATGTATGCTGGTTCAACTCGGAGCCAGAATTTACTTATGCATGGTGAAATTACACCAATAATGATAATAATAATAATAATAATAATAATGTTAATTCTGACACAATACAAAATGCAATATTGGATAAAACAATCAATTAGAAATACAATTTGAAATGAAACAACAAGAAAAAAAAACAAAACACCAAAAAGTCTAGTGCACTACCAAAAATACTTCCACAGCCAACGGACATCCACACACAGCCTGAGGCCAAAGATTCAGCAGTTTCACACTTTCAAGTATTGATGTTTCACCATTTCATAAAAAAAGAAAAGAAAATTGACCCATAGAGGCAAAGTGAAATACAATAAAAATCTGAATCATCCACAGCGCAAGATAGTTCAGGAACACAGAAACAAAACCACAAAAGTCATTTTGTCATTCGTCAGACACAGATCACAGTTCAGATGGGAAAAGGACAAAAGGAAGAACCAGAAGAATCCACATGTCTGCATTGTTCAAATGCAACTGAAGTACATCAAGTGGTGCAGCATATTTTTAGACAGACATCAGCCATCACTGACACACGGCATCAATGCCACACATTTCAGAAAAATGTAGCTTTTTATTCTCACAAGGAATCAACCATTAAAATACATTGGCAACACTTCATACCAGGAAAACTCTCCTGACTGAAATCACTAGACAGACAAAGCTTCAACTGAGACCTTCATAAAAGGACTCAGTGCTCTTTAAAAAGACAGAACTCGGTTTTCACACAGGACGATATGGCTGCTGCAGGTCACACTTTCACTATATTTTAATATCCTTCACAAGGTCAACAGTATTAAATTACAGTTTATTACAGTGCAGTGACTGAGTGCTATTACTCCAGTACATTCTGATTACAATTAGCTGTATCTTAAATCACGTTTCTTAAGAATCACGAGCTGCAGCAGCAGAAACTGGCCAATTTACGACTGAAGAAAACAAGGCGAGTCCAGCCTGTGAGTGTCCTTGACTTGGTTAGTCGAGCACTTCTGCTGGTGGAGAAAGAGGAATGGTCTGAGCACAGACGCCACCAACAAGAGCAGATCATTCATCATTTATTTTGATGCTTTAAAAAAAAACACACACACACACACACACACACACACATTAAAACACATTATCAGGACATCTGTCTACTGCAAAAGACAGTTTTTAAAGGACTTCAGGATCATTAAGTTATTACAAATTTCAGCAAGCTCGGTCAGATTTCACCAACGTACCAGCAATTTTATGTGAGCAGGATATTTTGGTGCTGATACTAGAGGCTAAAAATAGCAAACAATCTGCCAGACAGTGCAGAGGGCTCAGTGCTCCGCGCCACCACTGTCTTCGTTATCACATCAATGACGTCAGCTTACTCGCCCCACTATCATCAAGCCTGGATTATGGCCATCTTCTAAATTACTTTTTGGAGACAAATCTATTCTTCAATCTCAGGCAGATGGCCATCTGGCCCACTGTAATCGCCCCCTTTCCCTCGTCTCCTTGTGACGATCTCCGCCGACAGATGTTGAACTGCATCAGACCTGCTGATTAACGAGGACAGCCAGTCGAACGAAGCTGAGAGGCAGCGGCCAGCCAAGCTCAACTCAGAACACCCATTCAGGAATCCTCTCCACCTGTTTCCCGTCAAATGTGGACTTCAAACTACTATTACAATCTATCTGTAAATCAAACTTAGTGCTGGGGATGCTGCTTAGACAACTGTGCTTCAACATGATCTTTTCCACCATAATGCTCCTTTATAAATATATAGATATATATATTCAAAAAAATCTACATCTCATATGCTACACAACCATGATACCCACAGTATCAACAAAAACACCACAAAGTAATGAAAACAAGAACGAGTTTGTGCTCAGAGTGGGACCAGCTGGAGGCCATGTTCAAATGACAGACAGGACTGATGTGGACTGTATATCCCAGTGACCCCAAGAAGTAAGTAAAAATGACTTGCAGGTCTGTAAAAGTACAGAGCAGCTGATTGGCATTTGCAGGAAACTCTTTAACACTTTGACAATCAGTCAAAAAAAAAAAATCAAGAGTCCAATTTTACACCTACAAATTATTCTGTTCATTTTTTTGAAGAAGGGGGCCCGCTTGCCTTCCCTGTGCCTCGGGGACCTGTATCAGGTTACATAACTGTCCTTGCTATCACTCAGCGGCCATGTTAATAACCATTAATAACCACAGCTGGAGGGACAGAATGCTGTCAAAAGTTTCTAGTTCAAATGGAAGCCAGCAAAGACAGAGGAAGAGGGCTAGCGAACAGAGTGATTTCTGGCAACAAGCAGGACAAACAGCTTAGCTTTGACCTCTTCTTGGGTCCCGTACAGTTCTGTTCAGTTCAGGCCGGGGTAGACTCCATGTTTACTAAGCATCATCACAAGGACAAACTGGTGGTTTCCTACGTCAACTTCCAGGATTTGGAAAGTAGTAACAGTGGAGATGTAACAGCAGTTTCGGGGAGGCTAGATTACAGACACATTCTGTGACAAGGCACTTGCATTGGTTAAGAGAGGGAGGGGGTGGAGCAGTAGAAGGGGAGAGAGGGGAGTGACAAAGGTCCTGAGCGAGAGCACTATGCTGTAGAGTCATCCTCTCTATGGAGGGTAAGGTTTGACTCCAGACAGAGAGGTCCAGCAGGACAGCAGCAGGAAAGGGGGGTCAGCTCGCCACCTTTAGCCCAGGCAGGGTCCACTGCTGTGGGGTGTAGTCAGAGCAACGCACTCCCTCCTCCCCCAAGGGATATTCAGGCGCTGATGAAGCGACACCTCCGCTGAAACTGAAGCAAACACAAACAGACAGGCAGACAAGTGGAGTTAATGGCTGGTGTCGCTTTGAATCATGAACACTGGGACCTGGAGCTAAAAGCAGCACTTACTCAGCAACACTACACCTGCCAGATTATCTAAAGTGTGTCCACATGGGTTTGAAATTTAAATCATTTAAGCTCAATGTTTGGAGGTGTTTTCATTCAGTCAGGAATTCAACCTTTACTGCCTTTACAATAACTTGGTATGTGAGGTTTAAAATCAGAATTACAGCCTCACAGTTGCATGCCTCCACAAACCTGTCAAGTTGCAACAACTTACATCCATGTCTGTGAAAACATGGATGCTTCACACACATCTTTCCCCCATCAGCACAGAAGATCTATACAACCTATATACAAGTTAGTGTCACCAATTCAGTATCTGACCAAATGTCTCCCCTTCTGTTCCTGAGATATGACGCTGAGTAATGTCCAGAAAAGTGTTTTTGCAGAACATTATATTCCCTAAAGGCATTATTTGAGTTATCAAATTCACAGGAATGAGACAAACGTATGAATGGATGGAAGGACAACCCAAAAACATAATGCCTCCAGCCACAGCTATCACCAGCAGAAGCACGACGACAGAGTACAGTAAAACTTGACTGGTGCTAGATTTTTAAGGCAGATATTTGACTCCATTTGTCTGGTACACATATATTTATCAATTGTGGGTTGTAATTTAGTTGCTTATCTGCCGACATAAACCATTTTATCTGCGATAAGTTAATACTGGTGCAGGTGATTTATCTGTCATGCTCTACAACAGAGATCTATAAGAAACAGCCAGAAAAATGCTCCATGCGGAGGAAATGTGGAGGAAACATTTCTCACATCTTTTACATCTATTTATGGCTGCAAATATAAACCTAAAACCTAAAAAAACAACTTTTTGGAGACAAAGCAAAGTGCTTTTTCAGAGGCCCAGAGAGAGTTAGTCCAATGAGTGACAGGCTGAACCAAGTGAAATGACAACTTGACCTGACTTCCAATTACACAACTCTAAAAAAAAAACACATATAGAACTTTGAATTATATGGTAATTCTCACATTCTAAAAAGCCCCAAAGAAGTCCCTGTTACAATTATGCAATGAGAGTTCAAGAAAATAAATCAATTAATTAAATTTATGAAGGTTTAACCATGACAGACCTACAGAAGAATTAAAAAAATTGATCTGTATATTGGTGAGTGCTATAATTTGAGTGTTTTAAAACACAAAGGCAAGCTTATAAAAATGTGCTAAATAGAAATCTGCAAAAAATTGAATGTGTGTTTAATATACATTCACTGGTGATTAAAACACTGCCAGTATATGGCCTGTGCTGATGACTCCAAACCACAGCCATGATTCACTCACTATAACACAGCTGGGTTCCCTGTCTGCTTTATTAATCACTGTGAGAGAGAAAAGAATGAGCCTGTGAGAATAAGGCTGATTATAATTTGAACGTAAATTGGATCTTTTGTTGCTTTAAGGGGAGCTCAGGTTTTCTTTTAAGGGAGTGCAGCTGCTTTTGGCCACTCTATAACTTGAGCCATAAAAAAAGGGAACATTACATTTACAAATTGAATTTGACTGAAGAAAGTGAACTCTGTCTTGAATCAGTGTAAAAGTTTGAACAGCGCGGTGGGTTCTGAACTGAGGGGAAAATTTGGTCAAGCCTTAAAGGAAGTTGCCCTGTGGAGTTTTCTCGCACACAAACAAAAGTTGTGTTTTCAGTGTTACTCATCAAACACACTGTGTGTATCCTGGAGGTTTAACAAATGTGTCCAGTACATTTCCTTCCTAAATTCAGCATTGTTTACATCCATGTTTACTAGCTGGCTTCTTCTTTACCTCTGCTAATGCATTGCAGCATATCTTGGCATGCTATTGGAGTTGCAGCGGTACACCGGTATGAACACTGAAGGTTATCATACTATGTACGTTTACTTATTTACAGTATTAAAACAAAAACTCAACTGGACCAAGAATCTCACCTTTATTTGAGCTATTTTCTAAAGGAAGACTTTTTACACATTCTTTCATTCATAAAAATGGTTTCAATTATAGTAATAAAACATTTGTTTAGCCAGGAAAACTTCTGTTTTCATTCCTTTAAGGGTCACCGTAACGGATAATAACAATAATCATTATGTAAAGATGTGACACTGTGACCCACGATATTTACTGACAGTTATCATAAAGTGAAACTCTCATACTATTACAACCCCACACACTACTGCCACCTGTTAGTCAGTGGAATATTGTGACACTGTTGGTTTGACTGTGTATCGCCACGCCAATGTGCACAAAACAGCTCCATAGTGATACTATAGGTCTAAAACTCCACAGGGAAGCTTTAAATTAGGGTTAAATTATAGCTCAATTTTTCCAACGAAAGCTACATCCCAACTATAACATCAACAACATTTTCCAACCACACCTACCGTAATGCAGATATTTTATGACAGTGCAAGAGTAAAAAGTGGCTTTGAAACCCATTCTCCTTCACAGGTCATTAAATACTGACGCTTTGTCATGCCTCTCAGCGTCTTATAGCAATGTGGAGGGCACCCTTTGGTGTCTCTATGTGATGCACTGTTGAAACACATATTAACATGTGTTTAATGTCATGAAACTGTCACAGTTTGGTTTGAGCAACAAAACTACTTAGTTAGGTTTAGGAAAAACATCATGTTTTGGTTTAGAATAAGTAGATTTGATACGTCACATAACCTAATGTGATGTAAATATGTCACTTGAGTGATGTTGGTGCACGATGACGATACGTTAATTATGTAACATTAAACAACAGTGACTTTTGGTCTCACACGGGACAAGAGCTGTGGTCTCCTGGCTGAAAGTCCAGTTTTGTTTGACCCATTCTCCTCCTCTCTCCCAACCTATTTGGACTTTCTCACTCTTAACTATGTCAGTTGCTCTTAGCGTCAAGTATTGCCACAGATGGGTCTGAAAGGGATGGGAGTGAAAGCCCAATGCATCTCATAAAGACACTGAAGAGTGCCACTTTAGTTGATATCACAGACTGAAGAGTGTGACACAGCATTGGTATTTGACAACCTGCAAATGAGAACAGGCTGTTTCTCCAGCAAGTGGATGATGATGATGCTTTGACAGATTTGCTCACCTTTGCAGGAAAAAAGTGCCAATTTTATACAAAAGAGTCTGAATGCCACAGCAGCAACAGTGAAAAGCAAACTATGTAGAATGAATCTCATTAAGTACTTACTGAGAGGCAGACAGAGAGATGTGGAGGTCAACAGCGATGATTTTACCTCCTGGTGTTACTGCTAAAAGATGTCTGAGGGCTTTTAAAGTTTATGTTCTCGTACACACTTGATGAATCGTCATTTGTCATCCTAAAATAACACAGGGTAAAAAAAAAAATTCACTCATAATACAAATAACATTTTCTGCTTAATATTCTACTGATCACGTTAATCACATAATTGCCACTTTGTTGACTTGGTATGTTATGCTTACACAGAAGAAGAGCGAGAGGATGCCATGCTGGCTTTGGACCTTGAGTTGGTCATCTGGGGATATTTGATATTGGAATATTCCCTCTCCTTCATCTTATTCCTCTGCAAAGTGACAGCATGACAAGAGGCAGATTTAGTTGACAGGAAAAAGCTTTCACAAATCGTCCTGTGTCTGTAGGAGCTGAATTTAACTTTAAATAGTCCCAGATGGCATCCACGTTCAGCAGTGGAACAGCTCTCTGGAAACTTGCTGCGGTAGTTACCATACTTATGTTTACCTCAGTGCTCTAGCTGTCAGAACATAACACAGTACTGGCCTTCAGGCCTTGTGACTTCACATCTTATATAAATATTTTAAAGCCTTTGTTACAGTTTCAAAAAATGTTTGATGCATTTTGATTTCTTTTCATAATGTTCTTCAGTAATGGAGTACCTGCTCCTCCTCCAGTCTCTTCTGAGCTGTGTCTATGTACTGCTGCACAGCCATGTAGATGAACTTGTACTGGGCCTCTGTCTGCACCATGCCTGACCTCTGCTGCCGTACTCTCTGGATGGTCTTAGGGATGTCGATGTCACAATCTAGACCTGGAACACGCACAAGTACACACACATCTAAACATTAGCACAGGTGCAGTACAAAAATTTTCAGAAAAAAAGGTCTGTTTCATATCTGAGTCACCCACCTTGGCGGTTAATAATGTCAATGAGGATGTCGACGACGATAATGGTGCCCGTCCTGCCGATGCCTGCACTGTGGGGAAAACAAAGTAAAAAGTCAAACCATGTGAAGGAAATAAGCATCAATGTCAAAGTGAAAAATTGATGCACTTACTCATAAAAGAGCATATTTGATTTTATCTAGAGAGTTGTGAGAAGCAATATAAAAGCATCAAGAGTTTTCTCAGCCTGTACATGACAATAAAAGTAACACATGAAAGTCTAAGGTCATGAATTATAGGTTCGCACTTGCCGACAGCAATAAACTTGAATTTGTTGTTGTGTCACATATAAAATGCTCTTAGATCTCAGAGAGAATTCAGCTCAGCTCAGCGTTATTTTCCCCACAATAACAACATTAATTTATCAGCAGCCGTCGAATCAGGTAAGTTCATGAGTCAGATGTGTTCTGTCAATCTGTCATCATGTTTATAGTACGGGTGTGTGTGTGTGTGTGTGTGTGTGTGTGTGTGTTGGGGGGGGGGGGGTATGGTGAAATACGTGCAAACACACCAAATGGACAAATGTATTACAACATTCATTTGCTATCAACAGTGTTTGAGAGTGGCAGTTACCTGTCTGCTGTAAAAAAACATCTCATTATAAACACAAAATGTGATCAGTCAACACAAAATGGACAGCAAGTAAGAAGTGAAAGAGTGGTGAATCAGTGCATGCCTGTTTACAACAATCATCAAATGAAAAATATGATAAACTGTACTAAATGTGTACCATAGGGATAAATCTGAAGTAGTTACAATCCACAGGAATCAGTTTTATTTTCAAACCCCTTATTTGAATTTTGGTTTATTCTCTCAAGACAAGGAAGACATCCTGACTACAGAACTTAACAGATTGTGCTATTGCAAATAGTCTCTACTGTTTAGTTAGTGGACGTGTGTACATCCTTTGAAAGTAAAACAGATCGATGTAAATAAAGAATGTGGAGTAACAGTACATTGGCAAAAGCAGAGGTTTATCTAACAGGTTGTAAAAGTAAATACACCTGCAAGTGGTAACATGAAGGTTTAAAGCTACAGTTCTGCTTTTAAGCTGTGGTTGATGGCATTTCTAAAAATAGCTTTTTGTCAAATTTGCTGAAACTCTCACTATATTCTGAAAAATACGAGACAGAATGTAAAAACAGATGCTGTTCCTCCTCCTCTTTCTACTGCTTCTAATCCACTAAAATCTCTTCTGAAAAGCAACCAATCAGAGCCAGGAGTCTCTAACACAGCAGCAAGCATGAATCAAGATTCCGTTACTGCATTGCCTATTTCTTGACTTGAATGTTTTAAGAAACATATTTTAGTGTACTGTACAGCTGTAGAATGAGAAAGTTTGTGACCTTGCCACCATGTTGAAAACAACCTTCTCATTTTACAGCTAAACAGTGCATTAAAATATGTTTCTGAAGACAGAGAAATGATGCCTAGTTTGACAGTTTGACCGCACACAAACAGTGACTGACATGATTGACAGCTGCATTAGAGACCCCTCTATTCTGATTGGTTGTTGTCGTTCACATTCAGTAAGGCCATAAGAAGCACTATGAGGCAATAGAGTGGGCAGAGGAGTATGATTTTTTTTTCATAAATTATCTGTCTCATTTAGTGCTGTGTGAATATGGTGATGGTTTCAGCAGTTATGACAAAAAGTTATTTGTAATAAAAGTTACCATCTACAGTTTTAAGTGAAGTTAAGAGCATTTGTGTTTGTACTATTAATAATCATGTTTTCATAAGGGACAGGGGGAATGAATATAGAGACCATGTATGATCAGTTGTGATTGTTCAAGTCTGGTGAAGACTTATTGCCTTTGAGTAGGGAAAAGTTTTACCTTAATTACAGCGCACCCAAGTGGCCAACTGAAACCATATTTCTTGAAATCCTAATTTCATAACTTTATATTTAGTGAGGAAAGTTTAAGGAGTCCACAACAGTTTTACCATCTCATGGAAAATTGAGTCAACATGGAGACGAGGAAGAAAAAGGAAAAGAGCAAGCAGTGACCCACAGTTCAGCCATATGGGAAAACCCCTCCAGAGTTCGAGCCAGACAAATGAATGTGTCACATCTAACAGTTTGTGTGAGCATGTCTCTGAATCTGATTGGATGTTTATCACCTTACTTTCACCAAAGACAGTACAATGTGTGTGTGTTTCAACTTGATAAGTGTAACTAAATTATTAAAATTTCCGGTCGTATGTACATTGATGCCTCTAAATAGAGTGAACTGTAACAGTCTAAACCCAAGTTTTGGATGTCTACAGTAAGACTCTCCTCAGTTTTGCAGTTCAGATAAGAAATATAACAGCCACTGTGATTTTAATAACTGTGGTAAATATCGACTCTGGTGGGACTCGAACCCACAACCTTTGAATCACTTCTCCTGTACTCAACTAGAAGTCCAATGCGCTATCCATTGCGCCACAGAGCCACATGACATTGTGTCTATATTAGCAAATTACATATATCTCTACCTCCTACTAAGGTAGGATTCATTTTGATACACTTTCTTCCCCCTTTTTATTATCTTTTTTTTTTCAATTTGTATTTTTATCTAATTATTTATTTTTCCTCTTCCCCTATCTTTTCGCCTGTCAAACCTGTGGAGTACAGACAAACACACACACAACAGCCAACACAACCTTGTCCCCTGACAATATTTAATTTACTGTCCTGTATTCACTTTTGTTTTTGTTGTTGTGACAGTGTTTTGTATTGTCTTGCAAAAAAAAAGAAAAGAAAAAAAAGAAGAAACTCTACGCTTCAAACTGTAGAACTAGTAGTACCTGCAGTGAACGATGATGGGTCCAGTGTCTGGAATGGTACTCTGGGTGCGGTTGACCTCCTCTAGGAACCAGAGGACACCGCCGGGCTCATTGGGCACCCCATGGTCCGGCCAGCTCAGGTACTGGTAGTGCCAGATGTACCTCAGAGGCTCCTTCTGTAAGGATATCACATCAGAAAAAGATGATGAGCTGAAGTTGTCAAAAATTTCTTCTAACACTTGCAGTATTATTTTAAAATTTGATAATGTTGTAAGGTAAGGTAAGATGTACCATGTATCCTTCCTCACCATACTGGCTCTGTAGCATTCATTAAAAGGCTTACTGTGAGAGACAGGGAACAATACCACAATGCTCTTTCCAAAGTTCAGCCAAAGTTAATATGATGCTTCAACAATCTGATTTAGCATAGTCAAGTGGGTTTTCCCAAAGTCACAGTCAGCACAAAATCCTCTCTTTGTGTTGGCTTGGACTTGATCACTGATCACTGTACTTTAATGGAGAGATACTCTCTGTTAGTTGTATGTGTGGTGGTAACATTACAATTACACCAGTACTTCTGCGTGACCCTAAATGCAGGAATATGCTTCTATGCAAAATGAGGATTGTAGCTGCTGTCCTTAATTTCATACAGTGGACTCATGCTGAGGGACTAATGCTTAGGATCAATATAAGTGAAGGATTAAGCAACCAGGAACCCTTCCTGTGTCCAGTATAAAAAGCCTTTCCTTGTCTTTTATGACACGGTGAAAAAACTAAATGTGCAGAAACATGGATGAACTGTCTGAATAAAGGGCCATTCACGCCAAGAGGGGTAACGATAACTGTAACGTTAAAGATGAGTATCCACACTGACAAACAATAACATTTGGTTAATAATGGGACCAAGCACATACTGTGCACTTCAGCTGTGTTTGCAGTAGGGTACTGTTTTAAAAAAAAAATGACAATACCAGTGGCAATACTAGTACCCTTAAAGTGATATAGATACCAATAGATACTTCATTTGATACCTTTTTTCTACCTTATTTTATATTAGTCATGCGGATGGAAGCATTCAGTTGCATAAAATACGACCAGACGCCACAGGGGTGTACTGCAGTCATACTTTGAAATGTTGTGGTGACATCTCGGCATGCTGTGAAGTGCTAACTCCGTCAAATACAGCACGTTTGACTTCACCCCACCACAGACTGTATGATTTGTGGCTGCTGTGGCAGTGGGCCAATCACATGTCGCATTAAACTGGAGAACGCTTATGGTAATAGGTTTCAAGCAAAACCATACTAACAGTTTTTTTAGATGTGGATACAAAAAGGATCAAATGCAGCGATCGTTTGACTGGAGAAGTTTCAATACTACTTGGGTTATTTCGGTTAATACTTTACTTAAGGTATCATGTACTGCTACACAGCCCTAGTTAGCTGCTAAGCAAGATGGATATATCTTTGTTTCTCTCTTCTTTCAAATCACTCTGAAAGTGATCCCAATTGTCATTATTACAGTTGTGGTGTGGACTCCGATTTATATATTTTTATAGTTATCGTTCTTGGAGTAGACAACCCTTTAGTCTCCTTTACAGGAGACAGAACTCTTGACTAACTGAGAGAGTTTGATATATTAACAAACGAGTGCTGGTTGATTTTCTTCAGTTAACTGTCATTCACCTCAACACAAACAATTAGTCTGGAGACTCATTAAGTCAGGAGGCTCACTTGGAGGCACTCTTGGGAGACAATACTGCTAAGTAAATCTCAGCCAGGTTTAGCAGGCTTTACATCCCATTTTAAATTCCTTCCCTTTTAAATGAAGTTTAAACAGATTGACTACTGAGAACACAGCAACGGCTTCTACTAAGCATTAATTGGACACTGACATTATGCAACAACAACAAAAGAGAGGCTTTTTGTTTTTTATCCTTCATTTGCTCCTTCCTGTATTCATGTATAAAAGTTTTTTTTCCAATTTTAGGCTCTAGTGCAAGAAAACAAGTATCTTAAGGGGCTATGTGAACTTTGGCTATCTACTTTTTCTCAGTCTCCTTCTTGTATTCTTGAAATCCCCACAGTTGATCCTCCTGTAAGCACAAGCTTGTGCTGTAGGATTGTGTGAGTATGTGTGAGGAGTTAAATAATCTGACCCCAGGTCAGTGGGTCAACTCTGATTGAGTGCACAGCTTTCCCTACCCGGTCTAGACGGGTCACCTCCAGCTTCCTCAGGATATAGTCTTGTGCTGGCCGCTCATCCACGTTCCTTACCAGCACCTTCCCAAACTCCTTAGTGGCGTGGAGGTCAGGCCAGTAACGAACACATTTATTCTAAATCAGAGAAAAACAGAGAGAGAGAGGAATATGGAGAGGGGAGGGGGAGGGTGTTTGGTATTAGACAATCGAAAGAACCAGCTCATCTCAAGCAGCTTTCCAATGAGCTTAACTGTCATAGTATCCTTGTCAGCCGTCTCCCTCCCCACCCCCACACCATACACACACATCATCATCCCTACTACGCATATCCACCCCTCTTTCTGAGAATCAGTTAATGCCATCGAGCACTGTCTTTCAACTGAGAATGCAGGAACAAAATGGTTGACAAGCGGTAACAACAACGTGGGTTTGTAAAGGTCAACACCAGGGCTTGATACCGTGTCATTAAATTGAAACAATATGAACATTTCGTGTCCCCTGGTTTCTTGGAAAGTGCCTGAAACAGCAGTTAGCTCATCATGAGACACTAAAACTGTCCACCTCTTGTTTTTATTTGAGCTGTTATCTTTTGTTGCTCTGTGAAACACTTTGTGACCAGTCTGGTTGTTTAGGCAACTTCAAGATTAATTACACTTGACTAGTGCAGGGGATTCTTTTAAAATTTAATGTCTGAGTTGTGGGGTGTTTTGCTCATGCCATTATTACTAACCCCTTAAGTCTCCCATCACAGTACACCCCTCAGTTCATAGATCTTCTTCATTACAAGCAATCAACAGCAATCAGCTTAAAGGAGTGCAACCCATCACAACAGAGAGACCATTTCAGAGTAAACGCAAGAAAAAGCAAATGAAAAGAGCTGGGGGGAGAAAACGAACCAACTTGCTTTGGAAATATAATGTGTAGAAACATATCTACTTAATTAAAATACCCTTTTAATACAACATTAAGGTAAACATAAGCAATCATAATATTTCACAGGCCCTCAGCTGAACTACACTTCTGGGGCCGTATTCACAAACATTCTGAGAGTACCCTAAAAGAGCTCCTAACTTAGAATAAAAACTTTTAGTAAGGAGTCTGAGCTTAGGAGTGATTTAGGAAAGTTCTAAGAGCAACTCTGAGCAAGGAAGGGACAGAGACTTTTATCTTACTGAGTGGCTGACCCCATTGCTAGGTGTGATACTTTTTTTTAACAGATGTGATTGGTTGTCACAGACATGCGCAAACTAATCTGTAGCATTTCATTTACTCACTGTCATCCAGAGTTTGAAGAATATCTCTCCAACCTCTTTGAGTTTCAAGTGAACACACATGAACGCGGTGCCCATATCTCATGGTCTCGCGCACTTCACGTGAGCCTCCATCGGCATATGGGTGAGTAGATGATGGCTGAATTTTCATTTTTGGGTGCACTATCCCTTTAAAAGTCCTCCTCTCTGCTCCTAACAGTTTTTCACCTTAGGAGCTCTTTTAAGGTCTAAGATACTTTGTGAATAACTTTTATCTTTACAAGGACCTAGTCTTAACTTAAAGGGGAAATTCTAAGAAAACGTCACAATTCTAAGATTTTTTTTTAATGTCGTCACTAGGAGCAACTCTTAGCGCTAGGAAGCTTTGTGAATACGACCCCTGTATATTTGCAGTATGTTAAGTGCCAATTGCCCACCCGTCCTCGCTCCATCTCCTTCGTGGTCATGACGATGACATGTGTATTCTCCTGATAAGCCATCTTCCAAAAGTCAACAACTGTATTTTGTAGGCACCCTTGGGTGGCGATGAAGACTTTGCCCTCGTCCCCATGGCGCCCCTCTTCATTCACACTCTGTACAACAAGGACAATGACACATTTAATTAAGTACTTTGACACTGAGACAGCAGATTTATATTCACACAGAGACTGTAATATTGTCAGCTACCTCATGATGAAGTAAAATATACAGAAATGTACAAATGGTTTAATTTCTTTATGAAAATATTCACAGATAAAATTAAAGACTAAACTACATAAAGAAATATGTTTTATATTGTTGCTTATAAAATAGGTGGTTTGTTTTTCTGTATGTTATCTGCATATTGCTGGCACTAAACCACCCACAATTATTTTCCATTAACTATCTTGCGTGTCTGCTGAATGTTGTGTACTCCTGCCATCTTTCAATAATCTACAGTTAAATAGATAAATGGCCTTGTATACTGCTGAGCAGACTTACTCTGATGTAGTTGGCATTGATGTAGTCTGAACCAGGAACATCTGGATCTGCTTCCCTGAGTTCAACACGAGTTGTGTCAACTGAAAACACAAGGTCAAACTGTCACTAATGCACAACAAAAAGTCTACAGTCTCCTGAGATCACAATTTATGCATTTTTTCAAAACAAATATCAATTGCTAGGCTGTGAGCCATCAAAGCAACGTGTTCACACTATGCTGAGGCCTCTACATTGACTGTTGTATATTTGTGTCATTCTTTCCACAGGAAGTTGGAGAGACAGGAAATGGCAGGTTGCTACGTGACTCACAGGGGAGGATATTCTTGTATCTGTTTTTACTCTTGTTTTCTGGCTTCTGGCCTTCTTTCCGGGGATACAGCAGTTTGCACTCCTGCTGCTGAAGTACCTGGTAGTTGATGAAAGGAGATGATGAGAAAAAAGTTCCAAACAAAAGAATATCCACTATAATGAAACTACTAACTCTGAGGTCATTCATTCATATCAGCCATGCTCAGATTATAATGTTTAGATGCTACTTAAATATTCCTTGTGGAATTTTAAACCTCTAGTAGCACAATGGATAACACATTTCTGACAATGGTTTCACTCTATTCCCCTGATCAACATGTGGCTATAATTCATTCTGATAAACAGCAATGCACCAATAAAGACAGGAAAGAAGATGTATAACCCTGAACTTTAAAATTACTTTTGCATGAATGTGAGAAAACTTCTCATTTAATGCTCTGTGTTAGAACAATGTAATTGGCCGTTAATACAGTAGGGGTCACCCTGGAGTGCAAATGCAGAAAAACTGCATGGGTCAGTGCTCAGGTTGTAGACTAATGAGAAAACATTTTAGCATGGAGTCTCAAAATCTCTCAGTTTTAATTCATTTTGGATGCATATATGCTCTTGAAGAGCAGAATATGTCAAGCAAGTACAGCATTTATCCACATTTCTTCAGCCTTAATAACAAAAATACTGTGTATGCTCCATGTATGATGTCATCCACACACAAAAGATGCAGTGAGTAATTTAAATCCATTTGAAAAATAATAATCATTACGATAAAGATTGTTGTCTAGCAGCAGGAAATCCAGAAACCAGACATTGATCAGTGACTATGATCTTGCAGACAAACCTGGCATTGGGCCAGTAAATACCAAATAATAATTGTCTGCCTAATATCCACTGACACGATAGAAATGATTCACATTAATGACCTGCCAGCTGCATGAAAGTGACAAATACAGGAACATAAGAGCATGCCACGAGACAAGCTTCGACATCATTAATCAAAGGTTAAGACAGCATAAATACATTTGGATTTCCCTTGATAGACAAGAAAACAAATCTCACTGAAAAACACACAGATGCAAGCCCACACAAATAGATATGATAGATGGCACTCAAAGGAGTAATTTACATGACTCAGTTTCCCCAAATAATTTCCTGTATATATGACGGAAGTCATCCAGCTCTTAACTGGAGCCTCATTTAATAAAACAGTGGAACCTGTGAAGGCTTTAAAATGATTGGAATTTCAAAATGATCAACAATATTAACTGAGATATATTTTTTCAAAAACCATTATAGAAAAGAAATAAGTCTGGCACTGAAAGTTTTCAGGCTACATACCTCAAATTCTTCCCAGAATCCTTGTTTGGGTTTCTCTGAGTTGTCTGCTACTTTGTTGAGCTCTCGTACCCGGTTCTCAATGTTGGCTGCATTTATCCTTGTGGCGTTAAAGGGCTGTTGGTGTCATGTTAGAAGGGGGACATATAATTAGTCAACAGAGCAAAACAAGTTGCTCTAAATTTGAAAAGCTCCAGTGTGAAAGTAATATTTTTATGTTTGAATTAACAACACCATCCGTGCCTTTAAGGCACTGTATGCAAAAGATTCACCTGATTAGATGCTTTTGTTCATTTCATTTCTCTTCCATACCTGTTTGAGGTGCACTACAATTCCACTCTTCTCCACCATGGGGTTCTTCTTGTAGTGATCCACCAGGTCAGCCAGGGTGTCGAACCTCTCACCGCCTCCCACATCGTATTTACCGTCCTGCTAGAGGCAAACATCAACAGTTCAACAACACTAACAGCTGGTCTGAGTCGGAGTTGCTAAAGCGCAAAAATAAATCATCACCTGCTTAAAAAATACATGACTCACAGCACCAACAGTATAAGGCAGTCTGAGTGGTGAGGGAGAGTTACCTCACCTGGTAGCGTATCATAACGTGGGTGACCTTGGTCTTGCGGTCCACATTCTCATGTTTCTCCTCATTGGTGAGAACGGAGAGGACGAAGTCACCTGGTTTACTCTGGCTCTCCCGTACCAGGAAGCTACCAGCTTTGCCTTTTTCTGTGAGCAGTTTCTCCGCATCTCGGCCAGAGAGGTGCCCATGATACCACCTGGACAGGAGTGAGAGAAGAGACTGATTTACCAACACAGAAACAATACCCACTAAAAAACTGACAGCTTGAATAACTGAACTTGTAAGGTAAGATAAGATGTAAGATATCATATGATTTGTGGCAATTCCTTGAAATGAAAATCAACAAATAATCCAAACATGTTAAAAACAATAAATCCTGACATTACATTTAAAACAAAATTTAAATATTACTAGATTATCATTATTACTGTATAATTATTAATGCCACCTTATAATTATATTAGAAATGATCATTGGCTATAATATCATATTTAATTTTATTCACGCAGTATAGAATACAAAGTATATATATGTATAAAATATAAGATATTCATGCAATATAGAAAATGTTTCCACATTAAACAACAATAAACACTTTCTTGGGTCATTTGGCATCCTCATGTGCCCTCATTTCCCACTAGAGAAGCAACAATTAGTCGATTAATTGTTTAGTCGATTAAAAGAAAATTAATTTGCAATTATTTTGACCATCAAATAATCATTTTAGTAATATTTACGAAAAAAAACAAACAAACGTGAGAATCTGATGCTTTTCTTTGTCATACATGGCAATAAACTGAATGGTTTTGGGTTTGGTTGGATAAAACATACTATTTGAAGCACCTTTGGCTCTGCGGAATCACACAGGGCATGTTTCACTATTTCTGACATTTTATTGAGAAACCGATCAATCGATTGAGAAAATAATTGTTAGTTGCAGACATATTCTTCACTCTCTTAATATTGACTATAAACCCACAGTGACTAATTTATTTAGCTACTTATGGGCATCGGAAACAAGTTGTGAACAAAACATATATGTATTATCACATGGAACCGGCAAACTTTTTAACAAATTTTTAGCTTTTTTACAGATCCAGCAGTCCCAGAGAAAAATCATGTTTCTGGCCGCCTGATTAATGGCCAATATTCACACTTCTTTGAGCTTTGTTTTTGGTCTCTGCTAACTCCTGAGGAAATTTTTTTGCCTCTTTAGTTGCAAAATGCTTCACTGTGTTCATGAGCTAGTTACTTTGTCTGTCTGCTGTTTGATGCTGGGCAGGCAGAGCACAGTTGGGTTTAAGAGCCTTTTTCGCTGTAAACAGCTGCCTGCTGCGGCCAAAAAGAGCGGTGAGAGTGAACCAAAACAGTACAGTTGCATGCCAGAAAGGTCAACAATGAAATGTAAAGGGGAACAGCAGATTCAAGTGATAATTATCAGTCATCACTATGAACGACCCCTTTTACATCTGGTCATGTTGTTTTCACATTGTCGAGAGAAAATTAACAAAAAGACAGCGAACATCAGCATTGGTTATATCAGAGTGGCTGTGCTCACTGTGTGCTTCTCCAAATCTTGTGGAGATTGAGAAGCTCTGACACAATCTAGATGCTGTTTCTAGTTAGAAAAATGATGGCAACTGAGGGGGAGGACCAGCAATATGCTTCCTGCCTCAAGGGAAAAAGTTCCATATTGCTGCTTCAGGGTTTAACATAATGTCTATCTATATGTGCATTGTGAGCGTAGACTCCTACTAGAGAATGAAAGTGTCTCTTATATTGCTGCAGTCTCACTCATCTGCTGATGTAAAGATGAAAAACCTGCATGAGTGCGTTTTCTTTTTTCCTGTGTGGTGAGCATGAACGTGTAGGAGGCTCTGACAAGAGACGTATGTAGAATGGAAAAACCACGTAAACCAAAACCATAGATCAGTTGTTCTTAGACCTAAATAGAAACTAAGATATTCACATCGAAATGTGCAGATGGGTAGAAAACATTAAGATACACATAACCTGCTCAGCCTGAGATGATACAAAACACAGCTGAGAAGTGATGATTTGTAAATGATGATATAATTATGATCATGTAGCTCCCTAAAATGCTTCCTGTATGCGTGAGTGCATGCATGGATTCCTGGCATTAATACAACAGCTGCTTTAGTGTCTCATTTCAATGAGGGTGTGTAGGTGTGATGAAGCATATAGCTGCGTCCAACCTTTGTATACTTTATGGAAGGATGTTAGCATGTGGATACTCGGTGAGCATAAACATAAACAGCGGCACCACCCACTTAGTTTGTCTGAAGATGCATCTGGGAATATGCCACTATTTATGCATGTGGATGTTAAGTGCATCTGAGTTGCATGTGTGGGTGTGCATGTGTAAAGACTAATGCATCCTCCTTGCAAACAGTATGTGTCAACACATATGTGCACAGGTACACAGTCAGTGATCTAATGGCTGATTCTTTTTATTTTCTTTAGGTTATCTTGCTAGTGATGTAGGCCTGGGTCCTCATCACAGAAACTTTCAAAGTCTGAAATCCAGGACATTTAGGATTTCTGGTATTAGAAAAACCAATTCCTTACTGCATTTAGGAAAAATATGTATCTTATTTTAGGATAGGAATTTAGTTGTTTTCCCACGCTAGGATAACACAGACGCCCTGTCCTAAATTCAAAACAACTGCCACAAATGGCAGCAGCATTGTTGTCAGGTTTGTGCGGTTATGACAATAAAGACGGGGAACAACTTGAACACCAAAATATAATGACTGACAGGCTACTGGAATCATATGATAACGCTTTAAATTTCCCAGAACATGTATTAATAAGTATATCCACTGCCAATTCAATGAATTAATGATAAATATTGTTTTAATTTTTCATCAATTTAATCAGTGTCCTCCACCGGCAGGATTAGTCCCTCTGACTCCTCACATCTAAAACTGAATGTCCATCTTTTTTTGTCCACTGGTAAGCTCTGATCAAAGATACAGGCAGTCTGTGTACATTTTGAACCTAGATACAGGCATGGCAGGAGGAAGAATCCAATCTTCAGATACAGTCACAATTCATTAATTTAAAATAACAGCGGAGGTCTGACAAAGGATAGGACACAGCCATGAGTTTAGGTAGTACAGGCAGTGTTTCTGTAATGAGGTCCCTGGACAAGAAATCAATATTATCATCTATCAGCTCTCATTGGAATTGCATCGTAATGATAACGTTGTGCTTACGTTTTACAAATTCTGTTGCTTAAACAGAATACTCTAAACAAACAGTATATAAAATTTTTTTAAGCTGCACTAATCAATATCTCTATTTCAACAATGGATGAAATGACACACATTTATGGAAATTTTAACCATATCAACCAGCCCTGTGGTGACAGCTCAAAAAAGTTCTATTCCAAGATATGAAGGAGATCTGATCTCACTTGTTCCTATATTAATAATAATTTATCTTCTGAACTGTTAAGATGTTAGAATAAGTTTGTTTTCTTTAGCTTCCCATACATTTATTTTGTGTGGCATTAATGGCTTCCCCCCACATAACTTAATTACAATGCTGCACTGATCTCAAAACTGCTTCTTTAGGTTCAACATACTGGAAATGCATCATGATGACACAAAACTTTAATGCATAATATTAAATGTAACAATTTTCATGCACCAAATCCTGTTCAAGAAATTACAATAATTCTATATTTTGTCTAGAGTTTTGTTCTCTGCAGGGTGAAAATGCCGCATAAACAGCATTTAAGCCATAGCAGGATACTGTGCCCGCACTGGAGGCTCGACTAATAACATTTCTCAGGTGGTTTAGCTGCTTCTCATGGCAGAATGAGGCTTCACAGCCTGACAGCCCTGAAGCTGTAAGAAATAAAAATAACTGTTTGTGGTCAGGGGAGAAACTTCATGCACTTTTAATGAGTTTAGACAGCAGAGCAACATATCGAGCTGACCTTAGGTACATTTATATGTATATTTGTGTCTATCTGCCTGCATTTATCCACATAGTGCTTAGCTGTATGCAAATGTGAGCTTCTTTGCATGTGTGGGTGTTAGTGTTTGGCGGCACCTCTCAGAGGTGGGGTCCTTGCAGTTGAGTGGGTACTTGAGCTCGATGACATGGCCGTTTCTCTCACGCAGCAGGTCCTGTTGTTCGGTGTAATACTGCACCAGCTCAGCAAGCGTGGCGAACTTCTCGCCTCCGTACAGGTCGTAGTAGTCACCTGAGTTCTGGATCTTAATGTGGGTCACCTCATCGTTGCGCCTGAGTGGGAAAAAAACACAGTGGGAATTCATTACTCTGTTAGCTACCATGTGTGTAAACAGAAGTGGACTCACTCCGATGACGCACTCAGCATTTTTCTCTTTGCATTTTTACTTTCTTCACTTGCACCCTGCAGATATTTAATCACTGAACACACACACACACACACACACACACACACACACAAACAGCCACCCACACATGTTCATGCAGTATATGCTCACACACACAAAATCAAGACCATACACACTTTGTCGCCCACACTCACTCACAGAGCATAAATGCATACACTATAAAAATGCTCAGCTTATCAAGCCATCTGCTCTCATTTTAAGACTTTGAACCTCATTTTTCTCAAAAACGCGTTAAAGAATGTGCAGATGTGGTGACATTATTTCATCCTGTCTGTTTTCTATAGGTCTTCTGTCTAGGACACTTTAATTTCTCTGCAATACTTTTGTTGCAGAGCTGAAAATACTGATATATATTATCAGTAAATAACTGTTATAATAAAGTAACTGTGCCAACACTGGAATGATAAAATAAGCCACAAGCTACTACAGCAAAGCAAATGCAAGAAAAGGCTACAAAGCTGCAGTGATTTAAAAATACTGATCCATTTTATCACACAGACTATTTTCACTTTGACTCTATAAACAAAACAACACAAATCTTTTCACAAGGGATCATCCCTTTTTCTTAATACTCTGTAGTTTTCATATCTAATGTATTTGGAGAAAGGCTGTGTCGTGATTGCAGAACAGTACAGAAGAAAAGCATGCTGCTGCCGAGCTCCAAGACTGATAAGCCAGAAAACATTTGGCTCCACTTTGCATATTCAAAGTCCTCTGACTGGTTTGAATAGGTGCACTCAAATCTGAAAACACACCGACACACATACACTCATATACAGTTCTTCTTTATAAGAATATTTGCCTGGAAGCAAGAATGAAATGTTGCTAAGGCTCGATTGATTAATGTACTTGTTTTTCCATTTTCCATCTCCAGTGACTTCATCTGACATGTTTCTTTAGTGGAGATAAACAAAACATCCTGTAAACATATTAAGTATGATGACATACAAACACACACAAACAACAGAGGGGGGTTAACCAGGCAGTCAGTACTATCTGATCTGAAGAATATATTACTTTGTCGATACAATAGTCTCTCTCCCTCTCTGCAAACTGATTATCAGCTAATGGTCATATCAAATGGCACAAATCCTATTTCCCTCCATCACTTCTCTTGTTGTCCTCATGAATGTCACATTCCTTTTTTCCTTCGTTCCATCCTCCCACTCAACATACTGTAAATCCTTTCCTTCCTCCTTTCTGTCCCATAATCCATCTCTCTCTTTCGCTCCCTCCATCCCTCTCTCCCAGTATTTCCTGGTAATTGCTTTATGGCTCTATTAGTGGCTGTTGGCAGGGTGCCACAGGTCTATGGCCCTGTTAAAGGCCCCTCCTTAACTCTCAGGCCAAAGCCCCCTTTTCTCTCAGAGTTTAACACCATTAACTCTGGAATGAGCCAAACACGTCCTATTAGATTTTCATTCACTTCCCTGCTCTGCCTCTTTCTGACATTGATAACATTTATGGATTTATTACGACATGGCAGTCTTCTTTACAGAGAGAATTCAGAGAGCCAAGGTCAGCATCATTTCTGCTCGGCCCCAGCTCACTACTGTCTATTTTAATACATGACAGATCACTTAAAATGTCTTTTACTCCATGCTTATGTGAAAAAGAGTGAGAGACGTAGCTATGATTAGATGGTGTTCTTTATCAGAATACAATATATTGCTCTTTAAGTGGCAGCTGAGCCGATCCTCTTTTGATGTACAACAAAAATTATTACATACCATGACTGTATTTGTAGTTATCCTACTAAACAACTTACCAACTGTAAGACAGTCTGCATTGTCTTATTACAGATGCACATTTCTGCTAGAAAGGTGATCTTTCATCATCGTCATCGTCATCATCATCATCAATCATTCACAAAACTATTCCGTATATGCAGCACAAAGACAAATACTTGCACTGCTCCGCAACAGATCACATCACTCGTGGTAACGGTAAGCCAATGTATTTCTGAAAACTTTTCATCAGAGAAACAGAATACAGAAATAAACACAACAAATCTTGGTTTGTATTTAATTAGCACTGCTTAGTTTTGCTGTTTGATCTTAGGTTTTCAGCCTCCATTTTTACAACACAGGGAACAGTATGGCGCCCACTTCCTGTTAACAAACTCTCATATAACAGCTAAACAGTGCAGTTAAATATGTTTCTGAAAACAGTTTGGAGATAAGCAAAACAGTAACCGAATCTTGGTTTATATTTGATCAGCACTGCCTAGTTTTACCGTTTAATTTGAATTTGGTCTGCGTTTGAGAAAGAGAGAGATAGAGAGAGAGGCGGCTCTCTGTCACAATCCCAAAATATTTCCGTTGGTAAATGAACAGGGAGATCTGGGTGCCGGGCATCTCCGGAGAAAAAGACGACAGTTAGTTTCTCTTGCTAATTTTCAAACACAGAGAATTTATATTATTTAATTAATTATCATTCAGAAATAGTTATAATCCACAAATAGCCTTGTGGATAGTTCTTCTGTCTCAACAGTGGTTCCAAACTATACAAAATGAAGGACTGTCTTTTTTATACTAAACAAGAAACCCATCCAGGCCAGTGGCATATTGTTATTGTGATCTAGCAGAGCAAGGTTCCTTAAAAAACAAAATGTAGTACACCTTAATATTTTTTTTCGCCTTGGTAAAATAGCTTAACGCAGTCCCAAGCTGTAACAACTTCCTATCAACCATACTTCAAGGTAAATAAATTAACCAATTAAAAGGTTTACAAAGCATTCAAATCATTGAGACATTAACAAGAACACCACACCTAACTCTGATCATGTGTACATTATAGATCTTCACTGTTTTGCACAGCCTTAGTGCATGGCATAACACTAATGAACAGAAGCAAAAAAGAATCACAGTTCGCCATGACAGTATAATGTAATCATCACCGACCCACAAGAAACTGCACTGAAAGAGAAAATCCCCTCTAATGACCAGCACAGTTAACAACCTAACATAACTGCTGCTTTATGAAGCATTCTTGCACAGTGTATCCACAAAGAGTCCTTGATGCCACAATGGCATTTTCAGCTTCATGGCAAATTATAAAGAGCAATCTAGGATACAGAGCCTGTTGTATTTTTTAAAGCATTTAAATCCTACTAATGTGCATAAATCCATGCATGCAACATTTTTTTACAGTATCATAAAGTGTGTTTTGGGGTCAAATTTAAGCATAGTTCTATTACAACACTAACAATCCTTTTTGTTGATTCATCATGTGTTAGTAACTGCACATTACAACTCAGAATCTTTCCTTTGGCAAAGTGTTGTGGATGTTTACAAGTCATTACCTTTAATTAAAACAAGTCAGGTTTTCCCTTCATTTCAATGCCATTTAATCCCATTCATGACAAAAAAATTAAACCTTCCAAGATGGGTGTTAATGTAATTCATGTAGTAGACTTAATAGCTGAGGACACAAGCAAAACAATAACGACAAAGTTCTTGCACTCCAGAACGTCTCACTGACAAATGCATAGGATCAAAAACTATTCACTGCAAAAAACTAACAAACCCTCAGCCACTTGTCACGTTATCAGCAAGGTTTGGCTCCTCAGACCTTTCACAGTTGAGGATGTAGCATAAAATTGTAGAAATAAACATCCATGAGAAGTACAAGGTTGTTCCTCATTACTGACCAAAGTTCTGCATTTTCAAATCAGTGTCTATGTTCTCAGCACTACGTATTTAAGTTTACGATGGTATCCTGCTTTACTGGGAAAACCATTCCATACTGGGAAAACCATTGCAGTAGATAAGTTTGTCCTTGAGTAGCCTATCCTATGAACTCGTCTGCATTGATAGGACTGACTGAGCAGAAGCACAAATGTACATAGTGTCACAGAATCTTTCACAGTGCCTCTCAATGTGAACACTGTCGTTCTGCTGTAGCTCAACAGGCAACAGCAAACAGATCACATCTGTGTGGAATTATGTGTCAAGAACTTCTTTGCATTTTATCCAGAGCACTGAAGCCAGCGAAACAGTGAGTTTTAGTAATAAACAATATTCTGATCAGTAAGACTGAACGATAAGATGAAGCACACACAAACACACACATACTCAAACACAGACAACTGGGAAATGCACATAAATATGCATGTACAAAGCCCAGAAAATATAAATTATTGCTTGCTTTGCCCTGAAGCTATTCCAAGCAATATTTTTCACTCAATACAGTCTGAAACCACTGAGAAATCCCTTTTACTGTATCCCGTTCACTTATCAAATTGAGGCTGATAAAGTTTTGGCCTCCATGTACTTCCCTACCTAAATCCTAAAGGAGGCATGTTCAAACCTGATATAAAATTTCAGACGTTATATCAGGTCAATGCAGTCTGTGTCTCAAGAGCTTTTCCTGATAGACAGCGGAAAAAACTGGCATACAACCAATGTATCATCTGCTGAAAAGCCGACATCTTTTTGAACTATATCTATTTCCTCAGCTCCTCTGAAGATTGGGCAATTTCAGTTTGAAAGAGTTGTCTGCAAATTCAGACATCCATGAAATCTTTAAATCATCAGAATCAATAAGGCTGTACTGAACAGTTCGATGCTTCATTCATAACCTTGAAATTCAAATTATTATTTGTTATTATTATTATTTATTTATATCCATTAAGCTACCGACACCCCTTGAAATTCAAATTTTAAATGAACACTCAAATGCTGAGCAGCTTTTTTATTTTTGTTGTTCTGTTTAAACCCGGTGTTGCAGATAAAGATTAGGCTGCACTGATATTTGTGTTAAACTATTTGTAGATTGGAAGTTTGATTTCACTGGTGGCTGTGTAGGATTTTTTCTGACTCGTGATTCAAACATTTCAACATTGTTACAGGATTTTGTTCAAGGATTTTTTTTTTTTAGGGTAATGACGTCATAAAAAATGACAACAGACATTTGACGCTTAATTTGAAAACCTCAATTAAAGTTTTTAACGTAAAAAAACAACAAAAAAAACTGGGTTAAACTACTGAACAATAGCTACATTACTATTTGTGCTGTTGGAAGGTTCAGTCTAAAACACAAAAATCACCAGATTAGCTTTGCTACTTAAGTACTCTTTACAGCTAGCCATGTATAACAACATTTGTTGGCTATATGCACATACTTAGGTGGCATTTAGATTTTTTCCCAAACAGTATTGTCAAAATTGACATGAAAGAGCTTCAAAACACACTGCAAAGATTTTCACTTGAATTGTCTCATTTTTCTACAAACTTTATTAAGGAGTATTAAGTAACAACCACTAACAACAACTCAAGAGGGAGTAGAATGAGAAAGAGTTTCTGTATCCTAATACTATCTTTGTATATTACAATACAAATGTATTTGTTGTAGCTTCTTGCTTAAAGCAGATAGCATACTTAATAGTAGCTAGCCGTTAGCGTTGTTAATAAGTACAGCCAAAATGGACATGTTTACTCTGTTTCAGTATTTCAGCTGCACAGGTGTTGTGTGTTGTCCACAGTACATGCAGGAGGCCTACGGTGTTGGCACGCATCAGGAAGCAGAAACGCTCACACACACATTTGCACACTGTGTAGCCATGGTTGTTGTGTCTTTGTCTTTGCTGTCATGAAGATTCAGGCACACCTACTAGCTGTGGATGTTAAACTTACCATGTGGGAACTTACATGTCAGAATGTCACATTTACATTCAACATAGGAATTAAGGAACTCTTGAAACATGTTATAAATGAAGACTTAACATTCAGAGATTGACATTCACAATAATGATGGTGAAATGTTTTTTTACTCAACTGTTTCAACCTATAAATAGCCTGGCAGCAGTGGAAACATATCTAAGGTTAGCATTATATAATACAGAGGCTAGGAGAAATCCATTTGCTCTCTGTGGTAACTTGCCCTGCAAAATTCTCTCTTAAGAGTGCCCTTAAAATTCCTCCTCGGGGTCTTTAGAGTGAATAAAGAGCATGAAAAATGAGAAAACTTGACCAGACTGCGCTCCTTACGGAATTGGACTTGGATATAAATTATAGCCAAACTTTTTCTGCTTCAAACTTTCTCTTTCTATGTCTTTGAGTTTTATGAAACTCTGAATTGATTACATTTTCAAACCCCTCAAAAAGCTCTCATTAGCGTCTCAGACTTCAGACTTCAGCCTTCAGATGCTTTTTAGCAGCAGCTCTGTTCAACCCCTCCTTCTTCTGTTCGCCTCGTGGACCAGAGAAGAAGAGAGGTGGTGGAGATAAGAGGAGGAGAGGCAGAGAGAGGAAGATAAGACAGAGAGAGAAAGGGACAACGGACTCCCTCAGCGTCCATTACAATCTGAACAGTGACTATCACACTCATAATGGCCTTGGTAAGATGAAACCTAGCTAATGACTGGCTAATTAGCCTCTCCTCTGCTGTGATAAGACACTGTATGTGTATGTGAGAGTGTGTGTTTGAAAAGAAATGGTGACTGGGCTCAGTAGCATGATATGCTAGCTCAGAATAACTTCTGTAGATACAGGATAATGAAGTAATTATCTTCAGAATATTCTGATATTTTCTACATTTTACAGACTATTTGGTGAAGTACAATCAGTAAAAGCCAGAAGTAAAAAAGCCATCTGTGAATGTTTGATTCAAAAGATTACAAAACCTTGTGACATGTTTTTTTTTCTCTTACACACTTTAAAAACTTTTATTTATTTATTTATTTATTTATTTATTTTTACAATTTTACTTTGCACTGATGGAGGTGTACTTGATGATAAAAAGCTTGGCTTCTACAAGGGTCACAGACAGCTACAGGTGTTGAATTTGGCCCCTATAGTTGAGTCAGTTTCCTGAGAAATAATTAAATATTGTGGCAGGACATGCATGTATAACGCAGCATTCGCTGCTGTACCATGTTGGCCCTCTGTCACTTTGAAAGTTTTAAGGTTGCCGGATTTTTATTTTTATTTGTTTTTATGTATGTGAGGCTGTTTGTTCAAATGGAAGAGATAACTTATTGTGCTGAGATATTTACGTATGGCCAATTGTAAGGCATTAATTAATCCCCAAAATAAGGCAGGAAGTTAAAGAAACTGGCTTAACATACGGATACAATAATGTTTTAAATTGAAACAGCTTTTCAACAAGATGACTTGTTTTTCTACAATACTTCATACTTCTTGCACAGTAAACTACAATGGCTACAGAAAGTTCCCTGTAAATGCATCTAATCTTGCAACCTCACATTTTGTTTCAAATCGAAGTTTTATTAATTTAAAAGATACAAATTGCTTGAACCTGAAAATATTTAAGTGAGCCTACTTTGCAGCCAGAAAAAGTGACAGTAACATGCATTTATTCATATTCTGTAACAGGAACAGGGTTTGGGTCACTGGTAAGAGGCAGGACACACTCTGGACACGTCGCTAGACTATCACAGTGACAGACAACCATTCACTGCCAATTTAAAGTCACCAATTAACCTGCATGTCTTTGGATTGTGAAAGGAAGGCGGAGTACCCAGAGTACCCACACTGACGCAGGAAGAGCATACAAACTCCACACAGGGGTCCGACAAGCCTGTGGATTCGAACCTGGAACCCTCTTGTTGTGAGGCAACAATGCTAACCACTGCACCTCAGTGCCACACAACAGTAACATGATGTTGGTAAATGCTATAGTAGCAAAGAATAGTCCTAAACTTTGTAAACTAACTAAGAAATGTAATTTTGACAACAATATCTGTCTTGCTAACTTTAGCCAACATTAGCCATCACGAACTACTGGCTAGATGAAGTAAGGCTGTATCAGCCAAACCCCTGAGTGTACTGAACTGAGTGCTGGTACATTTTATACAGGAACCCTTCTGGGGTCACATGACAGAAAAAAATAAATATGTAAATCTGTGCAGTTTTGTAATTTGCCCTCATCAATAAATGAGAATTAATCAATTAAATTAAGATTAAAATTAAAATGAATTAAATAACATAGGGCCAGATCCACAAAGAATGGATTGCTCCTGCTAATAGCGCCATTATTTGCACAGAATTAGCTCGCGCAATCTGCCCTGTTTTAGCGCCTTATCCTCAAAAGAATTTGCTCTAATCATATACCGGCGCTAACACGCCCACAAAGTTTGGCAGCTGAGCGCAATTTGCGGCACATGGCCCTGCTGATGGATGACTGTGAGAGCCCTGAGACGCCTGCAATGGGGTTCTGGAAAGAGCCAGATGCAAGAACCTGTAGTGTAGACACTAGAGATGCGCGGATGGCAGTTATAACCGCCAGGTCGATCGGGTGATAAAAATGAACAATCTGATTAATGGCGGATGGGTTATGGGCGGGTGAAAATAATAGCCTAATAATAACTTTTATTTAAATCGCACCCTTTAAAAACAAAGTTTACAAATTGTTTTGACAAACATTAATGAGGGGAAAATGTATTGCATGTTCTAAAATGTGAAATGAGCCTACTTGTGTCGTGTGCAATACAATAGGCCCTCCATATCATCATGCTTATATCCCGCTGATAAATAATGTATGATTGGTTGGGCAAGCATGCTCTTTAAATGTGTCATGTGGAAGGGTTTATTTAACACAGTGATCCCCGCAGCAGCAGAAATGAGTGTCTCCTCATTAATGCCTTTACGCACGCGAATGTAACGCCATTTTATTGATTATTTTAATGTCAGTCAGCTGACGGGATCGGTCAGGATCTAATCTTTCCTGATAATATAAACATGCGGGTGCGGGTGGGTGCGGGTGGATGCGGGTCTGTAATTACAGAAAATTAATTTGCTCGGATGGGTGGTGGATGGATGATTGATGGATAGATGCGGATTCGGGTGCCGTCAGAGCCCATCCGCGCATCACTAGTAGACACTAATTTGACAATACCAGGTAAAGCATGGGATCTCTGGGTGGCAGGCTCAATGTCATCCTTGATGTCATCTAGTAGCGCAAGGACCATGCGGCCTGGCAACCGGTATCTGCAAATGATTTCATTGTCACTTAAATCAAAAAGTGATACTCTCTTCCGATAAATCCTTTCTGGTGCGCGCCTGCCATTACGGTGCCTTCGCCTGGCTACAATCACTGCTGCCATGATTACCGGAGTCCTGGCATGACAGCCCTTATATAGGCTATGCTCCAGAGTTACCACCAACTGAGTGAAATTTGCAATCATTTTGCGTGAGAGAGAGAATGAGAGAGGGAGAACGAGAAATTGCGCGGATTTAATACACGGGTCTCACTGGCGTTAAATAGCACCGCTTTACTGCCTGTGGCAATTAGCGCTGGTCTTTGTGGATTAGGTGGTATTTGCAATGAGGCTTATTTGCATAAGAAGGGGGCAATTTTGCGCAGAATTTATGAATTTAATTTACATGCATGCAAATTGGACCGGCGCAGCTAGGACTGGCAGTGCAGTTTGTGTTCAGTTTGCGTGCATTTCACCCTTCGCATGTGCTTTGTGGATTGCACGCTATTTTTTTCTCTCATTTGCACAGGTTTAGCAGTCGCAAAAGCAGTGCAATCCTTTTGAGGACCATAATGTTTTTGCTAACGTAGCTCCCCAGGGATTTAAGCTTTTATTTTTCAAATTTTAAGAATTTAACTTGTGACAACACAAAGTTAAGGGGCATGACTCTTGGCGGTTGTAATTGGCTTTGTTAGAAAATTTCCAATTGTAATTTCATGGCTTATCAATGTTAAGTTTGAAAGATTAATATACTGTAAACTAATATGAACTAACTTTAGGTGGCACTTGTTGTCATAGCAACAGTAAATATTCAGGTAGTGGGCTGAAGGAACGTAAACTGAGAGTGTGATAAAGCTACATTATCAATATGGATTATTAATCCAAGGGCATGGATTACAAAACCTTTGTTTGGATTTACATATTGAGGTTTTTTCCCTACCATGTGTCCCCAGAAGTGCTTTTTATTTAATGACTTCTGAATTTCACTTTTCAACTTTTCATTTGTATGAGGAAAACTGTTATTTTGTCTTTCTAAAGTTACATGGTCTCTCTTTTATATGAAGTCTGCTTCCCTCCTCCTTCCCCCTCTTAGCTCAATGTGGCCTGCTTTCTCTCGCAGGTGTTGCGGTTCTACACACTGGCCACTTGACCTGTATGTGTGTGTATGTGTTTAAGTCTGTCAAGACCACAAACTGTGGCTACAACTCACCCCACCAACCTTCCTGTGGTGTGTGTGACTTATGACACTCTCCACCACACACGCACACACACATGCATGCAAACCACAGGCAGTGAAGGTCAAAGCCTTAACAGGTCCTTTACTCTTTAACATTATTTAAAAGCTCATGACTGCCTGTCTAACTTCACTGTTTCCTTTTCCTCCTTCTGTCTCTGTTTCTCTCAAACACACACAGACACACACACACACAGACACACACACAGACACACGCACACACACATGCACACACGCACACCCACACACAGCTTCCCCCTGCCCATGCCACCATGCCAGTCGCAGAGTAACAAATGCATTTGGGCTTTCTTCCAGGCGCTTGGCCGACTGATGTATCTCTTAAAAGCTTCCGTTGCCAAGGAAGAGCCACTCTTCAAACTCTCTCTTCTTCTATCTCACTTTGTTTCCTGCTCTCTGTAATCACCACAGCATGTACTGCTGAGTCCTACTTACCAGCAATTTCGCATTCTCTGTAACACACCAGGGTTCGCAGTTAAAGACGTGAAGAGAAATATGTTTTAGGGCATCAGTGACAGGTTTCACGGGGCATTACACTCGGCTGTGCTTGTCCGACTCACCTCAGCACCACCCTGCTGCCCCAAATTATTATTTTCTGTTACCAGCTCACACATTCCAAATCTGTTACCTAACATGTTCCTAGAAACACTCATACAAAACAACTTCTATTCAAATGGCATCTGTTAACCCGCAGACAAAATGTTACATCACTGGCTGAGCTCAGGTAGGAATTTCAGAGACTCTAAGGCCTTGCCCACTCCTGAGTGGTGAACTTCAGTCAAACCAGCACAGTCACTCCTCAGTGTTAGACTGAAAACAGACATAATCATTTTAAGGGTACTGGGGCACTCTTGAGTATTGTTTGTGTGAAATCTTCTGGTCATGCAGGCATTAGGCTTATTTGGACTCACTTTAAACCACAGTGGATTGGAACACAATCTTAGTGCCTAAAATATACCACTTGCCTCTCTAAACACCTCTCAAAACGACAGCCCCAGAGCCTTGTTTGTTTTTGGGACTGAACTTTGAACCAGTGAGAATATTAAGATTAAATACTGAGGCTGATGGGGAACAACAAAAATAAAATGAAAAGGAAGCATGGGAGTGTAGGTGAGGCCTTACCTGACAGAGAGGGTGAAATCCCCTGGATTGCTCTTGCTGGGCCGGGCCAGAAAACTGCCGTGGACGCCCCGGGTCAACAGGAGCTGCTCTGCGTCGATACCGGTGATGTTGGGGTGGAACCACCTAAACAACAGATGGGACAAAAAAGAAGCCTGTTGAACACCAAAATGATTCGTGTCCATGTTAGAGAATGTATGCAGTGATGTCTGTCTCTTAGCACCCCCAGCTTCCTTTCCTACTAACTCAAAAATAACACTAGATCTCCTGAGTTCAAAATAGTATATTGTTTCATTTTGTTTACTCTGTGTCTGTCAGAAACAAGAGTCCATTTAAGTCTGAAATGGCAGCTTTGCAGTGTAGCTGACTCTGAGGGCCTGCAGTGTTTTAGCTTTAACCACTCAGCTCTACATTTCAGAGTGCTATTTATGTACAGACCTGTAGGAGTGTTTTGACATATTTCATTTGCAGCGGTCGTGACAGATGAAAGGTGTAATGTTTCATTTTCAAAGTCCCATACTGGATATTTCAGTGTAGATGGAAACATTACATAAACTGATAACAGTTACTGCAACACAAAATACTGTACAGAATCAATGAGGCCACACGTACTTGGACAGTGATGCTTTTTATGTTTATTTGACTCTGTAATCCAGTCCACTAAATTTGAAATGCAACAATGACTATAAGGTTTAAGTGCCTACTTCTAGCTTCAATTTGAGGTTGTTCACAGTGTAGGAACTTTGTCCCTTATTATACATCTAATGGCCATTTGTAAGAACAGAAATTATACAGCTGTGGAATTGTTAAATGTTGCTGAATAAACAGACTCCTGTTTAGAAAGAAGGACTTAACTGGCCTTTGCATGTTAAGTTCAAGTAGTGCACCCTAGTTAGGACATTCTGAGACACACGTTAGGTTTTTAAGATGGAGTGAACAAGAACAAACTAACAGCTAATATGACTTAGTGATGTTTCAACTCAGAACCCTGGATTTTATTACCAAAGTCAATCTTTTGTTCAAACAGTAAGGGGTGAAATATAGCTGGTTTGGGGTATTTTAGGCAATTTACTCTGCTACTGTGTGTTTATGGCTGCTTTAAGGGAAAAGTTAGGCAGGAATCTTTGCTTCACCGATCATTAAGTGTTTATCAGCAGTGAAAGTTTTCAATTTGTGACATGGGCACAGCTGCAAGTCGTAAATCGGTTTGATCAAAGCGACAGACTTTTTAATGGTTATCTTATTAGGTGACTGATGGTCATAAAAGGGTATGTGCATAGTACTAGACATGAATCCTTGGGCAGAGGTTGCACTTTCAGTTTTCTGTAACACACTATCAGGAACACAGTCGTGTGAGGTCCATTCCAGAAAGAGGAAGAAACTGATTATAGAGCACTCATTTCTAGTTATGAATATTATGCTGAATTATTTCCTTTGTAATACACCAATGACAATGTTAATCTTTTAGCTTTTTTTATTGTTGTTTTCCAAAATATCACCATCTACTAAGAATTTAAAAGTCATTAAAGTTACTTTACTTAAAATAAATGATAACTTAGATCACACACAGGTTGCCTGTCTGCAGTGTTTTCAACAACTTTTTAGAGTAAAATTACATTAAAAGGTAAATGGAGTACTCTTTACGAACACAGCTACTGTATGTTGAACTGCATTTGTCTTACTAATGCTCTTTGTCAAAAGTGAGCTGTATGAAAAAGAAGGCTTTCACCACATCTCAGGCTAAACTGGAGGCAACAGTAACTGCTAAAATGATTTCCCTTCGCATTCATGCTCTTATTCTTAAAGATTTATTGACAGATGGTATATAGCAATATCCATAATAATGACTCTGGTTGTGCATTAGTAAGGTCTGTCACAATAATTACATTATCAACTTATCAAAGTCAGCAAAAATGATCCAAAGTGATGTCTATATATTGAATGATATCGCCCAGCATTTTAGCCAACATGATGCCAAAATAAACAGCACAGCCTTTCCAACCATTATAAGCCTTGGATGCAGTACCTAAGTGTTTTATTTCACAGCACCTAAGCTGAATGAACAGTAAAAAAACTGTAGTGTGTCTGTCCTCTCGTCTGCTCTTTGTGTCTAAGTTTCATATTTCAATTCCAATGTGTAAAAAAATTTTAAGAATTAAAAGTTCATTGCTTTTTGAAAGAGTGTAGTTCAGGGTGGGAAATGTATTTTTTACAATGTGAACATCTACCAGCCCCTGACAGATAAATGTTCAAATTCACTGACCACTCAATATTAAATCATTATTTTGTGTCTGAAATCAAGCAGCCATTTTCACGTTACCAGCATTTGGCTTGTGGCTTATGCTTATTTCAAACCTAGGTGTACTTGCATTCTTTTGCTATTATATTATCATAATATCAGTCTTAAAATCACAAAAATATTGTTTATTGCTATTATTTCTGGGACAATTTATTGTCCAACAAAAGTAGTTACTGTGACAGGCCAAGCATTACTACGTAGTGTACTTCTTTCTCTGAATCCAACCACACATTAGTATGTCCTGTTCTGGTCTGAAAGGGAAGAACACTCAGGTTTACAGTACTGCAAAGCCAAAGCTAACGATTACATGTTACTTCATCTGTTGCAAAACAGTGCAGGAAAATATTTATTCCATCCACTTCCCAGGTATGTCGACCGATTATCTGGGTTGTGCACTCTTACTGGAGTGTTTGACGCTGCCACTTATCCAAACCAAATTCATTATTCACAAACAGCTGTAAGACATAAACTCAGCAAATACACACAGGCACTATCACTAGCATGCTGGAGTGTTGAGTAAAAACTGTGTTTAATGAGCGAAGGACTACATTAATCTCATGGAAGCAGTGAGTAGGTACAGCAGCAATGCCCCGGTGAATGGCTGTGTGTCAGCTGTGTGGATTTAAAGCTCATGTTTAAGCAGGGATCGTTGGGTTAAACCTCCCTAACTACTGTGTGCCATTGCTGGCTAATCCAATGCACCATTAGCCATCCAGGGCCCCATTTGTGTGTTAAGGAAGAGTGATTTAATAAAACTGACACATAAACAGTAATTGGTATACTGTCAATTAGTGGTGACACAAAAAATGTGCCATAATTCATGTGTGGTAAGCAGCATTAAATGAAACCCTTAGTGACAACAATGCCACAATGTGCCTTAAAGTTAGTTTTGTATACACTGCCTAAAGCAGCAAAAGTTATTTCCTACAGCATATTCATGGAGTAACTGGGCAACCATTTTGGGCTGCAGCAGCAAGGGGAGAAAACTGACCAAATTGGTTGTGTGCAATTAAACAGTTCCAGTCATTTACAAATACTGTAAGTCAATTGAGATAAAAATATAAATAAATCAATCAATATTTATATTGATAATTAACTGTAAAACTACCAAACACTTGCTGGTTTCAGCTCCTTAGATCTGACAATTTGCCGCTTTCTTGCTTTATATCATACATAAAATTCTGACTGTTAATTGTAGTCCTAAGCAATGTATTATCTGTGTTTTTTTTATACATTAGTTCATTAAATAACTGTTGTTACAACATGTACAAAAACAGTAGTCTAAGCATTTTACACTGCAACTTTTACAACTCTGAGAGCATTTCATATCAAAATAAAAAAAATTTTTGACAGAAGCATCACACCAACATCTTAAAGAAACCTCTCTGGGTCTATGCCAGCTGATAGCTGGCGAGTATTCTTGCTACTCACAGATCAGTGATGACGAACCTTGACTATAGAGAAAAATCTGGCTCCTCCAGATCATCTTTCACTGCTGTATCATCTATGACTGTGATGTCCAATGAATTTCACAAGTTAGCAAAATTCACTGTTTTTTTTTTCTTTAAAAATCTCACTTCAGGATGACCTATTTTCTTTTTTTGCCTTCATCTTTTTTTCAAGACACGAGTTGAAACACTGCTCTACAATATCAGTTCCATCATAGGCAGCTATGACATTAGGTGTACCATGAAAAGCTGTATACCTTTTTTTTATTCCTTTTAACTTATTTCTCTATAACTTAGAGGAAATTCCTATGTTTCTCCTTTTTACCTTCATGTAGAGAATCTGCAATTTGTTTGGAGTAATGAAAGGAAATAAATTAAAAAAAAAAACTAGAGACCATCTTGCCATGGGGTCACTCCAGCCACATTACAGTGATCCATGACTTGAAACAAATGTGGGCCAGGGGTGAAAAGTGTGTGCGTCTGTGTGTGTGCGTTTGTGTGTATGTGTGTGTGGAAGGAGGTGGGTCGTCAATGGCCCCTTCCCTACTTCTTACCACCCTACTTCTGCCCCCCTTACTCACCTTCAAGTCTGGCCTACATTTCAATCTCAACTACACACCTGTAACACACCTGATACAAAAACAACTGGCAAAATACTCAAAATGGCTTTATTGGTGGTTCTCGCAACATGTGTCCAGGACCACATTTTTCCATGATGACACACACAGACACACAGAGATGAGGTGAAAACAATATGAGCCGTCACCGCTTTGTCTTTGCTGGTAATACATTTCAGATGAGTTTTGTCCCTAGATTATTTAAATACCTATAAAAATAACCTTTACATGCAGCCCTTGACATTGTCTCTGGAAAGAAAATGCTCGTAAATGTTGGTGATTCAACAAGAAGGGGAAAACAGACTTTTCGAGAGTGACATATAGACTGAATGAGTCATGGAAATCATGCATTTCACATCCTAAATCATAGCCTTTCACCACCACCCCCGGCACATTACAAAGGCTTATTATTGATTAATATAACCCAGTGGAGAGCAGGCAGATGGTGACACAAGAGCGCCTTCATGAAGCTCATGCTGAGGAGATAATATCTGAAAGCTACAACAGTGGGCGAGCATTTAGGCGTTTCTGTTTTTGTACACTGTATGACACAAACCCATGACAGTAAGATAAAAATAAGACTCATGTGTCAGCTCAGCAGATCTGGTGTCACTTTAGAGTGGCGAATACAAAGCCGAATACTGTTGTGGTCACTGCTGATCCTAAGGTTTGAATCTCACCTCATGTAATGTGACGCAATGCTTTCTATTAATTTCTTCAATAACTCATATTACCACAAAAACAAAAATATAATCACTGTATAATAAGGATATCTAAGCTTGACATTCTCATTGTTGACTGTTGCAGTTTCTGTTTGTGAAAATTCTGTTCAAATGAAATGTGAGTGACATTTACTAAAACTGAATCGAAAAGGCTTGAAATTGCTTTTTGAGAGCTAAATGCAAATGTCAGACATGTACGCTTTTGTAGATGAAGCAACTGTCACCGTTTTGCATTCAACAGATGAATCAAAGTGACACTGACTGCTTGTCAATCACAAAGCTGCCTGACCTGTTTTGACTATGACATGCAAGGAAACACGAGAAGAGTGAAAGAAGAGACAGGTGAAGCGAGAGACAGACACTGCACGAGAATCACTAATGATGCTGAATGTGTGATAGAGTTTGTACAGGAGGGAATGACACATGATATATATTAGAATTCAGACCAACGCAGTGCACTGCACCTCTCCGTTGATGTCATTGAGGATCACCTATTGTTGGAGTTACCACAGGGTAGTGTTAAATAAAATACCAAAATCTGCTTGATTTTGATACAAATATCAGTCCAACCTGCATGAACAGTGAGTCTTGACTAGACTGGTCCAGCTCTAGACAGACAGACCACAATAGACCAGACCAGACATCTGACCCAGACTGCACCTGACCCCCTTATCCTAACCAGGGGGCAAAACCGATCTGCTGCGCTTTCTCTCATTCCACGAGCCTAGCGAGCAGATTATAGGGGGAACTTTACAAATAATAAACACTAACCGATTACAAGGGGATTAGTCTTAAAAACATGTATGAGTGGAGGGTAAATTGGACAAGGCCCTCCCTGTGATATTAGAAATATCTCTGGAAGTCTGGCAGAGAGGCTGGGTGGTTGAGCTTGGGATGGACCATTTGTAAACAGACAGGAAATGACTCAATGGAACGGAAAGAAAGTGTTAAATGTATCATCCACAACACTGTTAGAGAGTCCATAGGAGATTTATTCTTACTGAAATGCAATTAAATCTCTAGACTGGAAAATGTGAAAAAGTGCGTGCTGAGAAATGTACAGCAATTGCTTAGTGCTCATCTTTCTTTCTTCCTGTTTTACAATGTTTTATCACTGTCATACAGCTTGTTCAGTTTTATTATTGTTTATACTTCCAGGGTGTGAGAATAAGATATGAATCTCAAGACGTCTTCCTGATTATCTTTTAACATATCCATATCCATATCTTACCAGCTAGTAGGGGTGGATAATAAGATTTTTGATAATAAAGCTGACATGATACCTTGAGTTTTGGTACCTTTGAGGAATGTAAATGTGTCTTCCTACAAAACTGCTAAATCCAATGCTAAATGTTCAACTGCGAGCAGCTTTGCCTAAACAAAGTCTAAAATTGGGAAAACTATAATTAAACCAGAAACTTCCTGAGCAAAGAGTTACAGCTTGATGGATGATACATTTCAAGCCAAAGCCAATATACATAAAATTACATAAAACACGTTAAACTGCCTTTTTTTTTTTAATGAACACACAGTTTTGTTTTGTTTTTTTGGTTTTGTTTTGTTTTTCTGACAGAGATCATTTTGCAGTTGTAAATAAACTTTTCAGTGGTCTTCGATGGACAAATCATTGTTCAGCTGACATTTAGGCCAATACCAATATATATCACATATATCACAACACGCTCATATGGAATCTAATCAGCATGATATCTTACGGTACAGTTGTCAATACTCTGTACTTGGACGCTATTTATATGATAATTATAGCTGTAAAATGAGATATTTCCTTTGTTTAATGGCTAAATATTTTCCACCTGTCACAGCCCTTTCATTATAATACAAACTCAAAGTGGCCACTACATTTAGGTTACTCTACTGAGGAGCCATTGACAAGTCATGGGTGTCAGCTGGTGGACAGATTACTCCTGGTATTGTTTTTAATCCTACCCAGATTCATACGGAAAAATAATAACAGTGGGGCAAAAATGCCTTATGTCACTAATCCATATCTAATCCCTCATCACAGCGCTGCTGTCACTCGTCAAACTTTCAAAACAATGGAGACAGGCTGGAACCAGGCGCACACACTGGACCAATGCTTCAAAAACACAACAGCAGCAACTACTGCACAACTGTTCACCTTGTCAGGTTTACAGACAGCTGAAGGCGGGGGGGCAGCTTCCCCTGAGTGTCTTGGCACACAACTTTTTCAGCCTTCTTAACAACTAGAGCGTACTCCTAGCCCTTCTGTAACCAAACATCCTGAAACGCCCACCTTTACAGCAACACACACACATCAATGCATGGGAGCAAAATAACGTGCATATGCACACACACTTCTGCACAGCCAGGTCTCCACATACTCTCCAGAGTTCACCTGTTATCCTTCAGCACTGGATTCTGTGCAGTAAAATAGCAAACTACAGCAGAAATAAAGACAATTATTAACAGGGAGAGGAGGAGTTAAAGTAGGCGTGAAGGTTTCCCAAAAGCAGTAAGTATGCTGAAGTTGAATGGGATCGTTTCTGCCCTACCTCACCATTCTGGTCGAAGCCTGCCACAGCCCCTTGCTTCAGCAGCCTCAGAGTTTAGTAATCCAGCACTGGGCACTGTTACACAAGAGAGGGCAGGAGGGAGCGAGGGAGATATAGAGACGAAAGGCGGAGGGTGGTTGTGGCGGTGGTGGGGGGGTGCTTGTAAAAGTGTTACTGGGTTAGATAGAGTGAGACAGAGACAGTGAGAGAAATGACATAGAAGTGGAGGGGGGGTGCTTTGTAAGAGTGTTAGGAGAGACATAAAGAGATAGAGAGAGAGAGAGAGAGAGTGCAGGAGGTAGAGCGAGGGGGCGGGGGCCTTTTAATCTGGGATTTGGATGAGCGTGAGCAGGCCTGATACCAGCACCCGTCAGTGCTATCAGTCGTCCCCTGCATTCCCTCCTTTCCCACCTCAGACGAATGTGACAGGCGATGGCAGAGTGGTCCAGCCACCCTCTGCTCTGCTCCCTCAGCCTCACCCTCTCTCCCCTTCGTGCCCAAAGAGGTAACCGGCTGGCCGATGGCTCTGCTCCGAAGCCCACTATGTGATCCTAAAGCTGACAGAGCTTTCTCTGGCTGTAACACAGACCAGGCCACGCCAGCCACAAGGTCCCTGCTATCTTGTCGGAGGCTAAATGCAACAGCTGTGTTGCCCGTGCCTGGAGATTACACCAAATCGTGTGTGGCGTAGTTACACCGGATCATAGTTAGACCTTGCCAAGCTAAACCCCCCAATCCAGCCAATTCAGCAGTATGCCATTAGGCTATTAATTTTGCAGGGCTGGGTTAGTCAGCTTTGCAGATGAGTTAGAAAATAAATGCAGAGAACAAAAGCTTGGCCGTATTAGGCTTCAGCATAATGTCTACTGACCTTACAAAGACCTCTGGATTTTGCAGCTATCTCAAATAACACGTCCAGTTTGATTTTATCATCTTTTATTTTACATTTGATTTTAGTTTTATGTGGTCTGTATTACCTTTTTATTCCCGCCAAATAGTGGATATAGAGATCATTTATCATGTTTTTTTTTAACCATAGCTATTTAGTATTAGTAATTACACACCTTAAGATTGAATAAAAAATCTTCTCTGTGAGACTGTAATGCTCATTGTAAAGACTAACTGAAATTGTGACCTGATAATGAAAAGTTAGGCAATTACTGAAGTTACTACAATTCATCCTGAGGGGAACATGGATGTCTGCACCAAATTTTATAACAATCCATCTGATAGTTATCAAGACATTCACTAAAAAACATGTCAACTTCATGGTAGCACGAGAGGAAGGAGGTCACCAAATTGATTGTGATTTATCCTCTGGGGACTATGAATGTCTACAGCCCATTTGATAGTTCTGCTAGTAGGGTGGACTGCCCAACAAAGCATGGCTAAAAATATCTAGCAGCTTTAAACTGTGTTTGTACCCAAGGCAAACTGCTACTAAGGCTTCACCAACATGTCAAACCATAATGTTTTCTCTCTAAGTTCACCCTAAAGAACTGTGGCCAGAAATGAAACCTCAAGGTCAGCTTCCTATATGCATGTCGGAATTGTACAGTCTCTTTACCATTGGCACGAGTAAGCAAATGTTCATCAGTAGACATAAATAGCACTGAATGACTTTTACATTTTGGTGAAATGCATCCTCTGTCAAGACCACACATCTTTTTGTTGCTCTAATTCCAGCACTGTCCTTTTAGTACAAGGCAGATCAAACAAAGGCATTTTATTTTCAATTATGAAACCCATTTTCCCAAAATGTCACTTATGCAATCCTGGCTGCAAGGCTCCTGATAGATTTCTTGGAAGCCTTTTTTGAGATTTGAAGTGAAACAATTTCTTTTTGTGATCTGGGTGTCCTCATTGTCAAAACACAGGACAAAATGTATTTGCTTTTTCTCTTTCAGTGTGTGTTGCTGTGGATAATGATTAACTTTTAGGCCATCCCTCACTATGAAATGCTTGTAGAAACAGACCTGGTTCTTGGGAACCAGTGATAAAGACTATTGAGCTGCTCATTTACTTGCAAATGTTCAAGTGTCATATTAACCAACTGCAGTAAATATGCAGCATACAACCCGTGATGCTGATGTGTTTTGAATTACTTTATATTTGGGTACATAAAAAACCCCACACACATTAATTTTGTTCAGTGAAACTAAGTGTTGATTGTAAGCTGCCATGTGTTGACTGTCCTGTTTAAACCTCATATGGCTGTAGGGTGCCAAATTAAAAGATATTTGAAAATGTACACTTAACCCTGAGGGTGTAGTTTGATATGATTTACATAACTGAACCTGCCTGGTGTGTCTGAAGGACCAGTTCAAATATTGCATTAATAGCAAAAGACCTCTCTTTGAGTGAACTGTTTTGTTTTGCCACCTTGTGTTGTATGAAACCTAACTAATAATGAATACTGAGAACTTTCAACGTGTCCACAGGCCAAACAATTACCAAAAAAAAAATTAAATTTTTATAATACCAAAGTATTTATTTTCATACTCAGGGTTATGCTAATCACCTGCTGTTTAAATACTGAATAATCTCTGCCTTACAGTAGCTCAGTGCAGATCCACAGCACCAAACTTGCATGGCAATAACCCTATTATTGGGTGATATAACTGAAAGTTTTGTGTAGCCTTTTAATTTCACTGAAAGGATTTCTCTGTGTAATACTGTACATTTGAGTCACTATCCATGTCCATATTCTCTCCCACCCTCCCTCCCTCCTCTCCTCAGATCATGACTGCAGGAGCAGGAGTGACTCAGGGCTTTCCAAGAATAGGATTCCCTTTGACAACCACCAGGCACCCCATTTCCCTGCATCTGGCCTTGGGCAGTAAGAGAGAGAGAAAGACAGAGACAAGACAAGAGAACGAGATTTCGAAAAGCCTGGTTTTATCTGACGAGACGTCGACAGGAAAGGAGACAACACACTGGGTGTACTGTGGGAGAGACAGAGGCAGCTGGGAGCTGCAGGTTAGGCCTCAGGCTGGTCGAGGGGAAACAGGCCCAGTGTGCATCCAGCCACCACTCTATCCTCTTACATAATGTCTCAAGTTCAATATAGCTCTGGTTGGCTATTTAAAGCGCACCCGTCTCGGCCTACTGACAAAAAGGTGATATACTTAGTAGCTACAGCGCAGCATGAAAGCCTCTGCTAAAGCTATATTGGTCACAGACAAGCCCAGGGTGTGGATTTTGGTAATGTTGCAGATATTTTTAGCCCAGCTGATGATCTGGGGTATTTACATGAGGTGCAAAACTCGCACACCCCCTGTCGCTGGATGCTTCACTTCTCTGTGTAGCACCAAGCAGTCAGCTTAGTGAAATTGGCTTAATGACCAACTTAGGCTGCGCACGTGCATGCAGTTTGTTTTCACCTCTCGCTTACATGTAACTCAGCAGAGGCTGACTGATAAGCAAAAATGCTTGTGGTGATATGACAAATGGTCAAAAGCTTTCAGGGTAGTTAGGCAGCTCTTTAACCATGCAAAAACAACAAGTCGCACAGGGTATCCATAGTTTGAGGCTTTTTGTATTTACATAGAGTAAACAATACCTGTCAAACACAGAGTAAAAGTGGCTCTGGGCATTAATGGTTAATAAATAACTACTATGTTTTTTCACAGACACATCCAACATTTTTTAACAGACAACATGGAAATCAAACTTTCTAGAAACTAGTTAATACACACCGGACTTCATGCCTGAAAAAAACTGAGAACACAGAGTAATAGCTCAAAAACTTTTCATCGTATTGACTCTACAAGAAAGCACTCTTTGCAATTTTGCCTGACTTCTGTGCAAAAATTTATCAGGGAGCAAAAGATTAAAATAATGAAATAATCCCCTTTTCAATTTGGATTAAATAATGTACTGTCAGAAATGTACACACAGTATGTTTAACATTTAACTAATGTCTCTCACTCAGATGTCATATTTGAATTTTTGAACAATGTCTAATGTTTTATATGCTCTCTTTTTTTCCACTCAAGAAGCATTTAAAACAAGCGTCTTCAACATAAGAGACAGCACATTACTGACATGGTTACCGACAGGCGTTTGGGCCACTTCCCATTCATCACAGGAAAATGTTACTGATCACAATCTTATTATGGAAAGCAAATATATGATAATACTTTGCTAAGATTTTCCGCATCTCATTTTACTATGCAAAACTACCAACTTCCTAGTTTGAATGTAGTTCATATTGAAGACCCACACACTGAAATCAGCTAATGCAAAGACTGAAATTGCTCTTCTGCCTTCCAACTCATCAGAAAATAGAAGACTGTACAAATTAATTTCAGATGATTTTTGTATCCCGTAATTCACATTTGCTATTGTTTTCTGTATCTGACAGACTGCAGGGTAGCTTAATTTATTGATGGTAAAAAATAATTATCGAATGAACACTCACACAGCAGTCATAAACTCAGTTTGAAAGTTTGCTGATCTTAGACACTGGGCCATTGAAAGTCATCATACACCCGTGATGGAGAGAAATATCACACAACAGATATAGTTTCAGGCAGGTACTGCTTTCTGTGACAAACTTGCCTATTTACATAGATGTCAAACTGTCTGCAAAGAGAACTTAAATGGTAAATATTTGTGTGGGCAATCACGTTGTTCCTCTTTTCCAGCCCGCTCTTGTCACCAGCCAAAGATGGTGGGAGAATTGCACTTGCTACTGAGGTGAGACGAGTGTGACTTCAGTATTCAAAGTCAGTTATCAGGGAAGATCCACAAACAACGGCAGGTGCGGCACTATTAACCTGATCAAAACTGAGATTGGATTCACAAAGCTAAATAAAAGGGTAGTGTAGTTCTGATATGTTAAACATCGACTATTTAACATATACTTTGAATGGCATGTCCGTTCTACCTTTTAAAGCACATTTCCCTAAACTACACAAGCATTAAGTAATATTTAAAGAGCATAAGCATGTGAGGCTAAAATAATTTAAATGTTTTGTCTCCTATACTCTATCTGCATTGTTCTGTGCCTGAATAAAATGCAAAACATGTATCTGGAAAAACCTAACAGTTGGTTCAGAGCACTCCTGGAAATGTTGGCAGCGCTATCTTATTCCTCCACATGGGCTGTTGTTTTCCTGTCGGCTTATCGACAAAACTGACTCACTGTTCTCAGCTGGTCAAATGAGTTTCAGTGACAGACGAGGTCTCCTCTTTAAACAAAGGGGGGCAGAGGTGGTTTCCAATAGTGGAAAGTTTGTAATACTACACAGAACCAACTGGCAACATAAAAATGGAACAGAAACGAAAACGATTATGCATCATTAGTGCTTTCTCTGGAACCACAGAGTTATACTGAACTCATTACAATGCTTAATCATTGTAATGTTGATGGTACAGTTAAATGAGGGACGGTACAAATGGTTCCTTTATGACTAAACCGCCACAACTCTTCACTGCAAAGACAACAATGAAAAAATACGTGGAAACTCCAGCCTTCCCCAAGAGATTGATGAACTAAAGTCCTTCCTGAAATGGGGAGTCTGAGTGATACTATCATCAACAGGAGAGCAGGTCTGTCTGATCAAGATGGCACGCACTGTAGCATTGTTCCCCTGTGGTATTTCAGCTCAGGAAGTAAAGAGCGAGCCACAGAGCAACAGTCATACGTGTCTCGGGCCGGCGACAAACCATGGAAACCAGCTAAGATGAAAACAACTCTTCACTTTTGTCTCAGTGTTTTCCTCTGTTTTTGATCTGAGCCTGCTGGTGGCTTTGGGCCCTGGGGCAACTGAACGCTTTGCCCTCTATCAGCTCACAAGTGTTTATTGTAAATGTCAGAGAAAAGCATCACAAATGTCTGTGAGGGGAAATAAATTTCCTTGAAATACAATTCTAGTGATAAAGTGAGAAATGATGACACTAATAGTTAGGGCTGCAACGATTAGTCGACTAATCGATGACTAATCGACTATTTAAATAATCAGTGACTATTTTAGTAGTCGACTAATTGGTTTGAGTCATTTTTTATAGGGAAGTACTATACAAGTACCCCAAAATACTCTTCTTGCAGCTTCTTACATTCAGATATTGGCAGCTTTATACACTCACCATGACGGTGAACTAAAACCCTTTGGTGTGTGTACGAAACAAGACATTAGATGACATCATTTCGGGGTTTGGGAGAGACAGACCGACATTTTTCAACATTTTAACACATTTTTTGATGAAATGATTAGTCAACTAACTGAAGAAATAATCGACAGATTAGTCGACAATGAAAATAATCGTTAGCTGCAGCCCTACTAATAGTTCTTACTTAAGTTTTTTTGCCAATATTCCTGTTAGTGGTTACAACATTTAACTTACTGGTTTTGTTGAGATTTTTGATAAGGTGGCACTACTAGACACATTTAAAGTGGTGACTACTGGCGACAGCTTTTTATCTAAATCCAAATGAATTAGTAATCTGAACCACAGTGCAAACAAAAGTGAATTTTAAGTTTAAGGTAAATACCTTAAATGTCTATTGTATTAGTCAACTGGATGCTTGTCCAACATGCAGGTCTGGCTTGCATATTTACATATGTAAGCCATTCATATATAAATGTATGAATATGTATACATGTGCAAACACACAGTTTGGTATGCTTTTCATGTGTGTGTTAAGGTACAAACTGAATAGACTCACCAACAGAGGTAAGAACAAATCATTGCGTCATATCCCATGTCACAAGTACAGTAAGTCTCAAGTCTTTGCACTTAAGTTCCAAGTCAAGACTGGCAAGTCCCAGGTCCAAAACTTTGAATTTTGAGTCCTATACAAGCCATAATGTATGCTACACTAAATGTAATGCCATTTTAACAACAGAGTCACAATACTAATTCAATAAAATCTACAAAAATCATTCATGCTTTTCATTCATACTTTTTTGTTTAAACAAGTTTGTCAGAAGTTGTTTTGACTGTAATATTTCAACCCACATGCTTTGCAATGCAATTGTTGTAATTCTTGTTTTTTGTAGTTTCTGTATGCAGATGAAATTATTTTTGTATCATTTTTCCAACTAGCGCCAGGGATGGGTGAAATGTAGAAAATCAAATATCACCACATTTTTTAACAAATACCCCGACGACAATATTGCCAAAATATTGTAGGGTTGACTGAGGATGCTTTCACAAAATTTCCATACAATGAGATACTTGGGTAAATAATCATCAGTAATGTAGATATAATGGCTAAGTGGATAAGGACAAACAGTAGAACAGTTAGAACAATCTGGTAAATTCATAAAATTACATCACTTTACTGCAACACTGTCTATTAAACCGGGAAAAGACGAAACTTACAATAGTACGATATCCAAAATCTACAATGACATCTAGTCTCATATTACGATATCGATATAATATCGATATACTGCCATACCCAAACTGGCACTCAGTAATGTAATGTTATTTCTTCATGGTTCTCTCCTGCAACTTGCTGTCAGAATGATTCAAGTGGATCTGGGATTAAGTGTCGAATTGCTGGAAACAGCGTTAATGTTAACAGGCAATGAATTGATTTTTGGCACAATTTCTAAATAACATTAATCTTTGGGCTTGATGGAAGTATCAAGTATTTTCAAGTCAAGAGCCTCAAGTCCAAGTTGAGTCACAAGTCGATGGTGCTGAAGTCCAAGTCTAGTTTCAAGTCTTTTTTGATAATGATAAGATGAGTCTAGAGTCCTCAAATTGGTTACCGGTGTCTGACTTGAGTCCAAGCCATGTGACGTGAGTCGACATCTCTGCCAGCATCGTTGCAGTGGTGTGATGAATAATCAGCCACTGCAGCAAGTTAACAAGGATTTGGATTTTCCCCGATAGCTTTCACAAAGTTGAGCCACACAGAGAGCTAAAACACATAGTATATAGGGAGATTCTTGTTAGGTGAACCAGGAAGCAGCTGAGCAATGTAGCGGCCCGTGCTTATGGAAATGTGTGTTGTAAAGAAAAAGATTATAATCTGAATTTTTCTTAATGCACCAGCCAGCCTGGCAGCTTAACTGTTTCCAAACTCCCTTTGATGCACCGAGGACTAAGCCATATCCAGCTAGATTCTACTGTGATAACACAGTTTGGTGGAATTCAGTGCTCTTTGTTCAGTTTGTTGACTAGCCTTTTTAACCTCAACATCATTATTTTACCTTCGTAGCTTTACCAACCAAAGGCATACAGGACCCAACAGCTGCGTGTCAAATACCATGCAACACAACACATCTGCTATCTCTTCTACCCATATAGTGGGAGAGTACTTGTATCAACTATAAACTCCCTGATTGCCAACATTGCATTTTTCTTGAGTCCACAACACCCATAATGGTCAACAGACGAGCCAATTGCTGAAGTCAACATTACAGAGGTCACCTTGCATAGAAATCTGTACTAGGACGAACACTTGTTGCATTTGTGTGGACCATTAGTTATAATGAATGCTAAAAAGAAATGCTAAAGTCTAACGAATGCATTTCGCTGCAGCATATACCCCACCAAATAACCTAACATAACCAAATAACCCTAGCATATTTTGATTAGTATAATTTTTACTCACACATACGGCAAGTAGCTAATATCAGCCTACTAACCATGTACTGGAAAGTACCTGGACAGGACCATCTAAGAGGAAGTCTGATGTTATATGCAGATATGCAATATGCAGAACCTAAATTACTACTACATACTACATGACATGTATCTACTCATGTTTACGGTGTTCAGCACAGCTCTTAATTCCTCACATACTAAGCAGATCAATGTTTCAAGGAGATCTACAAATCATTACCAGTCCACAGATGTGCATGTGGTTAATAATATGTAGGAGGAGGACCGAGTTATTGGTAGGAGGAATATACACAATAATTACCAAAGCTGTCAAGGTAAAGCAGGCCACTGTCCTTGATTTGAAGATCTTAATTATATAGTTTATTATTATTATTCCTGAAGGGAATTAGAGTATTTTGCATTAGTATTAACTAGTAATTATAAATTGGTTTTAAATGGTTTATAGTGAGTTGCAGTTGTTTTTAAGTTCCAGCAACTGATGACATGCGGACTTGATTGTTTTTGTGGCTCTTGACAATACATTAGTGGAGACCTAAAACCAATGTTGCTGTAATACACTTGAGGTTGTTCTTGGGTTTTACTTAAGTTCACTTTCAAATTTGTTACAAGATTACTGAAATACTCTGTGAACAGGACTTGGATTCACAGGAAGCTGTAAGCCAATTTCCTGCACTGAGCCCTTAGAGAAACAAAGAGAGAGGACAGAAGACAGTAACAGCCCATAACACTAAATTCGAAAAGTGAGGATGAAAACGTGTGCGATGTCTTTAAGTGTAAAGTGTAAAAGTGTCAGGGGGAGTTCATATTAACTTTAGGGCCTGACATGATGCAGCCACAGCTCAGAAATAAATCACACCACTCATAAACACATGCGCACGACATGCCAATAGACGTAAAACATGAAAACAAAGCAACCTGACGCAGTTTTATTTACACTGTTTGTGGCCGCTCGCGCAAATAAAGCAAATTTAACGGTACTTTTATATCAAAGCTTTCGACGTCGCCACTTTTTGTAACCACAAGAAAAGGAGGTTAAATAACTCAGTGCTCGTGAATAACAATGTAAACATATAATGGAGTGCGTCTGTTACAGGGGTCTGTGGCTGGGAAAAGTTGAGGCGCCCCTGCTCTTTTGCTGGCAGCCTCAGTTCAGTCTCGCCCGTGCACTCTCTGGCCGCTCGCGCTGTGTTAAAGAGGCTGTTAAATATTACGGCGCCGTTGATGACAGTTTAAAAAACAAACTCGACTTTACCTGCGAGATGTCATAGCAGTCTCTGAAAGCTGTCAAGTGTCCACAAACGTTCCCCTTTCGCCTCTGCTGAGTCGCCGTGAAGAGTGAGAGATCTGTTGAACCTGCTTTGGTGAGCAACATATAACTACTGACACGGCTTCCGGTTACTGCCTTCAAAACAAAAGCCTTTTTGTGGACTGATTTTAAAGAGCTGGATTTTTGTTAGATTTTAATAACAACCTATTTGAAATATTCCTGTTCATATTGTCTTTTTAAACAATTTCAAACGTTTATTTATTTTTCCTGCATGTGCTGCAATATCCCGACTTCTGCACATGAATCTTCAGTGGTGTAATGCGACAAAGTAATAATGGTTCACAACAGTAGGCCACTGAGGTATTTTTTTGGGAATATCTGAACTTCGCATGAGTTTTGTATTCTTGACAACTTTTACTTTTTACTCTACTTTTTTCCTAGAGGAAACAAACTGTTTCTTTCCAAACTGGAAGGGAAAGAAAAACTTTGTTCTTTAAAACCTTTAAGTTTTGAAGAAGACCTCTTTTTCTTCAAGTGTAACATGGGCTCCATTTTTATGGTGGTGTGCATGTTGTGAAGACATAAGCTTCTTAATGCTCAAAATTCTGACTGCTTGCTTTTTAGTTAGTTGTACTTTTACTTTCAATACTTAGGTGCATCTAATATCATAAACTTACTTTTGATGTTTAAGTTAAGTAAATATCAGATACTTTAATTATTTTCCTCATTTAATATCATAAAAGTTGAGGGAAATCTGTACTTGTACTCAAATGTAAAAGCTCACCTCTGGAAGTCTTTCTTCTAAAATATTTAATTTTTGAAACATATATTTTAGAGTTACAAGTCATTAGGAAATACAAATTTTCATAGAATGTTACAAAACTAGGGTAATTTTTAACCCCAAACTAATATTTTCCACTTCTTTCTTTGTCATGTGATGGTTTTATACTTTTATTTTGCAAAACAAGCTTCTATTCCTGTCCTGGTCTGACTAACCAGAGCTAGCTTGATGCATCTAAAGAACATTGTTAAAGTTCCCTGGCAGACTCAGGTTAATATCAGAGGCTTTATAACCATGTACCAGAGCAGGTATAGCACCAAATTCTGGGCTCAGTCTCTGTGGGCCGCACCCCTCCTCTTTTGATTCATGCACCTCTTATGTGCCTTTTGATTCTTGTTTTATTACGTCAGTTTGCTATCTTTCACTATCTTGATCTTATTTGGGAACTGTGATTTCTCTTTCTTGGGGAAAGACATGACAGTGCACTTTAGTGATCCAGCAGTATGAGTTTGAGGTGTGAGAGGCCTCAGAGAGCTTCCACTGCTTTTTATACAAAGCTCAGTTTTTCAATGGATTTATTCAGCCAATTTTAATTTAGTTATGACACTAATAACTTAGGGAAAAAAATGCAAACAAAACCAGACTTTATATTAAGGCTCTTTGAGGGCCACCCACCCACTGGGGCCCTGGGTATTCAGTCACACTGTTCCCCCAACTACAACGCCACTGCAATTTACTACAAGGGCCCTTGAAAAATAGGCATAAATAGATCGTTCCTCACTTCTAACTGACTGGGCCATAATCCAAGCTGAAAACAGAGGCACACCCAAACTGCACACTTGTGACTGTTTAACTGTTAATTAATTAGCAAGCTAAAACAGACATGTTGTTTAGCTGCTGTCCATACTGTATCATGGGCGAATGCCACTTGCCTGTACTAAGAATTAACTGTGATTAATTGCAAAAATAAAAGACCTATTCATACGTTTTTGTGTTTCATTGATAATGGTGTTAGCCCAGTTATGAAGCAGCAGGTCAGTAAAGCTGTAGGTCAGCAACCTATACAATAACATAAAGAAACTGGCATTATGACTCAAATGTGTGTCTTCCCATTGATTTATTTTATTTTCATCAGCGATGCAGTAGTAATTAATTGACAGAGTTTTGCTATGCTGCTGTAAAGCTCTGCTACTGTCTTGTGAGAGATAAGGCGAGTCTATATATCTTCTCTTCTGTTATACCCTCACGATGGGATGGCCCTCCAGCTCTGGAGTTGATGGTGTTGGAGAGGAGTAAGAGAGGCAGAGCAGCATTGACGTCACCAGCCTGCGGTTATCAGTGGAGGTTAATCTACTGGGGGATGGATGGGCTTATGCAATTGTCTGTGAGCTCACAGGCTTCACATCTATGGATTTGCTTTTCCACTGTTTGACCCATTGTGCTGCTGCAGCCTACAGACAAACACTGAGATGATGGAGAGGGAATTTCTTCTCTCTGTGGCATTTCTGTTGCCAGAGTAGATGTCTTTTTTTCACTCTGCCAAATGCAACGTGCTTCAGGCAGGATACATGGGTTTGAACAGAGAGTTTATTGTTTGGGTCTGGTAAGCAGTTAAAATGATCCTGTTGCACAATGGGAGGGCATTACTCTGTGATCAATATATAGTGGAAATTGATGAGGAGGGTAAATACTGGAAAAATACTGAGTGTACATTTAGATATACTAAATGTGATAGATACAAGAGTGAGGGATTTGAAAAATTAAGTTATGAGCATTTATTAGGTGGTTGAGACACTCTTTGTACACCTTGTGTTGGTTTTGAGAATGATAGGAAACTATTTTTGTGCTGCATCTACAGACACACACTGTAGTAGATAACTGAGGGAAATTAGCTCACTTAGACTTCTGAATGTGTCTGAGATAAAGGTCAATCAAGCTATGTTTCAGTGTTGGGAGTGGTATGACAAATCTTCATGACCTTAAACATTGTAATTGTGGCCATTAAAAATGTTCTGTTGACTATAATGGAAAAATAATCTGGGTGTGATAACTTTAATGTCAGAACTGGTGCTTTATGGTGTAAGTTTTCAAAGGCTCTATAGAACTGTATAGGAGAGTGTTGCCCTGGCAACAAGAATATAAATTGATCTGTGGTGATATAGGTGATGGGATTTGGTCACCATTTATTTGATGATATGACAAAGTATGGAGCAAAGTGAAATCATTTTGAGGTATGCTTTATGGGACAATGGAGAGGGAATGTGTTATCAAGTTTTATCTGGTGAAGTCATCAGGCTTTAATGCATTTTTCATATGTATACATATGAAAAGTAATGCAACAAAATTCATATATCCCCAGTGTAATCATGAGCCAGTAGTTCATATATAACCCATGTAATTGGGAAAGCTGTGATCACATGACCATTGTGCTGACAGAATTAAAGAAGGGAGCTGTGTACATGGTGAAAATCCACATGACAAGGTAGGTTGGAGTGATGGATGGGTCAAAAAACAGGACTTTCCTCAAGGAAACTGGTGTTTATGTCATGTGTGAAACCAAGTGAGCAACTTACATAAATTTACTTGCCTAAACCTAACCTACGTAGCTTTATAAGTATGTAACTTTACATTAAGTATGTACCATGATGACACCCAATATTTCTTCTCCTAAACCTAACCAACATAACTTTAAGTTCCTAAACCTAGCCAACGGAACTTTATGTTAAGTACGTAATTTTACGTTGGGTATGTAGCTTTACATTAAGTTTGTAACCTGACGATGGCCAACCGTGTTTCTTTTCCTAAACCTAACCTGTATAACTTTATTTGCCTTAGCCTAACCTACGTAATTTTACGTTAAGTATTTAACTTTATGTTAAGTATATAACGTGGTAAAGCCCAACCATGTTTCTTTTCCTAAACCTAGCCTGCATAACTATATGTGCCTAAACTAACCCACATAACTTTACATTAAGTACGTATCATGTTGATCTTTGACTAAACCTGACCTATGTTACTGAACCTAATCTACATAAATTTACAGTATGTAACTTTACGTTAAGTATGTAACTTTATGTTAAGTATATAACTTGGTGATGCCCGGACATGTTTCTTTTCCTAAATCTAACCCACAGACCTTTACATTCCTAATCCTAAAATACATAACTTGACTTGCCAAAACCCATCCTATGTAACTTTATGTTGAATACGTAACTTAATGTTAAGAACATAATGTGACGACGCCCAACCATGTTTCTTTTCCTAAACCTATGTTACTTTACCTGCCTAAACTTAACCTATGCAATTATACATCAAGCACAGTAAGTTAATAACTTGAGGACACCATTCATGGGGTGCTGAATTGTTTGATATCATACAAACCATTGTATGTGCACTTTTGTAAGATATCATATCAACCATTGTATATAGGATAGGATATGTTAAACTCATTTCTATATCATGTGCAGTTTACTTTGCAAATGCAAACTATACAGTTGTAGACTACATTGCATCACAACAAAAATGAAACCCTGACAAAAATGACTGCAGGATTACACAACTCAAACAAGTTCCTAAAGTTTCCTGATTGATTTTCACACCATACCGACATGAGTATAAAAAAATCCATTAGATTTCTAAAACAAAATAGTGGCGTTTGGTCAGTTATTGACTGATGTAAAGAATACACGATTTGTAAAAATCATAGCAGTGGTAAAGTTGGGGATGGAAAGGTGTGACAAGGTTCCTGGGCTGAAACATTCACATTCAAATGTGTTTTTTATTTTTGTAAAGCACTTTGTAACTTTGATTTGAATAGCACTATATACAAGGTTTATTATTATTTTTCTCACCATGCAGACTGCTGTCCTGTTGAGTCTAGGAGGGACAAAAAGACTCAAGAGCACAAAGGCTAGTTTCCCACCCATGAGAATGGAAACCAGGATGTCCCATCTACCCTGAGGTGGCTCTTTCTATAGGCTTGTGGCCTTTGACCCCTTTTGCCTTGAGACTTGCAAATCTGTCCGTCCACAGGCTGAAAAAAATCTGGAAAGGGAAACAAAGAGGACTTATAGTGAGGGTGATGCAGCTGGACAGCTGGAGCCTTGTCAGAGAGAAAGAACTTTTATTACCATGTGGACATAAAACGCTGTGAGAGAGGAACTTTATTTCAGAAAAGGGGATGAAATGTAAGGGTGAGGTCTTTTATTCAGGGGGAGTAACTGTCCAAGATTTTTTTAGAAAGCATTCTTAGAAGATCATTCAGCAATTTTCTAAGAACAGTTTCTTCCATCATGGATGATGTCGTGTACTCTAGGGCCTGTGTCTGGCTCAGGTTGGAAGGTCTGATGAAATTTCATCCAGAGAGGGCCTGAGTTTGTTGCATAATTCATAACTCCACTTTGACCTTTGAACAAACTGCATTCACCCACATGTGTTAAAACAGCACATCTTAAAATGTTCTGGCTACCTCTGAGCTCTTGCTTCTGCAACTTCTCTCAAAGCCAGTCAGTTGCTCCACATGAATCAAAATTAGTTTTCTGTGTCTCCCTGGTTCTGTGAATCCTGTGTCCTCCGAAAGACATATTTCACCTCGAACTGTCTCAACCCTCCAGCTCCCTTGAGTGTCACCCAAGCAGTGATCCTCTATTTCATTATATGGTTCTATATCTATATTTTGTTTTGATTTTCATTCCTGGAAAACCCTTTAATCAAACTACTTACGCATATTAACTTGAAAACGATCTTCTCCCAGAGGGATCCCACACTGAGCGAAACTATTTCATCTACACTATTTCATAGAGTTTTAATTAACACAACACAAGATGCAGTGTCCTTCTCTATCATTAGCAAGGAATAAATTAAACTCATTAAATCTCAGCCTTAATGAAAACACTCAAGACAGATAGGGGATGTACTCAAAGATGTATGAAGCTGTGCAGCAATTTTTTTTCTCTTGAATTCCAGGCTTTCAATTAGCAGTAGGGCACTAGAGATTGCTGTAGGTGATTTGAAATATGAGAAGTAAATATCAGTGGTGCCAGAAATCCTGTTCATTGATGTGTGTATGAGCGTGCCAACTTCAATTGCTTTTGATTCAGAAAAACACTGTTTGTTTTGGACGTTTCAATTAAGATGTGAGCAGAAACCTCTCATTAAGACAGACCACAGATTGAAGTCTTAACTTGTGATTGCGTCTATATATGCAGGTGCACGGAAACTAACAGTGAATACAAGACTGACACTGTGAATTCATAAGATACTTGAGCTTCTCCACCAAATTGTACTTAAATTATCGCAATTTCAACTGATATGAACCTGGAAATATATAGAAAATACCCCTGGGTGGGCTCGCTTCCCTTCCATTAGTTCTTTCATTATGTAGAGAAGTTGTACAAGAGTGTACCTTCACTGATTTGGACAAGAATCAAAAGACTTCTTCCTTGTTAATACTGAACTACCCCAGGGTAAAGGAAAAGGATATGAGTACGGTAAGTTTAAGTTCTGGCCTGTAATTTAGAAAATCTAATCCACTTGTTCCTCTTGCTGGCTTTTGCGAGAGCTATTAATCACATCTCATGGTCTTCACTATCCTTATTGTGATACCAGGAGGCAGAGGTGGGACCCAGTCATTGTTTTGAAAGTTGCAATTAAGTTTCAAGTCTTTGCACTTAAGTCCTGAGTCAAGTCCCAAGTCAAGACTGACAAGTCCTAAGTAACTCCCAAGTCTAAAACTTTGAGTTTTGAGTCTTAAATATGTCATAATACGCTCTTCACCAAATGCAATGTCATTTTAACAACAAATAAAAACATTTTACATTTACAAACATCAAGAATGCCTTTGAAAATTTGTTAAAACAACTGCAACTGACCTTAAACACAAAAAAGTGGTGCTAGCTTTGCACTTTTATAGTATATAGTGCTATTAAATGGGACCACAACATAATAAAGTTCTCATTTCTGCGCTGTCTTCTTGTATTAAACCCACCTCATATTGTAAAAATGTCTGTACCTTCTCTTCCTGAATTATCTTGAGGGAAAGGTTTCAAGTTTCCAAGTCAAAAGGCTCAAGTCCAAGTAAAGTCACCAATCATTAGTGTTTAAGTCCAAGTCGAGTTGCAAGCCTTTTTTGATTTTATCAGGTTAAGTCCAAAGTCATCAAAATTTGTGACTCAAGTCTGACTTGACTCTAAGTCATATGCCTTGAGTACAGCTGGTCATATGTGGAGGAGGGGTTGTTAAACCTTATCTCTAGTCACCAATGGTCTATGGCGTCTAATACGATGATAACTGAACCATCTCCATCTCCTGATGAAGACCATCAGAAGTGGTTGAAAGCTCACAAAAAACATTAAGCTGGGTTGAAATTATTTTGTGATACAACTTTTCCTTTTCAGTCATTCAATTCATATATGCATTGTTTTGTATTTGTAAAACAACGCCCCCTTATGAAAAAAAACTATTTTTAAAAGTTCATACAACCCCCCACCCTCCTCATGATTTCATACAACACCAGATTAAAAATATGTCAGAAAATGTCCCTGAGACCCAACTTTTCCTCTTACTATAAACAAATTCCATGACATCCAACAATAAATTGACCCAAGGGTTCTAACAAGTATCGTCTGTGCATTCAAAGCCTGATTTAGCTTACACCTCTGTGTCAAAGCTCCACTGTTGAAGACCGGTCTTCATTCCACATCTCACATTCTTCCTTAGCATGATGAAATCTCTGTAAAAAGCTAGTAAGTGGACCTTGAGTTAAGATTTTTTTAACATCTGTTTCCAACATCAATGATAAAATTTCGTGTTCAGTGTGGGCATTGTAGTTTATTTTGAGTCACATCCACATTCACCATTCTGGTGCAATAATCGCTCGAGCACCAAACGTGTATTAATCCACAGCTGACAATAGTCCCCAAAAAATGCACTGTTTACTTTTGTTTGAGTAATATTTGCTAAAAACTACAGTGCTCACCTGTTTTAGAGAATGACAGAGCCTTTTTTAAAAATTTAAGTATATATTTGTGACCTTGTTTTTTGAAAAAAAAAAAAAATCATCTTCAATAGGACTGACTGGGCTAAGTGCTGAAAGTCACACACAGGGTAGGAGAGTTAGAAAGCACTGAGAGACAGACTAACACATTGTTGACTTTTATCTTTTACCAGAATTTGTTGACAATGTGGAAAATATAGATCACTACCAGCCTTATCATTTAAAAACCCCAACGCCAGAATAAATGTTAGCATTTTTTTGTTGCATTTTGTTTCTGCAAACCATGGACACGTTACATTTGTACATAACAATGTAATGGATACTTTGAAACTTTACATTTCTTTATGTTTCAATAACGCTGTGGTTAATCTGGGGTTAGGTTTAAGCACAAAAAACAGAGTTAGAATTAGAGTTGGAAATGTACACTGGAAACGCAGCAATGTTTTTTGTTTTTTTTTACAAACATTTTTCGTGGAACTATCCCTGGTGGAAACACAGTGACAGGTTTTGTTGTGGTCTGCAGCTTGGCAGGCATCCAGGTGTCATACCATCCACCACCTCCTCCACCTCCCAATGACAGCTCATATACTACATCACTCTAGAAACACTGGTATGACATGTATGAAAAGTACAAATGCATCTATGGTTTGCATAAATGTACAATGCCAACATTTTCTTCTGGTGACTGGGCTGCATTTAAAGAGTCGTCGAAATGCAAATCAACTCCAGATGGTGGCACAATCAAGACGGCGGACAAGAATGGGCTCCATTTGGTTGACATTTTATTTCATGGTGGTAGGAACACAAGACAAAGGTCATAAAGTTAGTAATGTTCAGGTCATGCCACTCTTTCTCGGTGCACTGCCCTTTGAGGAGGTTTGCGCAGTTGGACAGTAGTTTACAGAGGCCAGACATGGAGGGTAATCCACATGTAGACATAAATAAGGAACAGAAAATAGATTCCAAAAACAGTAAATAGAAGATTTTTTGTAAAAAGCCAGTGGGGACATTTGCAGAGGCCCCCTGGGATTTTTTTGTGTATGAGCATTATTACTAATATAATTATCATTATTATGTATTACTCCTTTACATTATGGGGATGAGGCTAATACACTGGCTAAAATAAGGAAACAGTTATATGGATGACGTCTTTGTCACCTGCTCAGAGTCGAGGTGACCGGTTTTTAAGGCAAATAGTTTCCACCCAAACCACAGACTGCGGTTGTCTTTATTGTTCTTGAGTCCATCCAAATACACAGGAATCTCTCCTTTATTGAGCGTTACCACCTGAATGGATCAAATTCAAACAACAGTGTGGTAAAATAAGACCAGTCTAAGGTTAATAGTGTGAGTGCTGGAATTTAAACGTGTCTTAGAAGACCAGGAAAAGGGTTTCCTGGTCTGGTGTGGACACTCAGAGCTTGATTACACACAACACAGTAATAGCTTTAGGGCTATCCCTCCCCCATGTACATAAGTATATCATCTTGTGGGCGAACAGACAAGTCAGACATGGTTCCAGTGTATATTACTAAAAACATAAACCTCCACAGATAACACATTTGCTAAATTTACACTTAAAAATTGCAGGGCTGTACAAAAACAGGTTGTTTGATGATTTAAGAAGAAAACATAATTAAGAACTTAAGAAAGAAAGAAAGAAATAGCACAAGACCATTTGATACTCAACCACGAACAGGCATGATTTTGTCTTAGAATATTGCCAAAGTTCTCATATCAAAACAAGTGTCCTTAAGTCAGTCATCGCAGCTTATTGTGGTTCAGCAAAGACGACTCCACGTTGCATCAGTTCACTGAATGTTACAGAATTCGCACTAGTAATACAAACCCATGCGTTACTATGTTAATTTGCAAGTACTGTAGGATTATGCATCTTTCTCCCATTTTTGCGGCTGTTATGGCTTCAGAAGGTCACAACAACATCACAGTCTCTCTCTTTCTCAACAGCCGAAAAAAAGACTCCTCCAGGAATGGTCCTAGGTCAAATACCAAAAGAAATAAAGTCTTGGGCAGAGTTTTTTTGAAGCTTTTTTTTGTTTGTGTTGACGACTGACTGTTGTTTGACAGGACAGGACTCCCCATGATAAGATCTCTCCTTGCCTCCTTTCTGTCTGTCCTTTTTCTTCAGTCTTTGCTTTCAGCACCTCCCTAAGGTCAGATATGGTAACAACTCTTCCCCTGATGCACCATTCAAGGTCCTGCAAAACTAACTGCTCCCAAGGAAAATAAAAAAAGATCAAAAAAGATACAGGGAACGAACAAATATAAAACATTATTCCAAGCTCTGTCGTTTCTGAAATCACATCAGTGGAATTAAGAGAAAAAAACCTTTTTATAGTCATTGCAAAAAAACAAACAAACCCCGAAACAGTGACATTTTCCAAATTAGATAGATTTTTTTTTTGGAACGAAACAAAAATAAAAACAAACAAAAACCAGATTCAAACCAACACTGCAGAAGTGCATGCATTTATAGTGGTCATCATTAGTTCATCTGCGGATTGTAAAACAGAACGCACAATAGTACATGAGAAGCACAATTCTCCAAAGAAGAACCCATCTTACATATTCACAGTCTCAGGTATTATTTATATACTCTATATTTATAACGTTTATTCATGTCTTGACTTATGACTAATGATATGCGAGTCATTGTGGAACGCAGCGCTCTCTCCGTCATGTCGGCTTGCAGTGTTAGTGAGTCATATTTCAAAACTAAAGGCTCTGATGGGATTCAGATTGAGCGGAGAGTTTTTTCTTTTCTTTCTTTTTTTCGGCGCTATGAGATGGGGGTTGATGGAGTGGTTTTGACTGTGTACTTTCTCACTGTAGCAGCTTGACTGATATCTGAAAAGTCCCATTAGGAAAATACAGTGGGCTACCGGGGCTGATTACAGAGTTTCTTGACTGGAGACGCCAGCTGGCTGCAGCATCAAAGAGCTGCGCACGCCGGCCACAGCGTACACTGCATCCAGCTCTCATGGGGGGAATGTACGTCTGTGTAATCATAGATGTATAGGCCATGCTTGGGGAATGTGGACGATAGATATGGCACCAAGACAAGGCAGTAACCAGAGATCATCGGCGAAGTCCACCAGTGTTCAAGTAATGAGCGTGGAAAAAGAGCAGGCTTTTTTTTTTCTTTTTAAAGTTGGCGTTTGTTTTAAAACAACAAAACTGACAAGAATAAAATATCTCTTTTTTTCACAGAGATGCCTGCTTTTTTGAAAAAGATGAAGGGTCAGGGCAGTAAAGAAAAAGAAAATGTGTTCTGTTTATGGAGGTGCAGATTAAAAAAAAAAACAGAACAAAATATATAAAACAAAAATTAAAACAACATATTCATTTTCTTTCCATATAAAAAGCGATGAAAAGTATACAAAAATAGAAAATAATTACAGCAGGAGACATGGGCGCTATGGAGGGAGCGAGTGGGAGGTTTGCTTTTTTTTCCTTTTTCTCAATATTTTGTCTCTGCTGGGTTATTTGGCGGCGGGACAGTGTAATATTTTGGGGCTGTTTAAGGCGTCTTCCACCAGGTGAAGCTCCACACCGTCCACCACCACGTCCTTGATGCAACCAACAAAGCCGGTGCTGTAGGCCTTAGGCAACCGACGGGCCACCGCCAGCTCCTCCAGACCACCTGAGGGGAGACGGGCAGACGTTAGTACAATGTTGAATTAACTAAAAACACTCATATAGTCATATTAATTAAATAACTGAGACATATATTAGAAAATAATTATTCCAAGCCTAATGCCCTCTAGTTCCATTATATCCGAGAGAAAGCAGACATCTCACAGCCTATATCTCCAGCACTCAGCAACTCACACCAAAACAATCTAGATTGATAAATAGAACTACAGGTAAGAGGAAAAATACGTATTTTTGATTTGGGGGTGAACTGTCCCTTTAAAGGGTTACTGCAGTTATAAAGCATTGGTCAAGCACCCAAAATGCTAGTTCCTACATTTCCTTTAGTACAGCAGACCAAACTCCAACCTCACATTTTGAAATGCAGACTTTCTGTTATTTCATATATCAATACCCAAACCAAGATAGCTCCTGATGACATCAGGAAGGGTGGAGACATTACACAGTTGTTTTAAGTAGTACTCCCCATGATTTTAAACTCACCCTTCCTTGTAAAATACATGGACTGGCCCTTTAAAGATCAAATACCAGGATAAAGGTTTGGATTTCACAACACATTAGACCTTGTAAATGCCATCAAAGGGCTGCGGAAATATTTTGGTAGAAAAATGTATTTCTGGTACTAAAGCAGTTACTTGCCTTTGTCAGGCTTTGTATTTCTTTTTTTTTTGCTCCATGACACCGGCTGATGTACATGACAGGTTGACACTTTATTTGTCAAACCACCATGATCAAAGGGAGAAAGGCAGAAAGCCTGCATAGCAGCCAGAGTAAGTTAGTAAGATAGACGAGAGAGAAGGTTCTCTTAATTTGACACGGTGCATAAAGTGCTCAAAAAATGAGCTACAAATGAAAGGTGATGACAGAGTGTAAAATTATGAATACCCAACGTCCTCATTATTTTTAATTTGTTTCCATCTTTAGTGCTAAGCGCTCGTTGCTGTGCAGTGAACTCCGCAGATATCGCCTGTCCATCAACTGGTGTATTCAGAACTGTGACAGCTTTTTTTTAAAAGTTTGAGTTCTTGTAGGTGCTACACTTTTCTTTGGCTGCTCATCTTTGTTGGATACCACTGCTAACTGACTGCTTCTTTCTCTATTTATTCCTAACAAACCAAGGACATGAAGTAAACCACCTCCTGTGTGACTGACTGCAAATCAGCCTAGAATTACTGCCTCTGCAAACCAGTTAAGTGGCACTTACAATTGACACCCATGTCTGTGAAAACATGGATGCTTAACACAATTATGGCATTGAGCATTGGCCAGAAAACAATTTTTTTGCAGAACTTTATGGTGTTTCAGTGAAGTTGACCTTTGACCTTTTTAGATAGAAAATGTCACCACTTCATTATTTTATGTTATTCGATATTTGTGTGAAATTTTGTCATAATTAGCGGATGAATCCTTGAATTGTGACCAAAAAACATATTTTGTTAGGTCACAGTGACGGTGACCTTTGACCTTGGACCGCCAAGTCCAAGAATGGGAAGGACGGACGGGCCAATTCACCCAACTTGAAACTACTTCCTTTCACAGAAATACAGTCCCTACAAACATTGTTGACAGCATGTTCTGGGACACTCAAAAGAGAAGTTGCTGCTCTCTCTTTTTTTTTTAAAAGGTCCAGTGTATAGGGATTTTGTGGCATCTGGCGATGAGGTTGCAGAACTGAAATTTCTCCTGTGTGCCATGCATGTAAGAGAACAATGGTGGCTGATGCAAAACGCAAATGGCCTTATCTAGAGCCAGTGTTTGATTTGTCCGCTCTGCAAAAGAGGGCCCAGGCCATATGTAGATACAAACAATTTATTCTGAGGCAGGGGTCTGCAACCTTTACTTTTTTTTCCTTTTATCAAAGGAAAACATTTTTTGCAAAAAGAAAAAGAAAATGCCTGGAGCCGCAAAAAAACATACTTGAGGCTTATAATGAAGGTCACACGGCCTATTACGTCTAAATTGGCCAAAAGGTCGAAATGAGCATTCATGAATATGTTTTAACATGACATGGCCACTCTGAAGAGGGCTTTTTATGATTATTTGGTTCTTTAATTTTGCAGTGTTGATGGTGAAAGCAAAGAACCTTTCCATGCAATATCAAATTTATTTTTTTCCCTTTTATTGGATTAAGAATTCATAGCTATTAGCTAACTTGGCAAGGGAGACTCAAGACCAACAATTTGCAAAATTTAGAGGAGAAGGCACCAGGCCATAGACTGATGAAGCACATAAAACATTTTTTATTCAGTGTATAGGCCACACACTTTTACAATTTGTAGAATTTTATGAATCAATTTTGGCCTCCAACAGTGATGAATGAATTTTTTTTTTTTTTTTTTTAAATAATATTATTCATCTCCATATATATTTTTTGAAGTCACAAGGAGCCACTACAGCGGGGCCAAAGAGCCACATGGTTGCCTTCCCCTGTTCTAAGGTAACAAAAACACAACGATTCTTATCGGCAGGTGATTATAAACTAATGAAGATATAGTTCTGAATATCATATACCATTTCTGCCAACAGGTGCCCCTAAATCCTACACACTGGACCTTAGATCAAATGTTTTAGTGCTGTGAGCAACACAAACCAAATACCAATCACCTACATTGTAGTGGGGTGCGGCCCAAAACTTCATGGCTAGAGAGATTAGTGAAAGAACTTTTATTATTTGTCAGAATGACCCTTCAAAGTACTTGTGCACTGGATGTAAATTGACGGACTAAAGTGTTTTATCTATTATAAAAAGTTTAAAAATGGAAATTTCTTAATATTATAATATCATGGATTTGTACTTCAAAGCAAATGTTTCAGTCCCTTGTACTTTCTATTTCGCTTTAACTTTGTCTTCTATTTCAAATCATCCAAAGCTCTCGCTCTCTTTTTTTTTCAACAAAGTCTCATAACGTCCTTTTGTGGAAACTTGATGACCTAATTGCTGGGTGTGTGGCTGCCTCCTTTTCCCTTTTGATGGTGTTTTGAGCTCCTCTTTTTTAGCCAGCACACCCAAAGTAGTCATTAGTGTCTTTCTCAATAAATCAGCATGAAATGTCTTTATTCAGAATTTAATGAGATCTGTTCTTACTGGGAGAGAGGCTGACCCTGGTTTTTGATGTTTTACCTGGCTGCCATCCCTGCTTGCTCTCCCTCTCCTTCTCCCTCTCTGTTATCTACACTGTCAGAATCCTCCTGCATCCTCTTTTCTCTCTTCGCTTCATGTTAGTCCAACTGTTCCCCCCCCACATTCCCCATCTCTCCTTCTCTTCCCTCTTTGCTCTTTTTTTTAATCTGTCAGGCTGAGAGTTCACATCCCCGTCGAGCCCGTTACATCCCCTGTCCCTGCCCCCTTTAATCGGATTGCGTGCCTCAGAATCGGGGATCGACAGGGCTAATTTCATGCAAGTTACAGATGAATTAATGATGAACAGTGAAAAGGGGATTTAAAAAGGAGAAGGGCTCTCGACGGGAGGGCTGTGTGAGGATTATGTATTCTTGCTGCAGGGCTCGCTCAGCACCTGTTCCACTGCACTGCCTCCCTGTGTGTGTGCTTGTATACGTGTACCTGAGTACACCGAGCGCACCTCGACACGCGGCGTCTCTTAAATGTCACTCAGGCTGCTTCTCCTCTCAAACCTGCCTCTTTGCCGCCTTTGCAATGTGCATTTTTAAAGAAAAGTCTGACTTGATTTCGCTGCCTGTCCTCGATGTTGTTTCCTCAGAATGTTCAATCCCGCCGTGCCGTGTGTGTTCTTTCAAAAACGATTTCTCTGAGCCAAGTTCAGAGCAAATTGAACAGGTAGATAACAGGCCGACTTTGGTCATTTTCGATTCAGGAGAGCAGACAACTTTTGAATTAGTCAGATAGCCTTTCATTTCTCAACTCAATACCTGAATAGGCTTGGACATTTTTTTTTTTTTTTTTTTTTTTGCCCAAACCGCAATCTTTTTTCCCTGTCAGAGCCTTTGCTTATCCTCTGCAATGCCAATGAGTTTATTGCTCATTTTTTGGCAGCCTTCTACCACTGGCTAGGATGAAAGAGTAGCACAGAATTACAAGTATTCCCTTGACTTGATGTATGGCATTTGTAGACATATTTTCAAGTCTGAATGATGTTTTTTTTCCTTTTACACATGTGGGCACCTACCCAACCACAGTGCTCCGTCTGTGTCCAGCTGTGTTGCTGCCAAAGGCGATGACCCTGTTACCGCTGCCTCATTGCCAACCTGTAGAGAACCGTCTCTAAGTGCTCTGAGGAGGAAAAAAAACAAGAGAGAGATGCAGTTGGAAGTTGGTCTGATACATGCATGTCATACTGAATAGCTGTAAATTGCAGTTTCATTTAATCAGAAGCATCAAGACTCCATTGCTCCTCTGCCAGCACACTAAGCACTCACATAACTGCCTTTGCCAAGCAGCGTTCTAAATGTGCCTGTCTACCAGCTAACAGATGCCGTTAGAGCACCATTCATTTTAGGTGGCTCTGCGCTACGCATTAGCACACACTTAAGAATTGTGACGACGGGGCTAATTTGAACCCATTAAAGCGGGTTTCCAACAGAGAGGGTGTCATTAAAGGCAAGCCACAAACACAGATATCTATGTAACTTTGTGAGCTGCAGTGCCACATGCTGCGATTTACACCATCATCAGCATCCAAATTATGTCCTACTCCTGCATCTCATGTGGTCTCCCTGTAAGCCTGGGATGAGACTTGGCCAAATCCCCGTTTGAAACGGATGCAGCGGCTTTTCTGAGGATCGATTATTCTTGCTTTACATGATGAAACCAATCTAATTATCCCCCGTACTTCCATTCACAGCCACGCTGAAAACAAATGTTCAGCAGTGATAAAGCAGAGATCGCGTGGAAGGTGTTAAGTGGGTCATTTTCAAAGTTCAGGCAGTTAATTCGTTTCTAATGAAGGAATCCATTAATGTGACATCACTGTGTGGCAAAAAAGTATTGCTTGCTTTGTTTTTTCTATGTTTGGAATGATTATTCATGTACTAAACTAAAACCTCTGTTGCTGTGTCTAATTTATGGCTTATTTATTGATGTACATACTGCAGACACATGCTACAGTTTGTAGGTGTATAAAATGTCTACAGAACAGAATTGACACAAACCAATGGCAATCTGGTCAATTGCAATTTAAATACAGAATACAGGAATATACACTACTAAAGCATTGTGTCACATGTTTAGAGCATGAGTTTGACGACCTGTCTTGAAAAGAGGTTCCCTGTGCAGATATCTAGTTTTCAAAGGGGAGAACCAAGATTACATGTTTCCCCAACATTAGTATTTAGCTACATGTAGCAGTCAATCTGCAGCCGAAGTATAACTCTGTAAAGCAGCACATTCTCTTGTTAAAAAAAAAAATCACAGAAAAAAAAGCTCGCAGCACAGCTATGACCCAAAATCAGGGAGAAAACAACATCTACAACATCTCTGTGTTTCCCTGACATTAGCGTGTAGCTACATGTAGCTACATGTAGCAGTGTAAGATAATGTCAACACTCTATCACACTGTGGCATCAAAATTTAGCCAAAGTAGATAAAACTGTTGGAAACAAAGTGTTTAGAACGGTCTGAATCGTGAAGTTTTTGCTGACAGGGATTAACTTCACATATGTTTACTTCATTATTTGAAAAGTTGGCCATGTTAAACAAGGACATCTGACACTGTAACACTATAAATAAGACACAAAATACAGAAAAGTATAATAGGTCCCCTTTAAGATTATTTCAGCTGCTATATTGAGGCTTCAAATGGGATCAATGCATGTAATGTGTATACTGTATGTATACAGTGTATCTATTACTATAAATACTGTCATGTTTCTTTATGTATTTATTCATTTATTTCCTGGATACATTTTCTATAATGTGCCAAAATGTGTTGGGATGTTGCCACATGTTCTTCCTTTTGAACATTCATTAATGTGCCTAAGCAATTCGATGCTAAATGCGTCATCCTCATGCATGACCAGGCATGAAAATAACCTTAATCTGAAACTAATCAGAGTCATCTCAGTGCAGGGGATCACTGTGTAGCATAGAATTCATGCAAGAGATCACACAGTTTGCAGCAACACAAACACAATATGGATTAAGTCTAATCCTGGTCTAACTGTAAAAGCTTTCACTCACTGATCTTCCCAGCTACCTGCCATCCCCCATCTTACCTGCTAGCCTTGATGCGTATCCAGCGGTTGGTGTCGACGCGCACGGAGGAGCGCAGCACCACAGGCTTGGAGCCCAAGTCATATGTCATCTGGACGTGTCCATCCACAATGGCCAGGGCGATGTAGTCAGAGCGCTCCACGCCCTTTCCGCTCCACAGCACCAGGCCTTGGGTCGCCTCTGTTCGGATGCTCAGCTCAAATTTGTTCACCAGCAGAGCTTTCTCACTAGGAGAACAGAAAATACATTAGTTAGCTTATGGTCCAATTCATCAAAAAGAGGTCTAATCTTTGGCGGCGCTGACACGGCACAGTTGGTGCTCGCGTCATTTTTAGTTGAATATGTGAAGCAAGGGACTTCTGCTGTTGTCTCAAGGGTACATTACCCATAATTCAATGACATATGGTTCTGTGTACTACCACAAAGAAAGCTTAAAGCTCGGGCTCCACAGCCTCATCCTAACAGAGTTACAGTGATTTTTAAGGATGCAGACTGAGTTTAGGAGTAGCAGGGGGCTGTTTTGCTATTAGCTTTCCTACATCCTACTGAGCCTGTACTGCACTGCTGCTCAGTGCTTCCTCTGTGTGTGTGTGTGTGTGTGAATTTGTGTGTGTTGTTTAGGCAGCTGTTTGATCTCCAGTCTCTTGACTGCTACAGCTCCGGGGGTGATTTGGATGCAGAGACTTGGCGACTTCCACCTACCCTAAGAGACGCTGTACGTCACTGTCACAGATGTGTGAGAAAAATACATACTGCAATATGCCTCTACTGTATGTGTGCGCACACAAACGCCATCATATATATATTCCTGCATACAAACACACTTTACAAAGGCTCTGTGGTCTGTGTAAGTCCAGCAGAGATGCACAGAATCATACCTCCGATTTGTGTGTCTGTGTACAATTGTGTGTGCGTGTCATCAATCAGCATCTGTGCAATTGCCTGCACATCTGCCAAATGGATCTAATTCCACGTTCTTCAAAGATTATTTATTTAAACACAAAGACAAAGACAAGGTGAGGACACATACAACAAAGAACCAATGACACGTGGATTAAAAAAAAGGACAGCAGCACAGAGCTGGAGGAAAAGATTAGAAAAGACAGACGACAAGACAAAGGAGTCAGCATAGCAAACAAAGAGGCTCATGGGAGTACAAATAGGACAGGAAATGGGTTGGGATAAAGAGAAACTGAGTACTAAATTTCTCCTTACACTGTAAGAAGTATTTCCTCATTTTCTCTGAATATTTTCTTTTCATTAACAAGCAAGAATAAAAAGAGCATCGGTTGTAGAAGCAATGGGATGATGTTTCACTTTGGAGCTTATTAACTGCTGGTCTGAGGTGAAGGCGACTTTGACAGTTCAGGCCAACAATAATGCTGGTTCACCTCAGCAGAAGCGGGGAAGGAATCAAGAATCAAATGCTTCAAAAACATGCTTAGGTTGGAAACTTTGACCCCCCTTGATTAACTAAATCCGCTGAGGTAAACAGGAACAAAAAAAAGTATGATTCAAGAGAATCATTTTTTTTCTCCACACAGAGAGAGAAAGAGGGAGAGAGAGAGAGAGAGAGAGAGAGAGAGAGAGAAAAGCTCCCACAAATACAGCTCAGTGAACCCTCTCCTGGCAAACCCTCAAAGAGCTTACAGGGCCCAATAAATCTCCATCGGAGCGGCTTGTCAGTGATAAGGTCAAGGTTATTAAAAGTGCTGAATATATCATGAATAAAACAACGCCGGCGCACAGCGTTCTAAATCTCATATACACCACTGACTTCATAGATCGCTGGTGTGTTGCTGTTTCTTTTTGTAAATGGAGGGATTTTATCTACTTCTTATATGTATTCAAATTCTCAGGAATTCTATTCAGTGCTGTCCTCCGTTTCAACTCTAGGTGGCAGTAGTGGTTAGAATAAAAAAATGCCATCAGGGAGGACAGCTGCTGCTAATAGGCTGCAGCTCTGGCTGGTTCTGTGCCATTATCGGAGCTCTGAACTTCAGAATTAATTGAAGCAGAGGCTCTTTGTGATTCGTATTGGTAACTCTATCTCAATAATGGAAACAATGTTGTCTCGGCGGAGAAGGGTTTAGCCCTGTGAGAGGTCGGGGAGGGGTTGTCTGGAGAGGAGAGGAGGGGGAGGATGAGGAGGTGAGTGGACGGTGCCAAAGTCTAAAAGCTTTTGAGAGACTCACCTCTGATCAGATGGGTTCTCCAGAGACTCGGGACTTAAGGGAGCAGGGGAGAAAGTCAACGGCATGCAGTGTAAGCGCAAGAGGCCAGAAGGAAAGAGGGAAGGAGGGGAGGAAGGATGTTGTGAGCCCGCTGGGTGACTCACAAAGGGTCCAGTTTAGACCTGGAGCTGCAAAACTTATCTGCTCTACTACAATATCGACCATGTCAACAGTCGATAACAACTGCTGTGTGATCATAAGGAAGTGTGTAGCTTAGCCCTGATCACACCAAAACCATAAAAGGAGCCTCTCGGGGAAACTAGCCGGATCAAGATGCATGAGTAATGCACCTAAATGCCCTTGGATGAAGCATTTTTTTTAAATGTGAGCATCAAGATTAAGTACACTCATGGTCAGTGTCCACACAGGTGCAAAGGCTACTTTAAGTCAGCGTCCAATCATCGAACAACTCCTTTATATTTATGGCTCTGCACGCCATGGAGCGGAGGCAATTACCTTCTGTCTAGAGATGAAAGTGGTGAATGGGAAAAATCGGGCAATTGTCAAAAAATGGGGTCAAGCGCCATATCAGTTGAGAGTCATGGCCAGATATGATTTGTCACCGAAATAATGGGACTTGAGCAAATCGACCTGAGCTTTCAGATATGGGCGGAGAGGTGAAGGCGGAGCGATCAAAGGATGCTGTAAATAGTAACAGCAGCATTAACCCAAGGTGAGCGCTTGACATTTTGGCCTCACCCAGCTCTTAATGGCCTCTTGAGAAAATGTTTTCATTTCCTTTACAAAATCAAATCACGCTGAATTGATCGGCACGCCTTCAGAGCACCACGGCAGGGCTTTGGTTTGCTTAGATTCACTCTCATTGTGGCTCTTAGTAAATGTGACATCCATTAAACTTTTGACAGTCTGGCTCCAAGGACCACTGTCCCCTCCTGCTAAGTGAGATTGATGCCCATGGCTACACACTGCGGAGAGATCTCAATTGGCGGTCTAATCTACAAAGGGAGACAAATCTGTGATTAACATGTCACTGCCTCTCTGTACGGCCGACTCCGTAATTATTCACAATTACAGTTAGAGATCTGGCAAAAACGAAATGACAGAAGCCCTGGCATGGATTGGAACTCTGGGCTGAATCCAGTCGGCTTAATTTGAGCTGAATTCTGCTTCGTCGCTTTGTGGGATTTTTTAAAAAAGAGGTTACTTACCGAGCTAATGAGCTGGAAGAAAAACCCTTAATAACTAAGTCATGACCGAGGGCTTTCCCAAGCAGAAACTCTGCAGGCACCAGAAACTAGGTTAAGGGGTATTTAGTGTATCCTATCCTTGCAGTTTTTCAAGGGGTCTCGTTCATTTCCCACATAACAGATTCAGCGTAAAGTGCACGGCAATTCATTTTGTTTATGAACGAGTTACAACCATGCATAAAATATTGCACATTCTTAGTACAGCAATTCATTTTCTCTGAGGGTTGAGCACAATGCTTATCATGCACACATTCATGCTTCTCTTTGCACTGGGGAAAAAAGCAAAGATCTAGTGACACTGCAAAACGTATTTAAAATAATGGAATCTGTCAAATTAAATCATGGATATGGAGCTTGAATGTAAAATCGGACTTAAACGGTAAAGATGATTTCTGTGTGGAAATTATGACTGGAAACTGAATGTACTTTAATCTCTTCAATTGGGTTAACTATCAAAAAATGCCTTTTTTTCGGTTTGCTGTTAGTTGGGCTTGATTTGAAGCTGGGCAAATACCCAGTCGTAAAGTTTACTTACTCTGGGATCTCATTGGTCAGTTGGCTTGAGTGAAAAAGGAAAGACAGTGAAGGACATTTATATGAGACAACACGTGTGCGGACAACGACAAGGGAAGTCAGACTGAAGGACAGGACAAAGCTCACACAACTGGAACGCTGAGACAAACAACAAAGATACAAACAACGACACACATATCCGCCAAGAGTTCTCCAGCCAGTTGTTTTTGAGTGGGCGCGAGTTGTGCGTCTCCAAGGGAGTGTGATGATCTGCAGGCTGTGACCCGGTTTTCACACCTGAGTGTTTGTGTGAAGAGCTGTGAGACGAAGATATAGAGCCGTATGCTTGATGTCTTTTCAGGTTCATCACATAAACATTTTTGTTTATGCCAACCTGGAGACGCACTCTTGCCAACCTTGTAGATGGATGGAAGAGTAAAAATGTCTCATCAGCTGCCTAAAGGGACATGATTTCTTTTTCTTTTTTTTTTTTACACCCGCTCCAAAAGCCATTTTACACTTACGTCGTCTGCTTTTTCTCTTTACAGGGTGTTCAAAATTGCAGGCGACGTGTCTTCAGATGCCAGTTTTACGGAGAACAGTCATACACGTGTTAGAATAAAAAGTTTAATCGTGTGTGTGTGTGCTTATTGTCCAGTGTGTGCACAGCAGGAGACCACAGAGCGAACTGAGTGTGCTCAGGGCAAACACTGTGATTGTTAACCGTCTCGCTAATTAGTAAAATCCTGTCAAAAGCGGAGCAAGACTGCCATGGACAGGGGGGGGATGAGCTATTAGCCAAGCGCCTACTTCACCCTGAAGCCTTAGCACTGATGATATCATCAACACTGTCATCATGGCTTACCAAGGGAGGAGATGAATAGACAGAGGGGTTATTTGGCTAATAGCTATTACAAAGGAGATGTTGGATGAAGCTGAATAGATGAGGATGTTCCCCTTGTCCTCTTCCTTACCTCTTTGTAACGGCGTTGTGGTACTCGATGAACGTCCGCCCGTCAAAGGCAATGGCCTCGGTCTCTCCAGCAGACTTCTCGTAGATGGCTGCAAAGGAAGGGGGGCGGGGTGGGGGGGTTGGAGAATTGTTCAGAGGATGAGATCACACCAATCAATAAGACAGAGGGTTCAGTTATCAGAGCTGAAGGCAATGGAGTGTGAGCAAATGGGATGGGGGGGAAGTGTTGGTGCGTTTGTAATTTTAATTAACGTGAAAGGGACAGCCGGCCACACGCACAAGGTTAATGGCGAAGGCAGTGACTGAGTATATAAGACAGATCGGCCCAGAGTGAGTATATGTCTGGCAGGGTGACATGAAGATGATGAAAGGGATGTGCAACTCTTGAGAAGAACATTTCATGAATATTCAATTGGCACGTTTCATCATTTTCATAACTGCCGCTTTACTCTGAAATCAATACATAATAACCCTAACATAAAAGAGACAGCATACGTCTTATATCGACATTATTACTACTGCCTCTACAGAACACAATGGAAACAAAAGTGTTATGAGCAGAAAAAAAATAAAACTCGTAGTTCACCTTCCATTCAGGGAAGCCAAGAACAAACTGTGCTACATAAAGTATCGCTGATTTCAGTCCCACTCATCACACTGCACTTTAAAAGCAGCCAGAATGCTGCCACGTATTCTTTCAGAGCAAAACCAAATAATGTTGGATAAGGAAATAGAACAATCTGTACACTTACAATTATTAATTGCAATTTCACAGTGTCATGATGAAGTGATCTCAAGCCAGCAAGTATCGCTAGTTGTTGGCTTATACATTAATTAATAAAGTGACCCACACAAATATATTTGGGGTAACAAGCATCATCGTCAGTGACTTTCTGACTTTTTTTTTTTTTTTCTCACTTTTTGACAGTTAGATTAAAATGAATGTAATATGGCACTAAGGATAGATGTTAACAACAATGTCTGAGGTACTTACTGTTCTGACAGTGTCCCCCTGAGAAACCACTGAGGCAAACACACTCATAGGTGTCCAGCATGGGGTTGCAGCGGCCGCCGTTGTGGCAGGGCTCATGGGAACACGGGTGGTCCTGGAACATGGCTATGTTGCTGGAGCGCAGGGCGTTCTCCTCTCTGAGGATGGGGGTACCCATCAGAATGATCTGGAAGCAGGGAACAAAGAGTTAAAGGGGCATGCCGAAGACTTTTCGCGTACTTGAGGTTACACACAAAAGGTCAAATTACTAGTCATGTTTAGCACAGTATGCGAGATTGTCTACTGTGTCTTGTGAGGAGTTTTTTAAGTTTTTTAAGAAATAATCCTGATGATGTCGTCATGGTTTTTTCAGTTTGGGCTTGGAGACTACACATAACAGAAAGCCTGCGTTACAAACTTGAGGCATGAAGTTGTGAAGATTCACCAGAGAGGGTTTAACAAAAATGCTTGCAAAAAGATTGTATGAGACATGTAGTAGCCACACCCCCTGAAGTTTGACCCATACTAGGGACCAATGCTGGGTTCCAGTCAAAGTTGGAGGTTTGAAATTCCCAGTTGAAATTTCCAACTTCTGACCTCCAAAAGTTCCAGGTGCACAACGCCAAACAAAAAACATGGCTAACCATGACAAACTGATGTTTCTTTGGCAAATGTACACACCATTGAACTCTCAGCACTGCCACAATGTTACAATTTACAATGTCTACTTCCATGGGTGCACGGGTGCTATGTGCCACTGCTGCGTGATGTCGACATCTGCTTCTCCATGAAACCAAGGTAGATGGATTTGCCCCAAGTTTACAAGAAGGAACTCTTTAACCCTGTACTTTCCTAGAAGGGGGTCAGAAATTGTTTGACTTCCAAGTTGTCTGGAGGATAGCATAGAGGCCAGGATATCTTGGCCATATTTCTTGTTTCTTCTTGTTTCTTGGGAGTCCCCTGACTTTAGATACATCTTGATTCACATGTTTCTAAATTCTGAATGGTGCAAAAAATTTTGATTTTTTTCCTCATCTGAGCCCTGCCCTCTTTAAACTGGTGAGAAAATCAAGGACAAAAATACAAATATAAAAATCTGTCGTTAAATAATCCAAGCTGTTCAACACTGACAGAAAAGTGTGTGTTCATGTAGGTTTGCTCACTGCTAGTGTATTCATAGTAAGAAGCTGAGTGAGAAAACATTTTTTCTGGGCCATAATTACATAGCATACTGTACATAATATACAGTAAACACATATTACATACTCCAGTAAGGCTAACAGTAGGTTTTAGGTCAAAAACAAAGTCCACAGAAGCAATCTGAATTTCTGGTTTTCAAATACAAGCTAGGTATTTTTATTCTCACATTTTGGACCAGCCTGCCTGCAAGCTTTGAGAGTTTAATCAGTATAATCTTACACGTAATCATACACAGACTGGTGTTTATGTAACACACTTGATATTAATTGTTTTTGACCTTTCTTTGGAGGGTTATCTTTATTATTCTTGTCTTGCTTTTAAATCTCTTACCTTTGTTTCATTGCTTTGGTTGTCAAATTTATCTGATTTCATTTTTCTCTAAATAGCAAAACACTTGAAGATTATCATTTGTTGCCACTCTCGGTTGTTGTCCAAAAAGAACTCATCCAGTAATGGTACCATTGTGTTTTTTGCTCAATGACCATTAAACCTATGTATCAGACCAAATCCCAAGAAATAACAACTTAGTACATGGACTGTTACCAGGTAAAATGTCTCAGAAATCAGGTGTCCATATGACAAACAGGTTAAAGGGAACCTTTTACTCCTTGATTTTAGATCATATTCCTGCTGGAACATGTCTGGTTGTGAAGATTTTGGTTTAGAAGCTTTTACTGGTGATATGTCTCATAAGAAAGTGCTGTTACTGTCATTCCTTAGCTGCAATGATATGGAAAGACCAAGAAATGCTGACCAAACACAGCAGACTCTGCTTTTTTGGGAGGGGTGCTAAAACACAGCATTTCAGACAGAAGGTGAATAAAGGTGTTCCAGCACAGACAGTATCAGGAAAATAAAGTGATTAAAGCATGTTAACATGTTCTAGTAGAAACCTAAAATACAACCTGAAAATGAGCATAATCAGTCCCCTTTAAACAGTGCATCGTACTGAGAATACATACCGTCATAATTAATTATTCCCTAGAGGCCAAGCAAGACAAAAGCCACATTTAGCTTTTGATTTGCTCGAAACTGTCAAGGGAAAGTTTGCAGAGGAGAACTAATGACAAGTTTGCACAAACAGTAACATCCTGCCTTTGTTCTAGGGGGTTATTTCTGGCACTCAGAGATGAGCTTTTTGCTGGAAAGTGGAGAAAAAAACTGGAAGGCTGTCAGGGAAAGATCTGAGAATAGTGAAAGGGAGGGACTTCAAAATGTGCATTCTATTATTAGTGCATGCTAATCCAAATGAGCAGAGCCACTGCCCGTCACAGTGTGAGCTTATAATGGAAAATCACTAATACGGGGGTCTGTTGTATGACAGCTGGACAGCTAATAACTTATCATCGGAATTTTCTACGGAGGGCACAAGGGCCCAGAGTCATTATAATAACATATATACATTAGTAGAAACCACAAGCGAGGTAATGACATAATACACCTTCAAGAGATAAAGGCTTGTAAACATTACCTTTTGGATTGTTCCCTTGAAGCCATCCGTGAGTGCAGCGACTCTTGCTAGTCGGCTGTAATCAGGAGCTCCGCCAACAAAAAGAGACTCTTTGAGGTTAAGATCTACATGCAGGTTCTGATGAGACAGGACACAAAGAGGTAAAATGAGCTGGAGATGTGCAAACTTGGAAAAAAAAAAAAGCTCCAATATATATCTTTAAAATCACTCAATTTAATCTTCACCGTACCCCATCTTCAATTCTTCTCAGGGGGTTTCTATTCAGGAAGTAATAGGTTATGGCTTTACTTAAGTGAGTGAGAGAGTTCCTGCACGTGTTTGTGTCCAGGGAGCATGAAATAAGTTGTATCCTCTTAGTCGAGATATAAAGAGTGAGATTAATAAACCAAATTTGCAGACATGTCACAGTCCTATAGATTGTCCCATTAAAAAAAAAGGAGTTATCCATATTGTAGCCCGCAGATGCTTTAACTGCACTCCCTCGCCTTCTTTCCACATCAATACACTTGATACATTACAACATAATTGATTTCTATGTCTCTCAGAGAGAGTGGTCAATTATCCTCTATCTGTGAGACATAAAAAGCGACTACAAAGGGAAATCAGGAGCAGGCCGGACTTGAGATATGGATGGTTCTTAACAGACATCTCTAATGAATGGCTGATCATAAGCACCGACCTTTCAAACAGTTGAGTGTGGAGACACATTAATTGCAATTCATTTGCGCAGCAGACGGCTATGAAATTCGATTCTTTCCACCAAACCTTTGGGACAATTGCTTTGCATTAGCAAGGTGCCGCTTCTCTTCTTTTGCGTGGAAGAGCCGGGCCACTTCAGAAGGAAGGAATTAATGATCTTTATTTTATGTAGAGCAGTAATTGCCAGAGGGCCAAAGTGGAGTTAATTGCTGGAAAAATGATGGAAAGGGCCAAATAAACAAGGCTTTGTGAAGGCAAGCTGGCACTAGCACGGCTTTTATTTAGGATGGGATTTGGAGTGCAGGAGGCAGCGGTGCTTGGCTGGAGCCCGGGGCTGTGTCACTGCACCTTGAGCTGCTTCCAACAGAGACAGGGTGGGGACCTTGGCCAAAGCTGCTGGACCCAGCTGTGGCTGATGCTTCTAGGCACAGCCAAAAGTTGTCTTTTTATGTAGACATTACTGCTCTGCAGCACTCACTTACTCTGCAGGTAAAAGTTACAGATAAATATTGAACTTGTTCCCCTGGACTTTTGGATCTTGTATATCTATCCTCTTTACAATGTGGTACTTTGAGCACATTCTACTTATGTAAAGTTACTTTTCAATGACTCTAAAGTGAGATTGCATGCAATGAAATGATGCATCATGGTCCGTTTTGTCTCACACAGGTAATAATGTGCACCTGGTGAGAGAGGACAGCTGGTTCTATGGAGTGATTCTTGCTCAGTGAGTGTTTGTGTTGTTATGGTCAAGTGAGTGACTGAGTGAAAGAGTGAGCGACTTCATGATATTATGGAGAACTGCTCCTGTTTGCAGAAGAAGTGAGAGCAGATGACAAAAGAACAGCTCGGCTTGGCTTGGCACCTCACCGTCTCCTACGGTATATTTCCTCCCCTTCGCTCGCCTCCCGTCTTTGCTCTCACTTTTCGACAGCCACGCGGCACTGGCGTAATGTCCCCGCCTACGCCACACTAATGAAGACGTTCCTTTGTTGCTAAAAACAATGGCCGTCACAAAGATGACTGTCTTCTTTACTTCTTCCCTCCCACCTTCTCACCCCCTTCCACCCCCACAGCAGATGGACCGAGGTGAAAGCCAAACCGCGTTCTTTAAGAGCATCTCTGCTTCAGTGCTGTTTGTGTGCATGTGTGTGTGTATGGGCTTATGAAATGGCAAAGTTTTTCTCCAGAACTGGCACCTTTAAAGCTGCCCGCAGCTCTGCAGAAGTACCTTTTTTCTCTGTGCTGTTGTTGCATGGAGAGATGGGGGTGAGAGAACATAGTGAAGGACTCAAATGAAACATGGGCTAAGGTGTGACTGGGACTTGTCTCATTACCTTGCGTGATTTCTTATTTCCAGACAGCACATCATAGAGAAGGAAAGAAAATAGGGAGGAAGAGAGTTATTAGGGGACGACTAGTAGGTGTCTGTGCACAGAGAGGCATGCAGAGCTGGAGCTAGCAAGTGCAAAAGCCCTCAGAACACACACACACACTCACATATACTCCCATGTACACACACACCTTTAAGAGCATTACACATAGCTGCAGTGTAGCACAGACAAGTGAGACAAGCACATTAAATAAGAGTATAAGACATGTGTGAGACCCCTTTTTTGCACATGCACCTTCGTGTTATATACCGTGTGCAACCACAAAGCTGTGCAAGTGTTAGTTGAAACCTAAACAGAGTGAATACAAATAAGTCCGCAAGTCTAAGAAGGCCATGCATGAAGCAGATGGTGCCATTAAGAAAAGATGAAAAGAATAAACTTTATGGATGAGAGACGGTGAGTAGTTCCACTTCACCCAACCTCATTTACCGACTGCTGCCACTGAATGAAAGGTGAGGAAGATTCATCTCTCCTATCCGTACCTATGTGCCTTTCAAAGTATGCGCTTTATCATGCTGGCAGTCGGGCCAACTTTGATTTGATGAATGCTCCCAACATGCAGTACGCATCCATACATGTGCCTGTGTGTGTCCACCTTTGATATGATTTAGGCTCCTCCAAGCAAGGCATACTATAACTCCCTCCTGGTTCTTACAGCAGGAGTAGGAGAGAATTAGCTGAGAGCCACACTAGATGGGGTCTCTGCATTGAGCTCCATAACTAGTCTCAGCTCATCCCTTGCGCCCCCCCCCCAACCCCCTCCACACCCATCTTCGCTTTCCCCTTGCTCTCCTCTTTTAATAAGATTTTCTGCCTCTGTTGCTGGAGTAAAACACAATTACCATACGGACGACAGGAGGCGGTGGGGGAAGGACAGAGCAGTGAGAGAAGGAAAAAAAAAAAGACTGAGGAGAGCGTTGAGTCTTAGAGGAAGATGATGGAGTTGACAGAGTTCATGTTCATAATCACAAATTACACTGGTTAATATAATTGGTTGACTTACAGGCTTATCAAACTATTAGATCGTCTTCATTTGAAAGCATGTACCTGCTTTATTGGTCTAGACGTGGGGCTGAGGAGTTTCATTACGCTCTTCTCGCTGCTGCTACTGTATCTCCTTTATCTGCCTCCACCTCCCCAGACACCAACTCAAAGGCTGAGTTTATAAAATTGACTGTATACCAGCAGTAAAAGCTGCTTTTGCTTTCTGTATGTAAGTTTTATCTCCAGTCCGTCAGCAAGCTGAAAGGCGAGTTTTTTTTTCTTCTTTTTTGGAATTACAGGACTTCCAAAATTAAGACAGCTTGTCAAACTGGCCCTCTACATCTGAAGCTCTCCCTCTTACCTTGATGGATGTCGGGGGATAGCGGCATATTTTCAGCAAATCAAGCCGGCAGAACGACATGTTGTGAAGCGGTGTGGAAAACCTTAGCAAAGGGAGGAAAGTTTGCTGATTCAACTGTGCCTGAAGCGGCAAGTTGAACTGCCTCTACAAGGGCAAAAAAAGGAGCACTGAAGCCCAGGTTGTGGCGATGTCATGATAAGAGCACGCAGATGATCAAACAAATACGGTAAATATGGCACAAGCAAGGCTAGACACAGAGCAGGCCCATCAGCCCAAGATCACCATTAGCAGGAGCCTGTTAGCTTGCTCTTTCTTACCGGTGCCTCTCCTCTGACAGGGTCTTTCTTGTTCACCATGATTTCTCCTTTGCGGTTGGAGCGCTCCAGGCTGATGGTGTTCCACACGTTCAGCTGGATTGGTTCCTTACTCCTGAATTACACACACACACACACACACACACACACGCACACATACACAGACACTCAGGTGGGTCATCTACTAGGAAACACAAGCTCATTAAAAACACATTGCTGTGATCAGTATGTAGTTTAATCAGTAGCATGTTCACAAAATATGTTTTCCTTATTTTGTCATTATAGAGGGGAACTGCCCATTGGTCCGACAGCCCATTGGTTTGACAGCCCATTGTTCTGACCATATTAAACTCATTGTTCCGAAGTCTTGTTCTGAAATCATCATGATGCCCTGTGGTTAAGGTCTGGTTAGGTTTAGGCACAAAAACCACTTGGTTAGGGTCAGGAAAAGATCATGGTGTGGGTTAAAATGAAAAAGAAAGTGGCAAACACATAAGCCGTGAGCCTGCTTCGCCTCAAGCCTTTCCCAGCTGACCCAGAGCCGGTCGCGGCGCACCATACGCCCGCTGCGAGCCGTTCAGCACCGCAGTCGGACTAATGGGATGTCGAACCAATGGGTTGTCGGACCAATGACATGGACCCTTATAGAGTACTAACAATGGGAAAAAAAAAAAAAAAAAACCTATGTTAAAGGGACAGTTCGCCCCCAAAGTCAGTCTTACCTGTAGTGCTGTTTATTACTATTGATCGTTTTGGTGTGAGTTGCAGAGTGCTGGGGATATCAGCCATAGAGATGTCTGCCTTCTCTCCAATATAATGGAACTAGATGGCACTCGGCTTGTGGTGCTCAAATTGCCAAAAAATACATTTGAAAAAACTCAACAGCAATGTCTCTTTCCAGAAGTCACCAGCACATTACTCAAGATAATCCACAGACCTTACTGTGAGCAGTTCCATGTTGGAACTATTTTCACTGGGCAGAAGAACTGTGCATCTACAGCTAGCTCACCTAGCAACACCAAGTCTCTTGTCCATGTGTAGACGCATGAGTAGAATCTAGACTGATAAATAGCACTGCAGGTCAGAGAAAAAAAATGACTGGTATTTGTGATTTTGGGGGAGAACTGTCCCTTTAAAGCTTCTTTGACTTTCAGATGATGCTAACCTGATGGTGGCTGGTCCCTTCCCCAGATCGTAGCGGAACTCCAGGATCCCTTCATTGAGTGACAGAGAGATGAAGTCTCCCTTTCCGTCCGATTTTTGGCCATTGTAGAAGATCAAACCGTTGGAGTCATTGGCCATGAGAATCACTGTCACGCTGACCTTTTGACTGCAGAAACAAAATAAGCAAAGCGTCTAAACACGGGCAAGAGTCAGAGATACATTACTATACATACCTGAGATTTAAACAAAAGATGCTTGCTTGCTTGTTTTTGGTGCACTGGTATTCTGTCTATATGGAAATGAGGTAGAGATACTATATATTCTCGGTGCTTAGGCCTACATGACGTTGTATTATTTGTGTGACATTGTCTTCAGTTCAGGCTTAAAGCAGGCAGCGCTGCCTCAGGCACAGAACAAGCTTAGTCTATGAAAACTACACAGTATCCCGTGTTAAGTAATACATGCAAGTCTTGACTAGGTGTGTTTCATGCAGAGATATGGGATTACCGCAGATCATGCCCGTAGAGATGGAGCCCCTTCAGCTCCAGGTAAGAGTCTCCGTTGAATAGTGGCATGTAAGCCCCTCTCCTCTCAGCCACTGGAAAAACAAAGAGACTGTATTCATCCTCAGGTCCCGTTTTTGTTGCTGACAGAATTGAAATTCAGGGATAGTCAGTACATCTTTCAGGGGCCTGTCAGCGTTATGGAAAGAGATGGATTTGTGTTTTCATAGCCTTTGGGATTAAGACTTTCTCTTGACAGAAATTCAAACAAAAAAATTCAAAAACCCTTATGTCAGACTGATTACACAGCCCGCCACAGTGTAACAAAGAACCTTTGGAGACGTGTAGAGTTTAACACCACAGCCGGGACCCATGAAATAATGCAGCCATTGTATTTTGGCAGGCCTTTTTACAAATTCATGTCTTTGCGATGGGTCTATGTCTGGCTGTCCCGTTTCTGGCTGTCTGGAGTGATTAGGACAGGCACCGTGCCATCCTTCTAACAAGTGGCTTGACATTAAAAATCAGTCAAGTGTCACCCGGGGGTATGTGTTTATGGTGTCGTTTGCAAAAACTACCATCATTCAGAGGCAACACTAGAAGCTCACGTACACACAAACACACACAAACTAACACACATACCTATGTAGCCGGCAAGAAAAGCTTTTATTCGTAATTGGCTGGGATTAGCTGAGTTGAGTCAGGATGGGGAAGGCAGACGGAGATGAGAAAGCTAATTAGCTATTGTGCAGAAGACTGCTAATGATGATGGCACGCACCATGGAGGAGTGGGAAAAATAGTCTTGCATACGCAACAAGGATTCATGCACTAAACTGAACTCTATTAAAGTAAAAGAGCGGCTTAGAATGTTCTAGAGGAGTGCAGAGAGGTTTCTCTCTTTTTCACCCTGTGTTTCAAAATGAAAACACCGCAATCAATAAGTCACCACAGGTCCAGGCATCGGAATGAGTTGAATGACCAGGAAAACCCACATGACGTATGGGGAGTTGCCCTTGATGACCAAGAAAAGTTCGTCAAGTTGAAGTTTTCACAGCTGTCCTTTGCTAAAGGCAGAAGTAAATGCCTCAAAAAACAATACTCACGAAGCTGTTGCATCTAGTGCTCAGGTTGACGGTAAGCTCTGAGGTAATTTTGTTTGTATTTGAGTAATGCTGCCTAATTAGCACTTGCAATAAAACCCATCAAAACAATATAGAATTAGGAAAGGCAATAACAAGGCAGGCAAAATGCACATTTTGCCAGTTATAATACTTTGTAGCTGCAATCAGAGCTCATGATCCCGCCCCCCAATCAATCAGCTCTTCAACAGAATTGCATGCAGTGTGAATCAGAAACACACACACACTCTCTTTCGCTCTCTTACACACTCACGCACACATAGGCACATTAAGTGGTCTCTGGCTTAATGTAGCTAAGGAGCTCAATGTTAAACATTGTTGAAATTCAAGTTCCCCCCCCCTGCAGTTAGTTTTCTCAAGGACCGGCTGAGTCCAAGTGATCCTTCTTTCATCGCTAAATTGTAATGATTTACACTATCACAGCGTAAAAGCACCAAGGAAAGTAGGCCATTCAATACTATTGGAACACCCTTGAGAAAAGTCCTTGATGGTGAATATTATAGCAGCAAGCAGCACTGACGAACCCTGGCTGAATTGAAATGGAAACCATAGCTCATATGAACGTGCGCACACACTGGGTTACACACTCTTAATATTACGACTAATTCACCTTCAGGATCTGATGAGTGGGCTCTAAGCTACCTGTCTTTTTAACTGTTCTCAGCGCAGCCCTCAGAGGGTACATCTGCCTGACTGCCGCCTTATCTGTGAGCTCCTGTCTGGGGCTGACACTCGGGCTGACTGACGCTCCCATTAATCACTGCGGGCAGAGAGGACTGATGCGATTAGTCATCTCATTGATTCCAGCGAAAAAATAGCCTTTTGGAATGGGAGACGCTCTCGCTCACACAGCATTGATTTTGGTTCACCTCAATTTATTTTAATCACCTGCTAACTGGGACTCGGGGCTTGGAAGGAGGCTATTCCCATCTGGTTTTTCTAAATTCCCCGGGGTACAAGGGTGCGTGTTTCTCTTTTGTTAGGAATGTCCCTGAGCTATAACCTGAATAAATAAATAAATGTGCATGTTACTGTATTCTCTTTATTCCCAGTTACAGAAGTCAACTTCAGCAAACATTCATGACAGTATCTACAAAGCCAGGGAGGGAAAAAACATGGGTAGACTTCAGAATGCGACATCGCCAAAAATGCTAATGATGAACTTCAAAAGCAGCTGAGCTGTGCTCTGGTCTTTTCCCCAACCGCGTCCCGGTTCTGCCATGTGGAGCTAAGTAGCAAACACGTTTGAACACAACACCTGTGGGCGGATAAGCAGGGAGAGAGGGAGTGGAGGAAGGCTGCGGCTTTGCTGTCGCTAACACTAACAAGCGTATAGTCAAGTCAATGTGGTGAATGGCCCGACGGACTGCTTCTTTCTGCATTTGATCTCCCTGTTTGATTCAGGTTGGCTGGAAATGTCACAGAACGGAAAGCAAAAACGAGGAAAAGAGGCAAAAATTGAGGAGGATGCTACTCTGCTGACTCTGGACCATAACACTGGTACTCCTTGATAAGCACTAGAGACAACAACTGAGGCGTGAAGCTTAGGAGGTACACCAGAATACACAGTGTTAAGTCCAATTACCTTTCTCGCAGTGCCTCCCTTCACGTCCCATGGGACACTCGCATTTGTAGCCTCCCTCGGGCATCGCCTGGCACTGGGAGGATGGATGGCACCTGTTGGGCTCACATGGGTCATGGACATCAGCACAAGTTGGACCTACAGTAGACACACACACACACACACATACAAATCCCCCATGAGAAACCCACCACCATTTTCAACAATTTTCTCTTTTATTCCATTTGAGAGGAGGAGGAGACAAAAAAGCGGGGTATGCGGATTTTCTCTGTAATAGAGGTCATTTTCTAATAGGATTTGGAAATATTACACATCCAGATTAAACAGTGGAGAGCCTCCCCACCATGCGGCCATGTTTCTGGGCCAACGCCGACTGTGGGAAAGGCTCGGGAGCGTCTGGTGGATGATGGTTTTGCCCTCTGCCACAGCCCATCTGAATTCACCCGTCATTACTTTAGCAGTCAGAGCCTGTGGTGAGGAGAGCGCTTTAATGAACCCCATCCCCGCTGAGCTCACAGGGCTCCCCCGTTTTTTCCTCACTCACTCTTTTGGAAGCTAGCTTTTATTCTCCACTCTCACTTCTTCCCTACCACAGCTCTTTTTTCCACACCTTCTCTACTTTTTACTCTGACGCTCTCACCTCTCTCATTTATCCGCCTGTCCTGACATGTCCTCCCTCTAACTACAACCCTCTCCACCCATTCATCCTCTCTTCGGGCTCTCTGTGATCTGTCCCTCCCCTCGAGATGCGCAATCTTGGCCACTTTCAAAACTGACATGATGTCAAAATTAACTTGAATGCAAGTCCGCAGGCAATGGTCCAATTCTCATTATCACCATTCACTTCACGCCGTGTTGCCAAGACAACTTTGATCACAGCAATGCTTCTTCAGAGTGCAGGGTTATCTTTACTTCTTCTAAGGCTTCTCAATAACAACAAAACATAAAAGCACCTCTTATATGAAAGGCAATAATAATGTAATGTGATACTTTATTGATCCACATTTTAAATTCAAGGAACAAGGCTCTTAAAACTTGGCTGAGAGGCTGTTTCCCTAACCACGAGGCTGCCCTCGTGTGAGTACAAAATCCTTTACTATTCAAGCATGAAAGTTAACTCTGACAATTAATGTGGTTCTGGTGTGAAACTTTTCAGCAGTAGGCTGTGGTTCAACCAGCAAGGGGCACGCTTGGCTAAGCACTGCTGGTGTCTGCTCGTAGCTATATTTTCTCTGAGTTGCTTGTTAGTTGGCATCTGGTGGAAGGATAAAAAAGGAGGAAGGGATGTGGAAGCAGAGATAGGCCAAAGGCCAATCACTGAGCGTTTGGTGGAAGTTTTCATGTTTTCTGTAGTGCGTCAACATTTAATCTCTCGTTTCTGTGTCGGACACACAGATTTGACGGTTTTGGTGTTTACAAAATGACTTCCAGCTCTCCTGCTGGGGGCATGAGTTACACTGTCAAATTAGGCTGTCAAGCTTACTTAGGATTTGTGAGTAAGTCATGACCATAGTGAATCCCAGAAGAGAAGGCAAAGTAGACATATAAACATAATTTTAACAAGGTGTTAGAAAAGTCTGATATCTTTTTTACTTATGTGCCCGCATTGGAATTAACCTCTTGACTGTCTAGAAATCCCAGTATGATCGTTAGGAACCAGTGGTGGGACCAAGTCATTGTTTTACATGTCACAAGTAAGTCTCAAGTCTCTGCACATAAGTCCCAAATCAAGCTCTCACTCAAGACTGGTACGTCCCAAGTCTGAAACTTCAAGTTATGAGTCATAAACAAGTCATAATTTCATAAATTATGACATCCAAGTAATAGCATAATACATATACACATAAGTTTTATTTATTTGTTAAATTTGTCGGAAGTTGTTGTGTCTTTGATCTCCACATTTTGCATACCACAATCCATTTTTTTTTTTTCATTTTTCTTTTACCACTGCAGAATTTTTGTATGTGAACAACCTTATCTTTTGTATTTTTTCCAACCAACACTCAGTAATGTACCATTAGTTCTTTATATTTCTCTCCTGAAACTTGACTGGATCCTGTTGGATTGGTTCAAACAAAGTGCATCCAGGAAATTGAGAGTCAGACTGTGTTAATGTTAGTTGATTCAGGAAATGAATGGCGCACATTTTAAAAAACAGACTTTTTAATCTTTCAAAGTCAAAATCGAATTGCAAGTCTTTTTTAAAATGTTGTCAAGTCGGGTCTAAAGTTATTAAATTTGTGACTTGAGTCTGACTTGAGTCTAATCATGTGATTCAAGTCCACACCTCTGTAAGGAAGCTATCCTTTTATTGGCATCTTACCCCAGAATCCTTTGCTGCACTTGCAATGGAACATCTCTGCCTCCTTGACCTGGCATGCAGCACCATTCTTGCAAGGATTTGGCTGGCAGGGGTTGTTGCCACATTCACCCACGCCGCTGCCATACAGACTGTCACCCCCGTTCTCCTGTAGGTTGAGCAGCCGGTTGTTGACATCCAGTAAGCGGATGCAGCCCACCAGACCTGTGGCCACCTCTGTCCTTTCCCTCACACTTAGGAGAAAAAAAGGGGAAAGATAAAGCATGTCTTTTTTAACACAAAGTTTGACACAGCCTCTAGTTTTAATTATTACACTCCTGACCACTACTCAATAACAATGAGCTTAGTGTAAAGAATATACTATATGGTGTATGCTGTATAATACTGAGGATACATCTAATGCAACAATGTACATTAAAGTTGTAGTTGGTCACTTTTAATAAATCATATTTCTCTGCCTCTTAACAGTGCTTTTACCGGCCTTACTGCACGTGAACAAAAACAACCAATCAGAGTCGAGGAGTCTCTAACACGTCTGTCAATCACTGCTTGTAAACTGCAGTCAAACTGTCAAATAGGCAGCCCTGATCAAATATGAATCAAAACTCTGTTAGTGCACTGCCTATTTCTTGTGTCAAATGTTTTCAAAAATATATTTAATGTGCTGTTTAGCTGTGAAATGAGAACGTTTGTCACCATGCCACCATGTTTAAAACACTTGAGCCAAAAACAGAGCACCGCCCTGAGCGAACATTCTCATTTTATAGCTAAACAGTGTGCAAAAATGTGTCTGAAAACATCTAAGGTGAGAAATACGCAATGCAGTTTACAAGCAGTGATTGTAGTTACTGTGTGTATGTAGTGACAGTTTCAGTAAATATGACACTAAGTTATTTTCATAAAAGTTACCAACTGCAGCTTTAATATACAAAAAGGGATGAGGTGAGGTCGAAGAAATTTCCAAGATTCCAAAATTTCATTAACTGGTTAATCATAGAGCTACCTATGATCTACTTACAGTATACTTTTATAACTCTCAAATAGTGTTCTATACTGGATGATCTAAAATTCACCTTAAGAAATATTTTAACCATTAATTATTGTAAATCCAAGACATTAATTTTGTGTAGGTTTCATTTATATTTAAGAGAAGCCACAGTTAACTGACTTTCTGTATGATTTTCTTCCTGACTTGAAAGTTATCACAACGTGTAACTGTACATAGATGGTCTTACTCCAGCTTAATTTCCTCAGGCACTCCCCCGATGAACAGGTGGGTGTCGAGGTTAAGGCCGTCTGTGCCGCGTGGACTCTCGCCCTCGATGTGTGGCTCGTTGTCCACGCTGAGCATTGCATTGCGGCGGTTGCGCGTCACCACCAACTGATGCCAGCGGCCCTGATTGACTTTAACTTTGCTGATCACTGTGCCTGTGCCTGAACCTGTGTTGAACCTGAGAAGAAGACAAACAAAGCATATTCATCCAGTCAACTTTGTCCAACAATCACATTACATCTGCGGCACACTTCATATTAGTTTACAGCACTCCAGGGGCTTATTTTCCACCCAATATGTTTGCTCGTTATCATGCAGCGCCTAATGACGAGCAGATATCTGCTCATATTGTTTAACAAGACGGAGAGGGATGAAAGAAAAAAGGTACAGGATTTCCCATTTGGGATTCCAAACTATGTGACTGGAATGATGCAGTTACTCACTTAAAAAATGTCTTCACACCCTCTTTTTTAATTAAACCTTTTATCTAATGAGGTTTTGTTGCAGAAAAGGCCATATCATCACAGAAAAGAACTATCGTGTATGTGCACCCACACATACGGTAGTATTAGCACAACCTGAGAGCAATTATCTGCCACAAATAATTAGTTCTTCTCCCCACGTCTTGGATTTGCAGAGCTGTGGGTGGTAATCTCACAGCTGTATTTCTGGAATTGAGGCAGAGCTCCATTTGAAAGCACAAGTGACTAATGATCTCCTTTACTTTGCTATTGATTTCTCTCTGAATAGAGAAATCTAACCTGGCCAGGTTGGGAGGAACTGAAAAGGGCTTGGAGGGGTCAGGGTGAAACATAAGACCCAAAAGATAAGGAAAGCGGAGAGTGTTTGAAATAATAGGTCCAAAGCAGACACGCCGCAGAATCTCTAATTAGTCCATTCAGGTCTCCTCTGAGAATGTTGCCTCACCCCCAAATTATTTTTTATGCATACAATGCTGCTGTGGGGCAACGATGAATACTGAGTGTTTTCACAGGTTACTGGCAGGAAAATGGTCCAATTTAAACAAATTGGATGAACCTTTTTGGTTACTGCCAGTCTACTGCTGGCCTTAAAAAAACATTTTGTTTAAACCCTGTTACACCTAGAACCTAAAGGGGCACTGCAGCAATTTAACAAATCACAGTCACTTTAATAGTCACAAGGAGTGAGCCTCGCTCTGAGGCTACAAATGTTAAACTGAGAGCATGCAGATTGAATTGGATCCAGTATAACATACAAAATAATAATATGTAGTTTGTAGTTAAGTAAATTAACTACATGACCCAAAGCAGTTGACTACTGAAAACGCTACTGAGATTTGAATGTGGTTAATCTGCCACCTGACAACTGCAAACTGTAGTTAAACAAGTAATTACAGCACATGTAGTTAATTACTCCCCAACACTGTTTCATAAGTACTATATGTGGCCTCTATCCTACTGTAAAATGTTGAGTCACATGCATCTATGAGCCATTACTGGATGCATTTCCAGAGGTCACTGATCCCATCTGTGAATACAAACAGTATATAAACCTTCATTCCTAATGTATGTGTTTACAAACTACATATGAAATAGCAAATTTGGACATCCTGCACATATTTCTGTACATATGTTCCCACCATCTGTAAACGTGATCACGTGATTGGCTTATCTACTAGTTTGAACACATTTCTGTTAGCGTGCCTTTGTAGCCTTAGCCTTCAAATCTGTCAAGAAGCTTTTGTGTCTTTTTTTTTTTTTTTTTTTTTTACATTTTCTGGCAGTGGTGTTTTCAACATGTTTACTTGCTGTAATTATTTGCCTCATTATCTTCAGTGCTCTGTATTTGTTTTATTCTTATCTACATCCTCTCTCAGCTGCTGCTGCAATGACCCCGTTTTCCCACAGGGCATCATTTAAGTTTCATCAGATTTAATCAAATAAAAGCAAAAGAATCACCCGCTTCCCCTCCTGAGTCTCACAGTACTCACCTGAGCTCCACCTTGCCGTTAACCAGAGCCAGAGAGATGAAGTCCTTCTTGCCTTCCTGGCCATTGTAGAGCAGGATGCCCGTCATCTCTGATGCTCTGAACTCCATGGCGATGCGGACCGTGTGATAGGCGCTCATGGTTTGGAAAGCCAAATATGATTGGCCCCCAAATGATGGGATGAAGTACCTGATCACTGTGGGGGAACGAAGACAACAAGCCAATCTTGTCGTTACTAAATGATTTGCTTTATCGTGGCGTAATAGGCGTTTAATGTGCATAATTAAGTGTGCGCGGAGGTGGTGTGTCACTGGCTCTTGATGACAGAGAAATAAGCCTTTCTGTCAGATTATTTGAGGAATGGCGTTTTTCCAAAATGCTTGACGAGTTTATCAAAAGGAGAAGGTCGAGAAAGAGGAGGAGCTGAGCTTTACAGCCACCCTCAACTCACACACATTCAAGTACTTGCGCGCGCACACACACACACACAGGAAAACCTTTGTTTTTCCGCCACTCGACAATTATGATTATTATCATCCATTTTCTCCCCAGGCTCCTTTTCTCTCCGTCCATCTGTCTTTCTGTCCGTCTCTCTGAGGAGAATGGCAGCTGATGAGCTCCCTCTTTTCTAATGACTTGATTGATTCGGGGGAGGCTGGATGCGCGCAGTTTGTGTGTGAGCGTGCGTGTATGTGTGACTTCATTTAGCCACTCTAACTCAAAGACACACACTGATTCTCACCAGCTAATCCCCATCAAAGCAATTAGTGTCAATTATCTTAAGATGCAGCTGCGTGAGGTTGTTCCTCATCCCCCAAAAATCCCAAAGTAGGGTAAGAGGGGGGAAACAAAAGAGTTGTGCTTCTCAAGAACTTCTGCTTGATTTATGATTTTCTCCGTGGTGCTGATTGGATTCTGTGTTGCAATTGGTGAAGGGCTCAGCGGTTGCTTACTTCGGAAGTGCTGAACCTGTCTGAATCACTTGAGATGAGGTTGAAGCGCAGGAGGACAGATGTTGTGTCTGACTCGATCACACCTAAACTCTTTGTTCTCAAGTTTTTGAAAAATCTAGTGTAAAACTGATGCCCTGTCTAGAGCTCTGATTGCTGTTGTCTCATTGAGCTAAATATGACCCAATAAATCCACATCTGTGACCACATAACAGCGCATTTACATATTCCAGCACTAACTGAAAGTCATTATTCACACTGCTACTCACGGTGTCACTTTGCAGCCACTTTGTGAAGCTACAATTACACAAACCTACTGCTTAACAGAAGGAATATATGTCCTTTTTTTCTTTACAATAAGAGTTTCATTAAATAATCCTTTAATATTTGATTTTTTTTATTATAATGGTGTGTTTCTGCTACTTTATAAATATATTAAAGCACTTGAGGATGTGGTTAGCAGTGATTATGGAACAGCTAAAAGGGATGATTGGCACAATGGAAAGTGGAGTGCCTCAAACCCTCTTAGTTCCTGCAAAATCACTGTAAACGTCAGCCTTTGGTGCTTTCTTTGTAATTGCTAATTACAATAGTACAAAATTATAAGGAAAGTCTGTTCCAGCTCATTTTCTTAGATGAGTTTGAAATAAGCTCAGACTTTGAAACTTTTGAGAGTGATAACAAATATAAGAGAGGGAAATAATGTATGAGGAGAAAGAGAAAGCTGGCTCACCCTTCTCACACACGGAGCCTCCTCTCCCAGCGGGGCACTTGCAGCTGAAGTCGTTGCCGTCATCCTCGCAGGTGCCCCCATGGAGGCAGGGGTGGGAGCTGCAGGGCTTCTGGGCCTTGTGGTGAAGCTTGCCCCGAACATGGGCTATGGTGGTAGCTGGAGGCAGCGCGGTCGTGGTAGTGCTGGTGGTGGTGGTACGTCTGCCATTGTAAGGTCTGCGGGTGACATACGGGGTGGTTGGCGGAGGCCTGGTGGTGGTGGTGGTGGGTGGTGGTGGTGTGGTGACTGGCGCGGAGGTTGTGGTCGTACGTCTGCCGTTGTAAGGCCTGCGGGTGACGTATGGGGTGGTTTGCGGAGGCCTGGTGGTGGTGGGAGCAGCTGTGGTGACCGATGCCGTGGTGGTGGTAGTAGTGGTGAAGACGGGAATGGAGGAGAGGCCTGTCAACGGTGCCGGAGAGAACAATGGAAATTAGACAAAGAAAAAGAGACGTTAAAGTATGTTGAGCCTGCGGTCCTGAGATTTCCTGCTCAAGACCCGTAAAACCTTTGATAAATCACCTCATGAATAACTTAAAACCCCTTTTCATTTTATTAATCCCCACACACTCCTGTTAAGTCCATACTGTATTACCATAATTGGTGAAGCGAATATTCTCGTCCTCTGGCTTCTTCACGGCAATGCTGGTCTCTTTAGAGGCCTTCAGCTGTTTAAGCAGGGCTCCTTCGATGTCCTCCACTGTGTATCTTGTATCTACGATAAACAAGAGGTACAACCACTTAAGACAAGGCCTCTAAGGAGTGCTCCAAAGCAAATACAAGACTCTTGCTTCTTTAGCGGAACAATGAATATATCAGACTGCCCTGTGTATGACAGGTGGAGGATCTCCAGGGACCACTTGTCCTCCACCCGCCGCTTGTCCGGCTTTTTTCCAGATGAATCGCTCTCATAACGTTCGCTACAGATGTTCGCTTTACAGGCCATGGAGGAGCAACGCTTAACTTTGCCCCGTACAAAGGGTATGAAGGACACTGAACGACCGTCATAAAAAAGGGGGGGGATAAAGGGTGGGGGGTGGCATTTTGTATGGTACAAAAGGACCTTAAAGGCCCAGTTGTGGCGTCAACCTGAAAATCAGGTTTTGGTCATCAAAACTTCAGAAGGAAATATCCACGACTAATAAAAGGTTCAAGGAGGAGGGGGTGCGGGTGGGGTGAGGGGTAATCAAAGTTAATTCCATAAGTTTGACTTTTTCTGAAATGGTTTTCAGTCGATGCACCTGAATAATGTGACAATCAGCCACTTTGTTGACATGCAGGCTGCAGTGACCTTGGCCATAACAGCTAGAAAAAAAGAACACTTTGCAAGACAGCTAAGCAGCTAACAGTTTGTTACTTACAGCTTCCAGGTAATTTGCCAAGCTCATTGTAGATTTGTGATATATGCCACTTTCCTTTAGTATATGTGGCACACTTTGAAACTGTTCCAGACGCCTGACATTTTCAGCATCTTGCTAGCATATCACATGTGCTCAAACTGTCAGTTGAGTAAGTCAGAGTCATAAAGCTATCGCTAAGTTCAAGTACCCTAGATTGAGATGAACTAATATAATCAAAATGAACCAAAAATGAACCACTCAAATACTGATGTGGTCGCCTGTTACCATAGCAACAATCAAAGCTTCGATGCTTCGAAGCTTTCCGATCAGCACTGGCATCAACCATATCCTTTTGAACTTAACTCATATACATACAAGACTGTCTTAATAATTAAGAAAGTCAGCAGTTTGTGAGTGTAGGAGTTAATAAGCCTGGGATTACAGCACTCATGATGTAAACAAACCCTCAACAGATTGAAAAAACATTAGTAACAGTTGTTGTTGAGTGTTGGTCACTGTGTTAAGAATCCTGTCAATCAATTAGAGAGCAGGTTTCATTCCTGTTACGAGTTTTTTGGGCACACTTCTATATTTATTAAAATCACAAATTGTACCTTTAACTGTACAGGTGACACGTAGAGGCGCTGATTCAGAGCACAAGCCAACATCTCACCGGCACGGTCATTTAGGGAACTTTTCCTGGCTCTGACGAATAACAAATACCACTGTGAACATCTAGGTTGTGGTTTTTTTTAACACTAGGGCCAATTGTTGCAAGCATGGGATTTAGTTGGCACTGAAAAGAAAATTTAAAAAAAAAAAAGATACAAATGGGGAAAAACATTCAGTGCCTTGCAATGTTATGAGCCAAATAAAAAATAAGTGGAAAGCACTGAGAGAGTGCATATCTCTGCCAAGGATGCACAATCCTCTTTATTTGTTATTGTAATAATAGAAAAGTTCTTAACCTGCATCCTGATCTGAAAGAGAATACACATAACAATAAAATAAGAATGACTTTTTTTTTTTTTAGAAAAACTTAAATCAACTTTATGCTTTTTATGAGGCAGAAGTGAACAAAATTTCAAATAGATGACTCATGGCCATTTCAATGAGTTTTGTGGCTGTAGTGCCACCTGCTGTAGAGACAACATGCCATTTGTGTTTGCAGGGTCACTCAGAGTGGTTATCTGCAGGTACAATTTGGTTGTTATTGCTGTTCTTTCAGGAATGGAATAGTCAAAATATTATTCAAAAATGTTATGCACTTAATTTAGTGAGCACTGAATGAATTGTGTAGGAGGAGTAATAAAAAATCCCGAATAGAGTGCCAGACCAAGGAATCAAGGAGAGAACAAATTTAGCCTCTCCGCCTTACAGTCCAAGAGTTACCAGTGAAAATGTTAAGTGTTTTAAAAATGGTGATATGGTCACTTATGCTGCATAAAAAAATAATTAGGTCTTCATTGGCCGGTGGCCTAACTTTTATCCCAGTTTCATTTATTTCAAGCAAGTAATTTTTGTCTTGGTTGCTGAAAGACAAAGGGAACAAACCCAGCACATATCCTTCTCTATAGGCTACTATACTTCACCATCTTTCAGGTTTTTTTTATTTTTTATTTTTTTTAAATCTTTTACTCTACATTAAGATCTCTCACCTGGTTTGAAGTGGGCCTCCACAAAGGCCAGGATGGAGTTGCTGGGTGCCAGGCTCCGGACACGGACGCTCATAAAGTCTTTGCGCACCTCTGACTTCCTGAACAACTCATTGAGCTGAGGTAGAGAGAGACAGAGAGACAGAGAGAAGGAGGGAGGAGGGAATGGACAGAGGGAAGAGATGATAAATGAGGCTGGTAATGAGCTCCACGCTATCATAGCAGCGAGTCCAATTCCAGAAGACTGTACTCTATCTCCAAGGAAGAAAGACTGCCTCTCAAATTGGGGTGCAGAGAAGAAACCTATCGGGTGTGGGTGCACAAATTGACATTTAGCTGCAGCCGTGGCATTAATTATAGAGTTCGGGAGGAGCTAAGATAAATGTCGTGCAACCCTGACATGTGCTCCTGATTGGTTTTGCTTCTGATGCCCCCCCCCCCCTCCACCGGCCTGTGTGCAACTTGTAACAGCCAGAAGAACTCCATAAGGAGGTTTGACTAAAATGTTTTTAAAGCCAACGGGGATATTACAGCAGTAAGACTGAAGCTGCCTGAAGCCAAAAAATCTGGGCCAATATTTTATCTAAAAATTGGAGCATTTTCATGCTAGAACTTAAAAAAAGTTACACATACAGTCAGTGTTTCCCTCATTATTCTGTTCTTGACTGCATGCTGGTGGATTATTCCTATTCACACACTCGAAAGCAACAAGAGACAAGAGGAAAATCCTCCCGCCTCGTCCTCATTTCAGCTGCTGGTTACAATTGCAGGAGCCACTGGGCCTTCTAACCCACTTTACTCGAGGATCCTCTGAGTGGCCACTTCCACTGTTTCCACTGAGCACTCCTCCACACGCCCTATCTGCATCTCACCGATATTTTACCAAAGCCAATCATTGTCCACAAAATGATGTTTTTAAATAAGATTTCCCCATTATGTGAGACTTCTATGAAAGAGACATACTCAGCTGGAACTCTTGAGTTTTGTGATGGAAACGAATAGTCATTTTGCTTACTCTAATCATTTCATACAGTGACTGATGCTAAAATGCAAATGGCCCTATCTAGAGCCATTCTTTACTTTGTCATTCTGGGCTACTTCAGGAGCAACATGGCAAACTTAGTGGAGGAGGCCCTGCTGCGTATGTACAGGGTTCCTTCACATTTTCCATTTCAACATGTCATACTTTTCCAGACTCAAATTTTAAAATCTCGCAATAAATAGATTTTACATATTTGAAATCTAAGTACAAATAGCTTGATGTTTATTGCCTAACTAAATAGTTTTACAATCCAACTGTTGACATGTATGTTGCATTCTGACTATGCATGCTGTTATGTTGCCAAAGAAGTGCCAGAAAAATGTAGCTACACACTGTAGCTCATATAAATCAATTCATACCAAACTCAGACAAGTTTCTCTGCCAAAAAGGAAGCAAACTAACCTGTGATACCTATACTTGTACTATTTTTTTTAAGTCTCTTTTATAAATATGCACTTACAATGAGTTGAAAAAAGTTAAATAATTAAATTTTCCTGCATCTTTATTTACTGTGTTAATGGAATGATCATATTGCAGAAAAGATAGACTGCTGCTTACTTTTCTGATAAATACATCACTGCATAACTCACAAATGTTCAGATAAGCTTAACATTTGGTTATCTGTGATGCTATGTATATATGCAATTCAAAGATATTGCTGCATTGTCTTTTTCAAGCTAATTTGGTCAGAGATGTCTGGATTTGATTCAGTTACAAGGCACTTGGGGCAGAGCTGTTTTGCATGCTGTGATGTACAGCTCTGCGTAGAGGCAGCTCTGTGTAGGAGTGTGTGTTAAGTCACACGTCATACTTCTTGTTATGCTTTTAACAATATCAAGCGTGCTCTGGCCCACACTCTCTCACACAGAGGGAAACATTTCGGCTGTGCCGGCTGCCTACTCCCAACAGCATGAAAAACTTTGCTCGTATGATCAATTTATTTTAGAGATTCTGAATTTTATCTTTTAGAAAGCACAATTGGGGCGACAGTCTGGAAACAAAAATATGTTTTTCAATACTTATCCTGTCTTGGAAATTACTCATATCAAATTCCACACTTTTCTGTAATGAGTAGAAGCTCTGTTTGTAGATATAAATGGCTCATTCTAAGGAAACAAAACATAATGACTCATTGTTTTATATGATTATACACTGATAAAAACATAGGTAAGAATATTATATACCATGTCTGCCAATATACCCCACCGCAAAAAACTAAGATACTGTATATTATGACGTTTTCAGATCCTGGCAAGGTGTGCTCGGATGCAAACAGCTGCTGATTTGATCAGCGAGGCTGACGATTCAGCACACTCAAGTCAGCTTGAGGACTCAGATTATTCCCTTCATGTGCTGAACGTCTCTAATTTGTGGGTTGAGGTGTGACGGCAAAGTAGACGGGTCAAAAATAAAATCCTCTAAAGCTGGCTTAGGGATGGAAATGATGGACAAACTCTCTTGTGGACACTCTGACCTAGAAACCTCCCGATGGCTCTTTCCTCTCCTCTTCTTTCTCTTATATATATCCTAATTTATTTACTAATTGTAACAGGTTGCTGAGGCTTGATTCCTATGCTATATATCTGTGTGAGCACTGTGTGTGTGTTTGCCCGTGTGTGTGTGTGTGTGTGTGTGTGTGTGTGTGTGTGCTCGGTGTGCGTGTTTGGAGATGAAGAGGGGGTGGTTGCTATCAAGTGGCACACCAGGCTTCAGAGACACATGGGCTTGGAGTGTAACAAGCGCACACACGCACAAATCGCTGTGAGGTAGTAGATTAGGTCCCAGTGGGGGCTAGTGACACCAATTCAACAGCTGGTAGATGTGTACTGTGTACACAGACACACACACACGTCCCCGTTTCATCAGAGGAGCGAGGCCCTGGCTTGACAACAGAGACATTTGTTCAAAGGTCTGAGCTCAACAGAGAAAATGGACAGCGGAGAAATTCGAGCAGGGTGAACTGCCCGGGCCAAACTGTGATTACTGTACAGGCTCTACGCCTGCCTCAGCCTTGGCTGATGAACAGCAACTAGCATCTTGTCCAGAAACTTATGAGACTCATATCCAAAATAAGACTTGATTTTTTCAAAATATTTGAAAAAATCCTAATTAATCTCACATGAGATGCTGCTTTCTGTTGCTGTGAAGTGTTTGGCAAGCGATTGACAAATTAGTCTTTGCACAAGTCTGCAGAGAGCTGTTAGTTTTTTTTCTTTATAGTTCTCTTATTAAACTTGAAGCGTTTCTGGAAGCCTTGTGTTGTGTCTATGCTAACTCAGCCCTAAAGCTTTAATGCTGTGCTTGAAATTAAAAGCCCCAGCCCAAGTTCTGTGAAAATTCTTAATTAGCCGGCAGTATATGTGAGGAAGTTTTGATGTTAATGTTTATGAAAAATAATTATTGAACCACCATGATGGACTGCTATCTCGTGAAGAGTCTTGTTTCATTCTGATCCACCTGCGTGGGTCAAATGACTGGCATTCAGGTGCTATATTCCTTTCTAACCTGATGTAACAGTTTGCCAATATTGCCCTTTTATTAAAAATCAAATATCAGCAAGCCTATGTTGTCTTCCTCTGATATGATGTATGTTCCTCTCTGACTGCAGGTGGTAAATATGTTTTTTATCATTGTTATTTTTCTATCAGATCACCGACCAGAGAAATCACTCCAGCCCAGTGTGACACAATATTACTCAGCAGCTTCAGGGTTGTCAAGTCTGTAAAACCTGTGATGAAACCTGGCTGCCTGAAGGAGGTCAAGAAATTTGATTAGTCTGGCTCTTGGTGAAGAGTTTTAGTGTCTTACGATGCTTTGAATGTTGTTTTTTTCACTCTTGACATGAAGATTGATGGGAATATTTAAAGCTAGACTATGTTATGTTTGCTGAACAGGATGTGGAGATCATCACTTGATTCAGTTGCTTTAAAGCAGGATTAAAAACAGCAGAGGTGAAGATCTGTGTTCTCTGTGGGTTCATCACAAGTGATACCTTACACTTCACACAGTCATTTGATCCATAGCTAATGTACAAAATATTGATTAGTGCAGCTTTAAAGACATTATCATTATAGGACCTTGGAACACAAGCAGGAGACAGTAAACATGTGTCCTGGTGAGGCAGCTGTGTTTTACTTGAAATTAAATGTTAAACTGTGACATGCTAAAATGAAGTGTAACAATAGTGCAAGCAGAGTAGAGTAAAATTTCCTCCAGGATGACGATCACCTTTGTGTTTGTGTCACAAAATTTCATGGCAAAATTTCGTACAGTGGCTATATTGGGATACACTGCGATTTATCACCTTTTTTCAACTGCTAATTATGTCCCTCAACATCTGTTTTATCTAATACTCTAAAGTTTCAGTCATTTCATCTCACCTCAGTCATTTTTATTGCAGCAAACTGTATCTATTGGACTGAAAAAGCAATTGATTTGATTATTCCAGTAGGCTACCAAAGCCTAGCCGCCATAAGCTACTGGTTACCAAGTAAAGCTGTAGCAGCAAAATCTCTCAGGGGCAAATTCACAAATAATGGATTGCGGCTGCTGATAACATCATGAATCGCACAACACTTGCAACCACAACTGCCTCTTCTGATTCACAGAAGATTATTGCGCTAACGATATTATACAGTGCAAATACTCCCATAAAGTTTTGCAGCCGAATGCAATTTGTCCCCTTTTTGTGTCTGACTGCAATTATCCATCCATTTAGCAAAGTCTATGTGTTGCCTTTGCACCAAGAACACATTAGGCAGAACAATGGTAAAGAGAAAAATAAAAAGTGATATTTTCAGACAGCAAGCTGAAGGTCCTGAACGACGGGGTGCAGAGGTACTGCTCATAACTTCAGGCAAGGAATTTAGACATCACAGAAAGAAACTGTATATGGGATTGAATATAGCTTAGTGCTGTTGGTATTTTCAAATGCACACTTTCATCCTGCACAGGAAGATGGAATGATCCTCGCTTTACTACCACCAACTAGTTGAAGATGTTAATAATTCCACTGTAACTGTGTGTGGCTGGTGGCGCTGATCTTTGTGACTTGGACAGCTTTTGCAACTAAGCTCATTTGCATAGAAAGGGGCCAATGTTGCGCCAAATGGATGCACATTACCTCATTTAAATATGTGCAAATAGTACAGGAGCACCAGAAGCTATTTGCTTGGCAGCGCAGTTAGGAGGGATTTTGACCATTTGCAAGTGCTGTGAGGATTACACAGTTTCATTTGGTCTTATTTGTGCAGGTGTAGCGAAAGCCGTGCTATCCTTTAGTGAATTCATCGGTCAGTATCCAAAATCACGTGATTTATTGTGGATGAATTCTTTAGACAGTTTCATGGTCTCACTTTGATAGTGAATGCAAACAAATTGATGTGGGCAAAAATTGTTTAAGTAGATTTAGCCAACAAATATCATTATTGTTACTTGAGCTATATTTCCAACACTACACTTACAGCACTCTCTATGCTACGGGCCGTCTCTCCAAACAGCTCCGACTTGGGGTCCTCCATCTCGGGGGTGTAGAAAATCTCCTGGCCCTCAACCTGGTCCAAGTGTAGGAAACCGCTGAACCTCATGGTGGCTGCAAGGAGAGGAGGTGAGGAAAGATGATGTGATACTGTAACATCATAGCTCAAAACCTTCCTCTATCACTCAGTTCCTGCTGCCTTCACACAGTGCTCATTTTGGGGGTGGTGCCAGTTTTTGGGTTAGTGATGGATCGTGTGTTCTTGTGTGTTTGGAGTTGGGGAGGGCGTAGTGGTGGTGGAGGTTGTGGTGGTGAAAGAGGTGGACTGTGAGATATGAGAGAAGGAAGGAAGGAACAAAGAAGGAGGGAAGGTGGAAAAACGGGCCAGTTTTACCAGACTGAGACTCATCCCAAAAGCTGGCCGAGGCATGGAGGGCTGGGTAAAGAGACAACAAGTTAGACAGACACACAAATACATAAAGGAAAAAACAACACACACACTAAAGAGGAAACAGCCCACAGGCACTCTCAAAAGTGCCGTCTTCAGCAAAGAGAGAGCCTCCCTGTGCGACCTTGGGGGTTATGTTGTCCAACATCTATCAACTCTCTATACGTTTTTTTTTTCTTTTTTCTGCCAGCTAGGAAAGGGCTCGAAATAAAGCTGAAAGTGGAGGGGTTTTGTGTGCGTGTGTGAGCAGAAGAACGGAGGAGCATGCGAGGCGCTGATGCCATGCTTCCACGCCGCTCGTAATCAGCAGAACAAATTGCCCAAATCAATCATGGCTCCCCCTGCCTGAGCAACGGCAGGGAGAACGGGAAGAGCACTTGTATGATTATCGTGAAAGATAGCCGTAATTGTCTCTTTAATGCCGCCAGACCGGTGACTGACACAGCCTGGTTAAAATTGCATGAAAAGGACAGCAGACACTGGAGACACGCACTCGCCCCACTTGTGTTCCTTCTGTCTCCCCCTCATCTTTACAGTGCTTTCGCGGGCAGCACACATTGATTCAGATGTGACAGCGGCCATAAAATAGAGGCAAATGGGCGAGGTTTGGCCGATAAGACGAGGGGAGGGGAGAAAGAAACAGCGGGGACAGCGAGAGAGATCTGACTTTTAATCTGCAAGGAAGACAAACATCAGAGAGGGTGATTTTCCAGCCCACTGCCATGACGGACATATCGAGAGAAAGAAAGAAAGAGAGTGATAAAAGGAGGGACAGAGCTATTTGACTATCAGATTCTAGTGAACTGTAAAATGTAATAGATTTGTCTGACTCTCACTGGCATATGGAAGACTTTACAGTAGCTGGAGCTTAGCGAGCCATTAACTTTCACATGAGCATTTGCTGGTCATTATCTTTGATGTCACATGAATGGTATTGCCTTGTTTGAATGTAACATATGGAGAGCCTGCAGGGATTTCTCTGAGCAACACAATAGGGCATAAGAAGCAATGATGCACTAAAGCCTTTTTGGGCACAGAATCCTCAGAGAATGGTATCAATACCTGAACAAATAAACCCAAAACAATCTCCATGGTTGAATACAACAGCAGGTAAGTGAAATGACCCTTTAATACATTCTTATCCAAGGTCTGACATCCACTGTGAAGCTTTATAACAGAATACAAAAAAGGTTTCATAGATCTCCTGTGGACTAAACTCAACCTTGAGCCGCCATTTGATGTCTCAATAAAAAGGGAAGATTGGAACAACCAAAAATGAGTCCTTTTCGTTTCTGAGATAGCTGGGTGCACGTCAATAAATTGGACAATGAAATGGAAGCCGATGTATATTCTAGCATGAGGGACGTGTCATTTCACTTCTAATGAGTGGAGGCTCAGCTAAGCCCTCCTCAGGAGAGAAAAGATCCGGCATATCGATCAGCCTATCGTGCTGCCTGCCTTTATTGGTAACACTTGAGCTGAATGAGATATTGATCGCCGGTGCGCTGTCATTGTTGGCTGAGATAAATATTTACAGGCTTTAGCGGATTTGTTATAACTGTTGTCTTACAGCTAAAACCTGTCACAGGTGCTTATAGAGCACACGCTTTTATCATCTGGATTTGGGGCCAAATGTCATCCAATCCAACCTCAACAGATGTGACGCTCCACTTTTCACTTCTGTTTAGCCGTAAATTCTGTGAAACAAATAAATGGCAGAAGGCTATCTTCAGATCATGTTATGGATTGTGTGGCATTGAACTCTACTGGTTTATTGAAAGGCTTTGGGACCTTCAACATGCCAGAAATGCAACTCTGCACACTAATTTGTGGCCTCGGCTCTTTAAAGTCATGACCTGCAGCTCCCGTGGCAGCCAAAGAGAATCCCTCCTCTCACAATCAGTCAGACCAACACCGCTGGGACAAATAGAGAGCAGATTTCAGCAGAGGGATGGAGGGAGAGAGAGAGAGACGGAGAAGCAAAGGGGAGAAAGAAGCCCTTTATCTTTATGAACCGAGTCTGGCAGAAGGCACTGATTGGTACAACAGCGCTCGTCGGCCTCTGGTAGTCTCTCGCCTTTCTCCACGCTCAACTCCAGAGAGAAATGAACTGATGCAAGACTGGACTGAGATTGACTGAGTTGAGGGAGAGAAAAGAGTGAGATATAGTTCAAGAGAGAGATAGTGACTGACAAAGAGAAGAATGTGTGTGTGTGTGTGTGTGTGTGTGGGGGGGGGGGGGGGGGGGGGTTAATAAAGGGAGAGGTAGGGGATTAGAATAAACAGAAAGAAGGTGAAAGACAGAAAAAGCAGGAATAGAGACACTGATGGTTATTTATAAACCAAGGCATATGGGCCTTAAAATATGATGCTGACTCTTGGATCAATCATACTTGATTCAAAATTGTGGAGAAAAACTAAAGAAAATGAAACTCACTGGGAATCAGCCACTGAACTAATACCAGAGTCAGACTGTCAAGTGTCGTCGCATTGATAACTACGAATACCTGAGTTAAAACTTCCATTGTTTGCAGATTTTTTTTTTTCATTTCTCGCCACCTGCTAACATGATCATTTACATATGAGGGTGGTGATTCATGAAAGAATCGCTGCAGTAAAAAAAAAAATATATATATATATAGCACCTGTTCATCTGATTGTTTAAGGCAGATGGCACAATATCACTATTCCCGAAGCAAACATTAAATGTGAAAAAAAAAAAAATATTGTGTTGATTCTCAATGCATCACCAAATTAAGGTTATAAATTGAAGACGGGCGTAAAAAAAAACAAAAAAAAAACAAAAAACAAAAAAAAACAAATAGGAGGAAAGACGTAAGATGAGACAACCATTCAGCACAGTGAAAAAAATAGTTGGTTGATCATTAGCACGAGATGTAAGCACTTAACATTGAAACATTCACAACAACAAAAAAATCACAGTGGAAGCTCTGGGATTCAGGCCCACATGTAAGGAAACCTGGTTTAAAATCATAAAAAACACTAAAATTCAGCCATACAACAGACACATTCTCTATAGTATGCAGTGCGGATTGCTCCTTACATTTACACACACTTGTCAAAAGACAGGCACAAAGTGTTGTTGAGGTTTAACGTTTTTCCTTTTTACTTTGGAGAGAGACAGGCTAGTTGTCTCCCCCTGCTTCCGGCTTTTATGCTAAGCTAGGCTAATCATCTCCTGCCTATAGCTACATACTTAACACACAGGCATGAAAGTAGTATTCTCATCCAACTGTCAGCAAGACAGTGAATAGCTATTTATCATAAATATTTGTTAAAATCAGAAAGGGTTTAAATTATAGTCTAGCTAATTGCAAGTGCTGTAGTGGACGCTACAGTACTGTACCTCAGAATATGAATGGTTCACAAAAACACAAAGGGGGAAGAACAAGGTGATATCCAGGTAATTATGGGGTAGAGACAGTGTTTTTTAAAGGGGCTTTTTGACTTACAGGGGCAGTTGGCGCCCTCTGGAGTGCTGGACGGTGTCTTGCCATCGGGGCAGCAGCCGAACTCTGTGTTGTCACAGGATGACCTGTCTTCAGCTGTGGGTACAGTGGTGCTTGCCAACGTGGGACCTGAGGGATGATACACAGGGGCTCATAATAATTCATGAAGCTTTGGAAAATTCATAAATTCAATCCAGCTTATCTCAGAGGGGAGAGACTTTCCAGGGCTCTGAGGATGGGCAGTGTTTACAAAGTCAAAACCTACAAAATCTTTTGTTTTTTTTCCCAAAACTTGCTCTTTCTTCTGCAGAGGGTTGCGAGTTTCAGTCTGCTGACCTGTGGTTGGACGCTAACAGAGGCATCTGACAGGAGTGATTATATGGCATTTTCATGGGAATTGATTTTACACCTGGAACTCATTTTGTCAGGCAGAGAGCACATAATGGGCACTGTTGCCAGTCATGTCACACACAGAGCACTTTAAATGATGAGGCGATGTGATAACTGCTCACTGCTGATTGGCTAACAGTTACCTTCAAGGCTTCCCAAGAGGAAA